>NW_020185339.1:18490418-18556936 GCF_003031525.2 Neophocaena asiaeorientalis asiaeorientalis
ACACACACACATATATGTATCATATATATGTATATATATATACACACACATATGTATCATATATATGTATATATATACACACACACATATATGTATTATATATATACACACACATATATGTATCATATATATATATATATACACACACATATGTATCATATATATGTGTGTATATATATATAATACACACAGGTAATTAGTACTATTGTTCACTGAAGAAGAATATCTTCCAACTCTGCCCACCAATGTAACCTAACAAGTTATTTTTATAACTTGGATATAGTTTTATTATTGGATCAGAGGGCCTGACACAGATGAATGATTTTCTGAGAGGCTACCACACCATCCGTCTGGAATAAGAACACGCAAAGGAAATTTGGTAACCCTGTACTATAGATTCCTTCCTTTCAGGAAACCTCAAAGCTCAAAGGTGTAGGACCAAGGGCAATAAAATTGCCAGGTTCTGGCCAATGGACCACTTCTGCAATACTCTGGGACACTAGGGTCAGACATTATTTTTCATATGCAACACTAATAATGTAATTTGTGACTCAAAAGAAGGTCACCTCTCCGAGTCAGTGACTATTACCTAATTGCTTGAAGGATTTTTCCAGACAGGTGGTCTGGAAATATTTTACTTACTGACGTCTCTGAACTTTTCAAGTCTTTTGCCTCCAAGATATCTTGGAGAAAGTGAGACAACACCACACACCTTGTAGTTTTGAGAGCATTTCCCCAAATAGAACATTGTCTTACTTGATCCTCAAAGTAACCTCAGAAGCAGGTAAGGCGGGTACTTTCATTCCCATTTTAAAGATGTATAAACCGAGGCTTATGCAGTCACAATGAAGGACTCCCAGGGTCGAGTCCAGCCCTCTTAGTGTGACAGCCTTGGGACTCAGCGTGCATGAACTGGGAAGCAAAGTGGAATTATCACTGAGAACTGCATCTCAGAAAATCTTTTGGTTTCTTTGCCTACATTTCATAGATATTCTTCTCAATCAAATTATACCATGGCCACAATATACAAATGTTCTGACCAAAAAGTCATGTTCGTGTATCTACAGAGTAGATAACCTTATAAAGTGTTTACTTTTTCCTTTTTTCTTTTGTGAAATAGCCTGAAAACAGTTCCCCCTTGCCGTCCTTCCAAGCGTCCTTCACCAAAGTTTAAAGGCAGAGCTAAGGGAGAGGGTTAGTAATCCTGCCCGTCTCATGCCCCGCAGCTGGGCTCCAGCTGCCCAGAGTAACTAATTAATAGGTAGGTGGTCTTTTCTCTCTTTGCTTCAGAGAGTCTCTTTTCTGCCTGGAGGTTGCCTCTTTCTCATCCACCAGCACAAGGAGCCTGGCGGCTTTTCGCTCCGGTGTCCTGGACAGCGCTGCCTGGGCTGCCACTCTCCAGCAGCGGCTCTTCGTCCACCCGAGGAGATGTCCCCACGATTCAGTAGTAACCAGACGAAGTCCCCGTGGACTAATGTGGCCCAAATCCCGCCCATCCCAGCTGTGGGAATCAGGCTTTTCCCGGAGAAAACCCCAGGAATCAAGTTTAGAGAAAACTCCTTAAGTCCCACCCGCCCCCCAACACGCTCCCAGCCCCGGGGGAAACTGGAAAACCAGGAGACATTCCTTTTCCCCGCTGTAGATAAGTGCACTGTAAAGGCAGCCGCCGGGACTGCGAGCGCGTCCTTCCGGTCCGCGAACGCGGGCAGGGTAACAAACAGCAGGCATCAAAGTTACCGGGAAGAGAGCGCCCTTTAAGTGACCCAGTTGTTACCCTACAGAGGAGGGCGGAGAGGAGCGCGGTTGGTGTGAGACGAAATTCCCGTAGCCACGTTGCCCTGAGAATAAAATTAGACTGGCTTCCCCGGGATGGGCGGACTCGCTGCGGAGGGAGACACCCAAGCTGAAGCAGGTGGGCACACGCGCCAAGTTCAGCAGCGAGAGCACCCACGCGGTCGGTGGACTCGGGATTTCTGGGTATCATGTTGACAGCGTCTGTTGAAGTCAAATGCGGGGGTTAAGGTGACCCTTGAGGGAGGCTAGAGGAAATGATGGTAAACCCTGAAAAGGCAAGACATGTCCAGATCGCCAAGGTTTTTTTAGAAGAGAAGAGAGGGAAAGCGCCACGGTCAACCCCCTATTACGCCAAGTAATCCGCGAGTTCCCAGCCCCACCCCTGCAGCAGCGATGCAAAGAGGACAAATCACCGACGTAGGGAGGGGGAAAAAAGAAAACCCCCAGGGAAGAGGGAAGGGAGGCAGCGAGTGTAGGCACCGAGCAGTCTCCAACCACTGAGGCGAGAGGGAGCGCGATCTGGGGAAACAAACTCCGCAACAATAATTTGAGTTTGGAGCCCAGTGCTTTCAGAGATTCGGAGCGCACCTCCCCAGCTTCGCATGAGTTGAGACAGGGCAGCGCAGGCAAAGGGGCGGGCAATTCGACCGAGAGCGGCCGAACTGCCTGGTGGCACACGCTGCGCCGGGAGACACCCGCAAGAGAGCGAGCAGAGCCCGGCTCGCGGTGAGCGCTACAAGGAGGGAGCGCACCGCGCGAGCAGGCGGGAAGGGAGCGGGCCTCCGCCGAGGCCGAGGAGACGCTGCATGGACAGCATGAGTTTTTCCGGGAGCCCCGGCGCGGGGCCCGCGGGGAACTCCAGCCCATGGTGGCCTCTGGCCGCCATTGGTGCCAACACCAGCTGGGAAGCGGAGGCGCTCGGGAAAGATGACAGCCCGCTGGCGGACGAGCGCAACGAGGAGCTGGCCAAGCTGGAGGTCGCCGTGCTGGCCGTGATTTTCGTGGTGGCCGTGCTGGGTAACAGCAGTGTGCTGCTGGCGCTGCACCGCACGCCTCGCAAGATGTCCCGCATGCACCTCTTTATCCGCCACCTCAGCCTGGCCGACCTGGCCGTCGCTCTCTTCCAGGTGCTGCCTCAGCTGTGCTGGGACATCACCTACCGTTTCCGCGGACCCGACGGGCTCTGCCGCGTGGTGAAGCACCTGCAGGTGTTCGCCATGTTCGCATCGGCTTACATGCTGGTGGTCATGACCGCCGACCGCTACATCGCCGTGTGCCACCCGCTGAAGACGCTGCAGCAGCCGACGCGCCGCTCGCGCCTCATGATCGCTGCCGCCTGGGTGCTGAGCTTCGTGCTGAGCACTCCACAGTACTTCGTCTTCTCCGTGGTCGAAGTGAGCAACGTCACCAAGGCCTACGACTGCTGGGCCAATTTCATCCAGCCCTGGGGTCTCCCTGCCTACGTGACCTGGATGACCGGCAGCATCTTCGTGGCGCCCGTGGTCAGCCTGGGCACCTGCTACGGCTTCATCTGCTACCACATCTGGCGCAACGTCCGCGGAAAGACTGCGGTGCGCCAGGGCAAGGGCGCCCGCGCGGAGGGCGCAGGTGGCGCCTTCCACCAGGAGCTCCTGCTCGCGCCGTGTGTCAGCAGCGTGAAGACAATTTCCCGCGCCAAGATCCGCACGGTGAAGATGACCTTCGTGATCGTGACGGCTTACATCGTTTGCTGGGCGCCCTTCTTCATCATCCAGATGTGGTCTGTCTGGGATAAGAATTTCCCCTGGGTCGGTAGGTGTCGCGGGACGATGGAGTAAGGTGCACAGATGGGGTCTGTGTGCTTGGGGTGGGGGGGAGAGAGTTTCTTTTCATAATATCCTCTAGGGCAATAGTTTTTAAACTTCGTGCATGAGAATCACATCTTGAGCTGAACTGTTAAAAGCCAAAGTCGTGGGGTCCCCACCCCAGACGTTTTGATTCAGTAGATCTGGAATGGGGCCCAGGAATCTGCATTCGCAACGAGCTCCTAAGACCACAAATCCAGAAAACTGTGCCCTAGAGTCAGCCGCGCAATCACAGAACAGAATAATGACTTCTTGCCAAAGCACTAACCGCTGTGTTAAAACCCTGCTTTGAAGTCTGTTGGATTCAGAGCAATATGTATACTGTCACAACTGCTTTTTGCTAGTTTGTGAAAAGTATCGCAATGTAAAATTTTTGTAGAAATGCCCCAAAGTAAGGGTAAAACGGACATATTTTTAATTTGAAAATAGTTTAAATGTGTTAAAGAGAGATTCTTAAGTCAATCGTTTTAATTTGCCATTTAGCTAGTGTTCCATTTCTTATCATAATGTTTTGATTTTTTCCTACAATTACTTTAACACTTTTTTCTCCCCAGTGTTTCAAAGCAGGATTATTAATAAACTCTAAATTTGTTAGACTGATTCATTAGTCTTCCAGCACTAACTTGACCACACAGCTGTACATCTCTCCACACAACTCTTGCAGTTTTCTGAGAATGTCCTCCGCACCTACTAGCTCGTTTGATTTTAATTCCTTCACAAACTAGGAAAACCAGCTTCACGAGAACTTACCCCCAAAAGCATTATTTAATACTGTATCTTGAAAAAAATTTTCCTTTGATAAGGAAAACAAAAATTTTTTTTCACATCAAATATATTACAGAAATGTTGCTGACAACAACTGTAATTGGGAAATAGGTATCTGAAAAGAAGTGTCTCCTTTTGTTATTTGTGGTATACTTTGAAAGTTGTATGTACAAATTAAACACTTGAGAGTGAATTTAATTCAGACAAATAAAAGTCATGGCTATAATAGCACTGATGATGAAAAATACAACATAAATGCTATATTTCCTGTCCTGTTTGGTCTTGGCAGCCTCTTAAGTATTAATCAAATAAAAAATTCAGCCTATTTGTTGCTTTATCAGGATTCAGACACAATTACTAAAAAATTCTTCACTTGTGCACAGGTATGTCGATGATTTCCATTCTTTCTGAATACAGTCTTAGTCCCGGATCCTGATCACCTTTAAGAGTAGCATCTTCGCACAAAGTTTGATTAACTAACCTGTAATTTATTCTGGCGCAACAAGAGTGAGAAGGCCCAAGTTCATAATTAATAAGGGAAAATCAGTGCTTGCCTATTATTCTTACCTTTAGAAAAGGTATATTCTCAGTGCAATAGTTCTATGGTGAAAGGTGATATTTATGTAGTTTACCAATGCAAATACACAAAAAATAGTTCAAAGGACTGTTGGAATTTCTTAATTTATCTGTTCTTCATAATATAATTTAATTGTTCAAGCCACAATCAAAGATGGTTTCCTTTTAAAATCAAATGAAGCTTCTAATTAACCAAAGAAAACAACTAAATATTGCATCTTTCAGGGACCTATTTCAACTATCCCCTTCCGTATAGATTTCTTATTACAAGAATATGTTTAATAGTAAAAAATTTAAAACAACTAAACATGGTCCATAATGTCATACTTTTGCCTGAGTTATCAGGATGGATATAATTTGGTATATGTGGCTATAGCCTCTAGAAATTTCACTGAAACGGAAGCCGTTCTCTAAGTGCTGTGTTCATTAGCACACGCTAGTGCTAACACAAAGGATTCAAAACTTTATTAAGTTATTTAATATTCTTAACCTCTTGGAAGTCCCACTCATTCTACTTAAATATTTTAATAGTGGTTTAAAATCCGTGAATTAATTTCAAGCCATCTTGCCTACGAAAATATTTTACAACCAAGCAATTTCCATTCACCAACCATTTCACTGACTGATAAACAAAATACTTTATTTTCTATATTGACCCATAACATTTTCCAGCTTTCATGAACCAACAGAAAAATGAGTTTATCCAGTGCTGTCACTTGCATTTGACTAGTTAAATGCTCTCCCCTTATGTTTTCCATACAGAGTCGGAAAACCCGGCCACCACCATCACTGCATTACTGGCTTCCTTGAATAGTTGCTGCAATCCCTGGATATACATGTTTTTTAGTGGCCATCTCCTGCAAGACTGTATCCAAAGCTTCCCATGCTGCCAAAACATGAAACAAATATTCAACAAAGAAGATTCTGACAGTATGAGCCGAAAACAGACTTCCCTCACTAACAACCGAAGCCCCACAAATAGGACCGGCGTGTGGAAGGACTCAGCTAAATCTTCCAAGTCCATCCAATTCATTCCTGTTTCATCCTGAGCATGCAGCCTGACTCCTGTAACGGACTTTTCAGCCCACTGACTGAATCCAGCTAGAAATTATTAGAACAAATATAAGATAAATCAATCTGTTGAGTACAAGACTGTGTCTCTAGTTGCATTTTCACATTGCTACGAGCAAAAGCTATGAATTGTTTTATACGGAATGTTAATAAAAACACACTACACTAAAATCTGCAGACCTAACCCAGAAATAACAGAAGTCATATTTCTAAAGGAAAAAGCATAACCACCTGGCTTTATATTTTGCTGTGGGTTTCTTTTCTTTTTATTTCTGACATAACTAAGGTTTGGTTGGTTTAGAAGTCGTATAATGTAGGGGCATTATTTCTGAACAAAGTAAGCTCATCATCAGCCTTAGGGTTTGAAAGGAATTAGAAGAGATGTCAGAGAAATTATGTTTCCGTCCAGTAAAATTAATTTATGTATCAGAAAATGCAGTCTCAAACCGTGGCCTGGAGTGGGATGGTGCCTTGGAGAGGCATGAGAGCTTGAGGCATATTGAGTAGGGGGTGCCTGTTGCAGAGTGGAAAGAGGAAAGTCCTGTTAGCTATAAATCACCTCCGTTTCAAAACAGTAACTTTAAAACTGGCAGTTCCCTCCTTTGGTTCCTCATGTTTCATTGGTTGTCAAAAGCAGGATTACCAAGATGCTGAAGGTTAGAGAAAATGTTGTCAACTGGCCGATAATATCTTTTTCTTCCCACTGCAAAGTTGCTTTAAGGTCAGATTTGTATGAAAAATATGTAATTTTATTAGAAGAGTAGAAAGTAGATTGCCTAAGGTATTATGTAGGCTTCCTCTAGAAAATTGTAAACATGTTTTGACCAGTGTTATAAGGTATCCTGTGCTATACTGGATATTAACACCATCATTACTTCATGTCTGAGGAATCCAGATTCATAGATATGAGTCTCCTAAAGAATGACTCAGGATACTGAATGTTCCCTCATGTTTAATTAAAAATAACTTGGTCCTTCCTTCTGATCACCCACCCGTGGAACAGTCTCACAGTGGAGGAGAAGCAGGGCGGGGCAGGAAGAGGGCGGGGAAATAGAAAACTGCTCTGCATCTAGTCTGGCTTCCTTCGTTATTAAGTGCATGACTTTAGGGAAATGGCTTAAAAAGACATAAAGCCTCCGTTTCCTAGGCTGTACAATGGCGTTAATAACACTTACCTCACAGGGTCGTTGTAAGGACGAAATGAAATCAAGTGTGTGAAAAGATCTTCCTAAACTGTCAAGTGCTGTATGAGTGTTAGCTCTTGCTTTTATTACATCTTTTGCCCAGGCGGCAGGGGTGGGGGGGCGGTCTTCAAAACTTCACAGCTTTTTCCTGTTTGCTTTTCATTAACCAGAATGTGTTGGTTTCATGTCTGGCATACAAAATCCTAAAATTTAAATATAGCTCTGCTGATTAATCGGAAAGCATCGCCAACGGCCACTGTTAAGTCTAACTGTTGCCTAACCAAAGCTTTCCTATTTAAAGAAAGAATTTGCTTTCCTTTGACTGCAGGTAAACTGAAGCCAGCCAAGAGCATCAACTTCTTTCATTTCTAAACAGAGGTAAATTACAACACTACTGGCTGTTGTTACTGCATTTTTCATTAATGGAACTCAGTGGGGTTTTTTGAGCTATTCTGTCTGGCTCCTTTTCCTTCTTAGAGACCTTGCAATGATTTGAGGATACATCATAAATACTTTGCATCCCTTAGAGGAAGTAATAGCTATTTTAATAGCATTATTGGGTTTTTTTTTAACTTTGTCGATAAGAAACTGAGCACTGAATGGCACTGTGAGAACCTGGAACCATCAACCTCACTCCTCTTCATTCTCTTGCCTTTCCAAATTCTCAGGCCTTTTTCTCCCTGGATTTATATGCCTAAAAAAAAAAAATGTTTCCAAATGTTTTATAGAGATTAAGCCCTTAGGTTTTAGAATTCTGCTTTTTATAAAAATAACAAATATGTCTCTTAAAGGGCATTGTCCAATATGAGCCATCAATTAAATTCATCAGTTCTTATTTGAGTCATGGCAGCATCTCAGTATCCCTGCCCTCTGCGACGTTGTCAGCCCTTTTGACAACTTGACTTTGACACCTCAAAGCTAAAGCCTTTTGGGTTGGAACAAATACGAGCCCGCTTTTTTCTAAATGCAATTCCAAAATAATAACCTCTTAGTTCTTGTACAGATTGTTTCAAAATGTTGACGTGTACCTCCAAGTAAAAAAAATCAGTTTGAATCTTATTTCCAGGAACATCTCTCAAATAAGGTGCAAATTAACCTACCCAGCCATGTTTTCTCCTTTTAAATGCATCAGGACATGAGATAGCAGAAAAGGGGCTGGGGAGACACCAGAAGATCTGGGTGCTAGTTCTGCACTAGGCAAGTACGTGGTCTTATTCTTTGCGGTTTAGGCTGAGAAGCTTAACTTAGCTAGCTGCTAAACTTTCCTAATGTTATACACCCAGGAATGGCATTTAGATCTCCCAAAACAATATTCCAAATTGGAAGAGTCCTGACCGTCTATTTCAGAAGAAAGGAAATTGTAGGTGGTAAGGAAGAAGAGTATGCTGGGAAGGGAAGATTTCCCTTTCTTGACCAAAGAGGACACCTGAGATATCTTAAATGAAGGTTTGCAGTCAAGGATAAATGTGTTTCATCACCTTATTTTATTTGCCAGTTACCTGTGGGAAGATCCTGCAAGTATACAATATTAATGTATCTATGTGGGTATGGGAAATGCAATTGATAACCCACCAGTAAGGAGAAACTGGTGATACTTCTATTGGACATTTGATAAACATTAATTGATGAAGAAAAAACCATTTTAAAGTACATATTAAGTGCTTAATGGGTTAATTTTTGGACATGTATTTTTAAAGTGTAAAAATAACTATGAAGGAAATTAGTGAAATTCTTTGGTTAATTAAATATTTGTCCTACACACAGAACTTCCACCATCAGCAATGAAGTCTCATGCCATGATTGAGGGAAGGGTTTTTGTTTTTTTTCTTAAGAGAGGAAGGTATTTTTTTATTTTTATTTTACGTTATTTTTTTGGCCACACGCATGGCATGAAGGATCTTAATTCCCCCACCAGGGATGGAACCTGTGCTCCCTGCAGTGGAAGCATGGTGTTCTAACCACTGAACCACCAGGGAAATCCTGGGTGTGGTTTTTAAAGAGAAAAAAAATCAAGTAGTCTTAATAACATGGAGTACCCTTCCAAACTTATTATAGTTCCTAGAAAGGACAACCACTGATGATTAAGAAACACAACTTTCATTCTGTTCTTCACAAGTAAAGTAATCCAATTAGGTTAAATTTTTATGTTTTGCAGACTCTAAAACCTATATTTTTGTAACATAATTGGACACTCAGAGCTTTAAATGATAGCTTCAGAGTTTGACCCTACCATAATTAGAAGCCATCTAGAGAGAAATTAAGCCTCATCCTTAACCCCAAATATCAGAGATTTGGTTCCTTTAAACCCATGTAAATTGGGCCCTTATGGATTTTCATACTGGAGGCAACTTCTTTACTTAGACCAAGCTCAGGGCAGGGCCAACTGGGATGCTAGTCCTGGCGGTGTAGAAGCAGCCACTGTATCCCTGCCTTTTCCCTCCCTGTGGTCTTTTTAGTGCCACTCAGTGTCATTGGCAACACTTGACATCATGAGTAGCACATGGAGAATAAATATTAGAGAATGTTTCTTAATTAAAACTTGAGGGCTTCCCTGGTGGCGCAGTGGTTGCGAGTCCACCTGCCGATGCAGGGGACGTGGGTTCGCGCCCCGGTCCGGGAGGATCCCACGTACCGCGGAGCGGCTGGGCCCGTGAGCCACGGCCGCTGGGCCTGCGCGTCCGGAGCCTGCGCGTCTGGAGCCTGTGCTCCGCAACGGGAGAGGCCACAGCGGTGAGAGGCCCGCGTACCGCAAAAAAAAAAAAAAAATTTGACCTCTGCCAATTTGAGCAAAAATTTAAGAACTATTCACAGGAAGAGTTATTTCCTTTAAGGCCCCAAGAGAGCCTTAAATGGGTTGAATCACATAAATTCCAGTGCACACACAGGCATTTTAAGAATATTGTTCTAACTCAGTTTTTAGGTACATTAAATTACGATGAATGAAAATGTACATGTGACCTATAGTATGTCAGCAGCAAAAATATATATTATAGGTGAAAATTTAATGCCATTTTTAAATTATAGATATATATATCGCATCTTTTTACATTAATTTATATGTTAAATAAAAACAAAGTGTTATAGAGTGAATTAAATATTTTTGTGTTCCAGGGTCAAATTAGCCAATTCAGAAAAGGAAATCTGAGAATAAGTCTGATAGTAATATCAGAATAATTAACAATTAGCATTAATATAAAATAATTAGCATTTCCACACTTGAAAGTAGTTGTCTTTATATCACAGGATTTCTGACTTAACATATTCTATGATGCTTTAGCTCATTATTATAGCAAATTTATTAAGAATTGATGTTGTACACCATTGTAAAGCAATTATACTCCAATAATGATGTTAAAAAAAAAGAATTGATGTTGTATATTTAGTATTCCATTTTTGGAACTGCTTTTTCAAACGTTCTGTATCTCCTAGCTTATTATGCTGTATAGAAGAATTTCAGTGTGTTTTCTTGGGACAATTGTATGGTTATGGTTTTGATGAATACTGAAATGTTTTGTGATTGTATCTAATATTTGGTCCTTTACAGAAAAAAATAGCTTGTGGGATTATATTGAAATAACTGGTGGATTTATTACTCAGTTTTATTATGTATTAACTTGATTCTATAAATAAAAATAAATACCAAATTTGACAAATGGATAAAGAAGATGTGGTGTATATATACAATGGAATATTATTCAGTCATAAAAAGAATGAAGTTCTGACATTTGCAGCAACATGAGTAGACCTAGAGAGTATTATGCTTAGTGAAATAAGTCAGAGAAAGACAAATACCATATGATATCACTTATTTGCGGCATCTAAGAAATAATGCAAATGAACGTATATAGCAAAGCAGAAACAGACTCACAGATATCGAAAACAAACGTGAGGTTACCAAAGGGGAGAGAGAAGCGGGGAGGGAAAAATTAGGGGTAGAGGATTAACAGGTACAAACTACTATGTATAAAATACATAAGCAACGAGGATATATTGTAGAGCACAGGGAATTATAGCCATTATCTTGTAATAACTCTTAATAGAGTATAATCTTTAAAAATACTGAATCATTGTGCTGTACACCTGGAACTAATAAAATATTATAAATCAACTATAGTTCAATTGTAAAAATGTCTGATCAAAAAAAGGAAAAAAAATCAAATTTGTCTGAAATAATTCTCTTACAATCTCGTTTAATAAAAAAATATATTTCAAGTTAATTATGCTGATTTTGAAAAAAACATTGACCTGCCCTACAGCTGGTAACCATTGATTGGTTCATATTTGAGCACAAATGTGTTCATGTTTACACTCTTTGACTATAGCAAGAACAGGTGAAACTCTGTAACTGCCTTTTCAATAAATTATAGTCACAAAAGCAAATTAATTTTGTTATATATTAAGAAAACCAAAATTATTGGATTCGCTGAGGTCTTGTGTGTCATCCTCTAAAAACGTCATCTGTTTACTTGTTTCTAGAACTTGGTGAGACTGACTTCTGGGTCCATTTAATAGTCTTGCAAATCATAAGTCTTTACCCTGTGGGCTAATAAATTCAGATCATATTAACTTTCAACTTACGTTGTAACATTATTTTTCTTTTACAAGTTAAACCCTAATAGCATAAACTAAAAGGCTTATTTTGAGTTTGGCTTAAATTCTAGAAGCAGTAAATGCCCAGAATGGAAGAAAGGGAATTTGAAGCCTCTATTTTAAAACACTGTTATTTTAAAGCTCACTGTTATTTTAAAACACTTATAAACGTTTTAGAATAAACAGGATTCTACCAAAGCATATTTTCACAAGGTCCTACGAATCAGGTAGAACTGAAATAATAGTTTCATTGTATACGAGACAACACTCATAAAGAAATGCACTAGTGTAAAATTCATTCATTCACTCATTCTCTATATGTATCCCTTCTGAATCTCTAGAGTTAAATGTTTCTTCCCTTCTGCTTTCCAAATGCCCTCTAAATACGTTCACTATGACACACAGCAAAATGATTTGCAATGTTGGTTTATTGGCCTATCTTCTCCATGACAATCACATCGTGTTTATCTTTTAAGTAAAAGGTATGTCTTCTTCACCTTTGCATCTTCATATAGTAGATGCTGTCTATAGTAACTGCAGGACTAATATACTTAATATAGATATTCTAAATATAAAATATATATATGGTAATCATATGTTACACATGTTAGACATTGTGAGTGTTTAACAAAAGTGAGAAGCTTTAATTATCAATATAAGAGCACTGTACGGTAAAAATAAAAAAGGACTGTACCAGGGAATCAAAAACCCCAAGTTTTTCCACCATCAATAGCTGAATATCTTGGGAAAATCACTTTAATAAATCTGGAGAGCCTAACTAATATCATCTTGACTGAGAAAAATGAACTTATAGATTCAAACTCAATCTTATGAGAAAGGCTTTGTCACCACCATAGTAGTGGACACTCGTCCCTAGGCACAACCCAGTGGAATTCAGCAGAACTTAAGTAAAGTGTATGTTTATTCCCCTCCCCAAATCCCAGCTTCCATGGTTCACCAAGTCATCCACGTTTTGACCACAACCACTCTCATTAACTTGTCTTTCATAAGTATCTACTGCCTAGATGGATGCCTTAAACCTTGAGCTTTCTGTGCTCTCTCTCTCCTTTAATATCCAAATAAAATAGTTTTAGCCTCATCTCATGCATTGTGCAAAGTCTGTGCCTTTCCGTAGATCGAAGAGGAATCCTGAGTATTATGAACCCCTTCTTTTGAACTCTCAATCCACAGCTCATTAGTTTACTTCTCATGACTATTTTTTTCTTCACTCATTTGCCCTGACACCTTCCAACAACTCTCTGAGCACTTGGCTGCCCTGTGTGATGGGGTTCCCCTAAAGGATGGAGTATCACATAGAGGTTTAGATTATGCCTCAGATGAGACAGTGATTCATGGTAAGTGTTTTAAAGGTCCATGGCCATTCCTTCTCAGGTGGATTAGTTGCTAATCATTCTTGACTTAAGGACCTTGCTGGCTGCCATCTTGCTCAAGTTTCTTCTCTCTACCAAGACCCCGAATCCTTGTTTTTACAAATGCCAGTAATTAATCTTTCTTCCACTTCATTTTGTAGAATTATTTAGCTTTTATTTGCCTAAAGCCCTCTCACTTAGACTCTGTCTTTCAAAACAGTGCATTGTCTGTAAGGTGTTTCCTCAAGCAAAAGAACCATTTTCATCCCCAAAGGAATACTGTCTTTTTCAAAGATCAAAGAGTTCAAACTGCATTGAGCTTTTAAAGTAACCTCTTTGTGAAATGCAAATAAAAACTACAATGAGGTATCACCTCACACTGTCAGAATGCCCATCATCAAAAAATCTACAAACAATGAATGCTGGAGAGGGTGTGGAGAAAAGGGAACCCTCCTACACTGTTGGTTGGAATGTAAATTGGTACAACCATTATGGAGAACAGTATGGAGGTTCCTTAAGACACTGAATGTAGAACTACCATATGATCCAACAATCCCACTTCTGGACATATATCTGGAGAAAACCATAATTCCAAAAGATACATACACCCTAGTGTTCATTGCAGCACTATATTTACAATAGCCAAGACATGGAAGCAACCTAAATGTCCATCGACAGAGGAATGGATAAAGAAGATGTGGGACATATACACAATAGAATATTACTCAGACATAAAAAAGAATGAAATAATGTCATTTGCAGCAACATGGATGGACCTAGAGATTGTCATACTAAATCAGACAAAGGATGATATCGCTTATATGTGGAATCTAAAAAAATGGTACAAATGAACTTATTTACAAAGCAGACATAGAGTCACAAATGTAGAAAACAAACCTATGGTTACCAGGGGGGAAAGGAGGGAGGGATAAATTTGGAGATTGGGATTGACATGTACACACTACTATATATAAAACAGATAACTAATAAGGACCTACTGTATAGCACAAGGAACTCTACTTGATACTCTGTAATGACCTATACGGGAAAATAATCTAAAAAAGAGTGGATATATGTACATGTATAACTGATTCACTTTGCTTTACACCTGAAACTAACACAACATTGTAAATCAACTATACTCCAATAAAATTTATTAAAAATAAAATAAAATAATCTCTTTTTCTTCATTTCTTTTATGCTAGTCATGAAACATATGTATGGTGCCTAAATAATTCAGATTTTGCCTTTTTTATGCATTTTGTGTAACTTTCGCACAATTGATATTACTTCATGTTGGAGTCCTCTCTGTTCTCCCAGGTGCACAGTTATAAGATCATCTCAAAATACTCTTAACAGATATTCATCTCATAATACTCTTGGAGGCCAGCTAGAGATGGCTGGTTTTCTATTCCTTCTTGATTACTGTATATATTCTTTTTTGTTCATGTGCAAATTATGTAACATTCCTTTCCATAGCAGTCAAACATAAGCAAATGCACAGGCTAATGTGAGATATAACTATAGATACAGATATATAATAGACGTTATTTTTTCGGAGCAGTTTTAGGTACACTGCAAAATTGAGTGGAAGGTACAGAAATTTCCCATATACCCCCTACCCCTACACACGCACAGCCTCTCCCATTATCAACATCAGCCACACGAGTGGTACATTGGCTACAATCGATGAACTTAAACTGACACATCATCATCACCCAGGATCCACAGTTTACATTAGGGCTGTACATTCCATGGCTTTGGACAAATGTATAATGACATGTATCTACCATTATGGTATCATAAAGAGTATTTTCCTCTGTGCTCCACTATTTATCCCCCCTGACCCATGTCTCCCCCACTTCCAGAAACCACTGATATTTTTACTTTGTCTGTATACAGAGTTTTGTGTGTTATATTTTTATAGCCATTGTATCCTTAATGCCCTGGCCCAGATCTTTGCTCCAGCTTACCTAATTATTACCTCATCATATAAAATAGATTCATATAAAATAGATTCAGCAACAACTCTGATATTTAAATACAAATGGAAACATAAGCAGAAAAAAAAAATCCTGCCTCAATTACTCTTTCATCTGGCCCCAGCCATCTGTCAAAACCTCTGCTAGAGGCATTTACACCCTTCTCCTCTTTCTCTTTCTCCCTCCTCCTCCTACCAACTCTAAAGCATTCTCCATTTCCCAGCCTCTATTTTCCAGCTATGGCTCAACTTTTAAGCAATAGCACCAAAATGTTCAAAGGAACAGGGCTCTTCCACAATCTGAATGTGAGTGATGTGTCATGTTCCTCAGATCCTGAGTTTGTCAGTGAGAAATCCAGGACCAAGAACACGCAAACGTGCTTACTGTTGAGGAGCTCTTGAAAGCAAAAGAACAGTCTATGAACAGTGAGAGCCTTTAGAAAACCCAAAGAATCTGAAGATTGGAGATAACAAAGATCTCAGATAAGATTCTTATCTAACTGCAATTTTTTCAAAAAAAATCCGACACACAAAATATGAACATTTTGGAGGTATTTCAACCAATAATTATCCTTCAATTGCTTCATTTTGTAGAAACACCACTTACTACTGCATCCAAATAACCTACCAAACCTCTGACACAAAATAGTGCAGAAAAATGGTTAAGCTGCTTGGGATGGAAACAATGACAAAGATAGAAGAGGAAAGTCAGCCATTCGGAAGTTTTTGTAAATGTGCATAAATGTCTTTTCCCCCCATTTCTATTTTCAGTTACAGTGTATCTTGAGAAGAATTCTGAAGGAACTTCAATAAGACGATTAAAGTTTAGATAACTATAAAAATCAGCCTCCAGGTATTTCTTTAATGGCTTACTTACCTAAGCAAAACTGTAATTTCCTTTAGCAAATATATAAACTATTCACTAAAGGAATGGAAATTTACTCTTTACTATATATAAATATTTAATATATAGTCAACGGGTGATTACATACATGGTGTGGGAATGAATGTTGTTTTTTGGTTTTTTTTTTGCGGTACGCGGGCCTCTCACTGTTGTGGCCTCTCCCATTGCGGAGCACAGGCTCCAGATGCGCAGGCTCAGCGGCCATGGCTCACGGGCCCAGCCGCTCCGCAGCATGTGGGATCTTCCCGAACCGGGGCACGAACCCGTGTCTCCTGCATCGGCAGGCAGACTCTCAACCACTGCGCCACCAGGGAAGCCCGGAATGAATGTTTTGAGTAGGTGAATAAGATATTTTTTGGTGTCCAACATGAGCTAAGTATATCACGGTTCACTTGTTTCAAAACCATTCACTGCTTTTCCTGTTTGCGTTATGGGATTATGAGTCTGTGAATTTCAAGGCCTGCGCTGACATTCCAGGAGATATAAAAAGTTTAAGATCTTTGGAAAATAAAATGCTAAAATCATTTATATCTTCATTGGAATGAGGAGCTACTAAAATGAGCCTTTATCATTTCAAATCTTTTGATTCATGAATTTCTCTGTAGAAATTAGAAGTGTGACCAGCTTAACAGTTCTATTGGTAAATGAGAGATGAAGGGAGACCTATCATTAGGTTTTATGAATTTTAATATTTTTTCTGAATATTTTAGTCTTAATTAGGTGTTATTTTTCTCTCTTGTTCAAAAGAGATGGATATGTCAGAAAATATATCTCTGAACATTTTAGGAAGAGGAGAGAAAAGTTCTTATCAGCTATACTTCTTTAACTTTGCAAAGGATCACTACTTCTAGCCATCTTGCATATGCCTTTGCCTTTGCCTGTCCATCTTTGGGTTGAGTGTGGGGCAGAGTGCTGGAGCTAAAAATAAATCTCTACACTAGATTATGTCATTTCTTAATCTGAAAATTCTTTCTCCTTCCCAGTAACTGGCACTAGACATTGATGGTCCATTTAGCCCTGTAATGCATTCCTCTCTTGCACTCACCAGCTTCTGTGACCCAGCCAGGCTCCAGCCCACGTGCAGCTAGAGATCAGCTCCTTCCAGCTTGGCTTTTTAATCCTTGCTTATACAACTCCCATCAGCCCATCTGTTTCCACGTCTTCATTCCTCAAACCAGTGATTCTTCAACTTTGATGTGCAAATAACCTGGGGATCTTACTCAAATGCAGATTCTGACGCAGTGGATTCTGATTCACTAGGATGAATTATAAGATAATGGCTTTCCAACAGCCTCCCCAGTGATGGCATGGCTACTGCTCTGAGCACCACACTTTAAGTAGCAAGGCCTTAGAGGGTCTTGAGGCTCTTTTCGATGTGAAGATGTAAAGTACTGCTTAACCGTTTTCAAAGTTTTATCCCAGATTGGCTCCATATCTGGAATATATAGCCTCTGAAATGTCAAAATAAAAGCAAATTGTCCAGTCTGGTCACTTTCTGGCAAGCGATCTCTGAGGTTCCTTATTCTGCTTCTCTCACCAGAGTGTTATCCTCAGGATTTCCATTTGTAGTTACCAGATTCCAGACCAGGAATGTTGAAAAAGAGAGAATGGATCTGGGAACTCAAAGGCTAAAGTAAAAGTAACTTTAGAAAATGAGTCTGTGTTTCTGACCAAAAAAGTGGGGGTGGGGAGGGGAACCCTGCCCTCCAGTATAGAAGATTTTCCCTACCTAACTACCCTATGATCACAATCTATCTCATAAAGACCAATCCTCTATACCCCTTGTTTCTAAAAGAGACACCTGAGTATCTCTCCTATAATAACTCTTTCCCCACGGGCAAGAGGATTAAGCTGTACTCCCATAGCAACTGGACATAGTCAGCTCATCATTAATCTATTGAAAATGTTCTATCTGATAAATGCACATCTTTATCTTTACTACGCTTACCTCCATACTTTTAAATAATATACATATTCTGTAATTCACGTATTTATTTAAGTTACTTATTAACTTCCTGTTATAATATGAGAGATTCAGCACACTTCCCTTCACCTTTCCTCTCCCACCTTCACAATACAGCTATACTGCCAATATTTTAGTTAATTTAATAATCAGTGTTACATCATTATGATGTAGAAAACGAGACTACAGGCTCAGAACTTAAAAAGAAGATGGTGATTCTTTATAAAAAAACTCCACTGGGGAAGAAAGAAGGAGTATGCTTATGAGACAGCGTCTGGACAACCACATTCCTGGACTCCGTAACACTGATAAATTATAGCCTTGCTTTCTTACATGAGGACAACTTAAGACCCTAAGACACCCTCCAAGCATTGCCTTGTAGTCAGAGTGTTCGAGAACCCTCAAATTATTCAGGTAGGAAAAAAGAGACCTCGTAGTCCTCCAGCTGGACCCTGTACAATAAATAATGAGCTTCAAGAAGACTTATAAGGGGTACTGAAAGCATATATTTGAACGAGGTCACAGCATCTGTCCAGTAAAACATTTATGTGGGAAGTCACGGTGCCCATCCAGGGAAGTAAAACATTAAGGATCTCTTTGAGAATGGAACTGTGAAGTGTTTTTCTCTAATTATTGACATCCAGTACTCATTCTTTAACAAGATTCTTTATGAAATAGAATCTAGCCCTAGAGAAAATTTAAAATAGCTACTATTTATTGTCATTTTCTAAATCTGATAGGCACTGTCCTAAGCATTACCCTTATAGTTTCACCCTTCATACTTAGGAAAATCTTATTATTTAAGTTAGGAAACGGACATTCAGAGCACTTGCCAAAGACCATAGAGAAACCAGATTCAGAGCAAGAATTTAAAACCAGGCCCATGCGAGTGTTGTTCGCTCTTACCAGTGAGGCTGTGCTGCTTCAGAGGAATGGGCAGTTTGCTGTTGCTGCCCCTACTTCTCTATTCCGTGTCATTTCCCTCACTTCTACCAAAATGTGTTCAAAGAAACACTTACACAACAGTCATAACTCAACATATCTCACCTCTCTAATGAAGGATTAACAGGTTAATTTTTTCATCATGAATGAAATGGATGGCTTTCCCCCCATTTAAATATATCTAAGGCCTTAGGGGACTAGATAAACTTTTATTTTTGTGAGCATTTCTGAAATCATTCCACCTATATAACAATCTAATCCTTGCAAAGAGTTCAATCTCTAAATAGAAATTAGACTCTACTAAGTTCCCCTATTCTCAGAAGCTCTGTATAAACTTTCTAGCACAGGGCTGGCAGCCAGGAAACACATGATATGTATTAGTTTTCATGCCTTTTCAGATCCTTATATTGTTAACCATAAATGTATTACAGATTGTCCTCATGTAATGACAGTGTTCATTCATTTAACACTTATTGAGTACCTACTAGATGCTGGAGAGTTTTCTAGGCACTAGGGATATATTGGTGAACAAGACAGACAATAAGCAAACAAAAGAAGTGTCAAGTGAAAATAAGTGCTATGAAGAAAAATGATACAGAGAATGGATAGCGTCTAGCGTAGAGAAGAAGGACCATTTTATGTGGCATGATGGGAAAAGCTCTTGGATAAGATGTTATTTTTAAATAGAGACCTGAAGATAGTGAGGGAGCCTTGTGGACATCTAAGGGATGAATGCTGTAGGGAGATAAAGCAACAAGTGCAAAGGCATTGACACAGGAGAATAATGGTCAGCGAGGTGCGGGAGGCTGGAGTGGATGAGAGAGGTAGAGAGTAGTATGTGATAATGTCATAAATCGGGGTGTGGTGTGGAAGCGGGGGACCTGGTGGACGTTAGGGGCCTTGGGGTTTTCAGTTTAACATGAAAGGTCAATGGGGGATTTGAGGCAGAGGAACAACAAATCTAAGTTGTATTTTACAGGATGGTTCTGGCAGCTGTGTTGGGAATAGACCACATAGAAACAAGGACCACAGCGGGGAGAGCAGTAAGGGAGCTTCTGCAAAGGAGCTGAACGACAGGTGCTGATGGCTCAGGCTGGAACGGTGACGGAGGGGGGTGTGTGAAGCCATGAGATACTAGGTAAATTTTGAGTGTAAAATTGATCGGTTTGCTAATGGACTGGATGAAGATTTCAGAGAAAGAAAGGAGTCATGAGTGATCCAGCGTTTTGACCTGAGCAAAGTAAAGGACAGTGCTCCGCTTTACTCTAATGGAGAAAATGAGGGATGAGCAGGTCTGGAGATATTAAAATTGAGATACTTATTAGACATGAGAAGGTTAACACTTGAGACTGCATGCCAGTCTGCCTCTCAACAAGGACTATATAGAATCAACATATATCATACAAAATGTAATATTAGAGACATTCTGGTTAACCCCAGACATAAGAATATCAGATAGACAGCTGGATACATGAATATGGTCAGGGCTGGAGGCAAAAATTTGGGAGTCATTAGTACACAGATGGCATTTAAGTCTGGGGATTGGAGGAGACCCTCTAGGGAATGAGAGTATCTAGGAAAAAGAGAATATTTGTGAAACCAGAGACTGATACATTCTAGTTGTCATGCCTTCCTGGGGCCCCATGCCACACACACCCAATCATATCTGTGTTGACTAGGCAGAAGCCAGTATAAGGCAGAAATTGACCACGGGAGCCACCTTAAACTTAACAATTCCTTTAAAAAAAAAAAAAGAGCAGTACTGTCTTTGAACGAATTGTAAAAAGGTAGTGGCGTCAACTTAGGCAGCAGGGCTTTAGAGCAGCTGGAACTACTAAAAAGCCACACTTCATTTCCAGCAGCCTTAAACTACAGAAATACAAATGGTATAAATTTACACAGACTCCAAGTAATAAATAATATTCTTTGGGAAATGTTAGAATAGAAAATATTGAGCTAATTTCATATACTTCAGCATGAAAACAGAGAGCGGCAAAAAAGAAAACACAAGTATTACATACACTTCAACAGTAGAATGTTTTTAAACTAGCACACTGCTCGTGTTCTGAATCATTAGTGCATTTTGAATGTGTCTAAAAGCCATTGATAACATAAAGCACACTGCTTTATTGATGGACTCAATGCTTAATATAGTATCAAAATTCTTGTAACTGCTTGTAAAATATTTATTTAATCCTCATGAAAACTGTATGAGGTAAAAACTATTATTGCCCCTGTCTTAGAGATGAGCAAGGTGAGGCACAGAGAGGAGAAGAAACTTGCCTAAGTTTACACCTCTAGGAAGACCCAGCCAGGATGTGACCCCAGCAATGAGGCTGCAGGGACTCCACTTGTGGCAGTATGCCATTCTGCCTCTCAACAAAGACTTTCAATTTTATACTAAACGTTGCCATTAGAGGGAATCTGATTATCATCAGGACCAGTAAGAATTTCTATTATTACCATTGCTATTTACTGTTATTCTAAAAGTTTTCAAAAAGCAATAAAACATGAACTAGAAATAAAATACAGAGGATATGGAATTATCATAATTTGCCCATGATGTGATTATGTAACATAAAAACCCCAAATAATCCATTGCAAAGCTATTAAACTTAGTAAGACTGCTAGACAAAAACAAAGAACATTTGTTTTTACCACCAGTGATTAGAAAGACAATAGACTGGAAAAAAATCCTTTCACGATATTAACTATCTGGAAATAAACAATACAAAATGTTGGAATCTATATAAATAAAATTATGAAGTTTTAAATGAGATATATAAAATAAGGCTGAACTAAATGGACAGAATATGTTTTTGAATAGGAAGACAACATAAGATGGCAATTTTTCTTAATGTATAATTTTAACACAGTTTCAACAACAAAAAAATCACTGATAATATTTTTGAGCCTTACCAGGTGTTTGAGAGTAGATCTGGGGACACCAAAATGTTGACAGTGGTTATACCTAGGGAAGGGAGGAAGTGGAAAAGTGAGGGCAGGGAAGAACATGGAATTTCAGCCTTTCCTATTTATATTTCAATAATGTTTCCATTTTTGTATGACATTATACTTTAAGAATTACCAAAGATTTAAAAAAAATAAGTTTATCTATGTAAAGAGATTTTGGCAAGAATAGATAAGGTCTTTAAAGGGAAGGAGTGCCAGCTCTCCCATATACTGACACATATTTCAAGGTCACTGGCACAGATGTAAACAGAAAAACTGATGAAACAGAACAGACTGTTCATAAATAGATTCTATTTCAGATTTCATACGAGTTTTATATGATAATGTAGTTCTGACAAATCAATAAAGAAGACAGCCATTATTCTAATAAATGGTGCTGATACAATTGTTTAGTAATTCAGAACAAAAAAAATCAATGTAGTTTCTCATTTCATTCCATTCTCCCATATTAAGTCTGGAAAGACTGAAGACTTAAATAGTGGAAGATATCAAATTTGAGCCCTTACCAAAATTCTGGAGTGAGGAGAATCTTTTCAGTATAAAATTATAATGGGAAAACCCACAAAATAAAAAGATGAATGGATTCGACCTCAAGTAGCTTTAATATTTCTCTTAGCACCCTTTAAAAAATAGTAGAAGTAAGGCATATTTAAATATATTTAAACATATTTAAATATATTATGATCTCTAATTAAATTTCATGCCTGGAATTTTCCTATATACCCCGGAAATATACTATCTCAGAAGACAGAGGTAAGACCAAAGATTATTTGCAAGAAACACAAAAGCAACATCATATATATGTCCCACTGATCTGCTCAGAACAAACATAAGGCCAAAATATATACAGATCTACAGACATTTAAAATGTTCCATCAGGCATTGTTTAAGTTACAATGGAGATGAAAAAGAATAGATAGTCCAGGTAAAGGTAAAAACACCTTTCCATGCTAGATCTTTAGTCAGCCAGTACATCTGACAAGATTCTGTTGACCCTTGGACATGATTGGAAAGACAATACTTCCTTTCCTACGACTTCATCTGGACATGTGGTTCAAAGGTACAGATCATGTGGGTATCTGGAGAAATGGCTACTTTTCAAACACAGAAGAGAAATTTTACTTTTAGGCAGTGTCTTAGTCAGTTCGGCCTGCTGTAACAAACTACCATAAACTGAGTGGCTTATAAACAACAGAAATTTCTTTCTCATAATTCTGGATCAAGGGACCTGCAGATTCAGTGTTTGGGTGTCTAGTGAGAGCCTGCTTCCTGGTTCATAGACTGCTGTCTTCTTGCTGTAACCTCACATGGTGGAAGGGGCAAGGGATTTCTCTGGGGTCTCTTTCATAAATTTATTTATTCTTTATTTATTTATTGTTGGCTGAGGTGGGTCTTTGTTGCTGCACGTGGGCTTTCTCTAGTTCAGCAAGTGAGGCCTACTCTTTGTTGCAGCGCGTGGGCTTCTCTTTGCGGTGGCTTCTCTTCTTGCAGAGCTCAGGCTCTAGGCACGCAGGCTTCAGCAGTTGTGACTCATGGCTCTAGAGCGCAGGCTCAGTAGTTGAGGCGCACGGGCTTAGTTGCTCCGCGGCATATAGGGATCTTCCTGGACCAGGGCTCGAACCCATGTCCCCTGCATTGACAAGCGGATTCTTAACTACTGCGCCACCAAGGAAGTCCCTCTGGGGTCTCTTTTAAAAGAACATTAATCTCATTCATGAGGGCCCCATTCTCACGACCTGATCACCTCCTAAAGGTCCCACCTCCAAATACCGTCATACTGGGGATTAGGTCTCAACATACGAATTCTGGGGGGACACAAACATTCGGTTTATGGCGGGCAGTCTATAAAAGTCTATTTTATGTGAGCTCTTCTCCAAATTTTAAGAGTTATAAGACAAACATATTCTGTAAAATCATATCTAAAATTATACTTATCTTCTATATATTTATCTGTTGCCATCCTCTCAAATTTGATGGGCCATGGAGCTGAACTATAATATGAATGACAGCTTTTCATTAAAAGGTATTTCAAGTCTATCCATAGGATTAAAGGCACATGAGTCAGACCTCATCTAAAACTAGACCTAATTTACTTGATTAAAAACAGTTGTACTGGCAAAAGAATCTATCTTTCCACTTGTTTTCAACATGACTGCACACTGAGAAAATATTTTTTTATCATTTTAGCATTTTCTAAATCAGGTCCATATGAAGGCAATGTATGAAATAAAAATTCAAAAGCAGTAGAAATTTTTTAATTTTAGAGTATTGAATATAAAATTGCAGATATTTTTATACAATGCTTAAAATCAGATTTTCCTTTGAACAACAGGGGTTTTTTCCTCCTAAAAATTCGTATCTAAAAACAATTTTGTAGAGCTCATTTGACATTCGGTAACTTCCCACCCCCAAAGAAATGCTAAGGGACCCCTGAACGTCAGCTACCAGATATAACTCATTGACTCTTGACCAGTCCCATTCCAGACCAAGCACAAATTGGACTTATCCCCACTGACCTTGTGATTTGGGTTATACCCCAACAGGAGTCGGACGCCCTCCACCTAGACTACTTCTCCTAGCCTCGTGTCTGTACCTAGCTTAACCCGATGTTGAATTTTTATAATGTTGTTCTGAGAGTTTTTTATTCACAAGTCTGCTTCACCATTAGACCAGTGGTTCCACTGTGTGCCCATTTAAACCACCCGGGGAACTTAGAAAACATAAAATACCCCACCCTAAACCAGAATCACGCCAGAAACTCAGAAGAGAAGCCTGGGTGTTGGCCTTTCAAAAAATACTTCCCAGGTAATTCAAATACACAATCAGGGCTTAAAAACAACTGGACCAGGCTACGAGATTCTCAGAACTGGAGCTCTTAGAGTCCCTATTTATTAAGCACTGCCAGCTCCCTGGGGTGGGGGCTGACATACATGATCTTATTTATTCCATGTAACTAAACCCACTGAATAAGTATAAATACTTCCATTTTGCAAATACTGAAAGTGAAACTCAGGTAAACTAAGTAATTTTTTCTACGTTATACATATTTTACATTTGGGAGCCAGGATATTATCTCAGTGCCTGGAACACAGTAGACACTGAATAAATATTTGTTGATTGAATGAATGTGAGTATATGAATGACTTTGAGTCCCATGCCTCGTACACTACAGCATACTGCCTCTCTGGTCTTCACATTCTCGGAGCACTCAATCTTTGTAAAGCCTAAATCAGATTCTAAATAATGACTGACAAATAAATGAATGCATCAGCCAGTAGACTGATTAATGGACCAATCGATAATAGATGATCAGATGAACGTGTGATACTTTCCCCTACTCCAACCTGCAATTTCAGAGACAGCAGAGTGGACTATTTTTCTTCATGCATAATAATCTGACTGGGAGGTAGTCCTAATGGTATTTTGGCATTTACTCTGATATCTTACAGTTTTGAATTGCCAGAATGTTAAAATTAGAAATGTGATTTCCTCCCTGCCGTCTGCTTTCATTTTTCTATGGCTCCACAAAACCCCAGGTGGCTCTCTCTCCAGGTAGATTTCACCAGCACTTCCCAGCACTGCTCCTGCTGCCATCTCCTTTATTGCTTCCCTGCTTCTAATTGGATCAATCAGAAGCTAACTATTTCCACATATTACAGTGGTTATTTATGGAGAAAGTTACCTGGTAGTACCCAGACTGCTGACTTAGGACCTAGGCTCCAAAGATCAGGTTTATTTCTCTTGAGTATATACCTATGAGTGGGATTTTTAGGTTATAGGGTAGATGTATATTTAGCTTTACTAGATACAACTATACAGTTAAAGTGGTTATACCAATTTATGCTCTCAACAGAAAAAAATATGAGAATTCCTTTTTCTCCATATCCTCTCCAACACTTGGTATTATTAATTTCAATCTCCCCCTCCCCCTTCTTCTTTCTCTCTCTCTCTTTCTCTCCTTCGTTAACTGAATTGAAGAAGCTTTATTAATATGATCTGGATTGGACTCTGCTTCTGGCCACCATCCTCCTACCTGACCTGCTGTATCTCAGCCCTGAGAGCCCACTTCTGTATTCTATACTCTACTCTGTGACGCTGAGGCTGGGGCCTGCAATCTAAATTTCCCAGACTCCTTTGCCAACTTGCTGTCTGTTAGATTCTCTAATAGGAGGCACTAGTAGACTGGAAATTGGGAGCAACTATAGGTGTCTCTTCAGCTATGGAGGACAGCCTCACCTCCAGAACCCAGATGCTTTCAGCACTGCCCAGCACATCACACCCCCATTGGCGGTCTAAGTGACCAAGCACAGAGTGCCCCCATAGAGATCTAAACTACTAGTTTTGATACATTCCCCCCACCTGAGGTACTAGCACCAGCCATGCCTTCCACCTCCTTTTATAGAGGTCCCAGCACTTGCTGTAAGGCAACCCTCTTAAAGATCTGAGCACCTGCTATGTGTAAGCACTTCCTCCAAGCTCCTAAATTCTGTAACACCTCCTCTCCTTTTATCTTCCTACAGCTCTAGGTGGGATAGATGATCCCTGAAGTTTCTAATATCTGGGTTATTCTCTTAGCCTCCCCTTTTTGCTTTTTCATCCTTCCAACTTGTGTGTAACAAATTTCCTATACTAAATCTCCTCCCTTTGAAAGATCTAGTGTTGTTCAGTTTTCTTGAAACAGTCATGTGGTCTTATACAAGTCACCTACCTCATATACAAGGTCTCTTCTAGCTTTTTATCTCTCTCCCTTGGCCAATCTTACAATTGCTATTATCACAACAGTCCCTAGATTGGGACCTCCTTAAAGAGGCCCTGTGTGGCCTCTGCCAGGGATGAAAGCCTATATAGAGGAGTCATGTTTGAGAAGAATTTCTCTTAGAAGGATTTCACTGAATGCCTTCAAGACAAAGCAAAGGAGAAAGAGGAAAAGAGAGGGGGAGAGAGAGAGAGAGAGAGAGAGAGTGGAAAATTTCAAAAGTGTAGGTAATTCTTCCCACCATTCCACTCCATGAGCTAAGTCTACATTGATTATGAGACGGAAGATGTAGATCCACCTTTCTCTGTATTCCCATGAGCTTCTCATAACATGACTGTATCACCCTGCTGAATACAAGCCTTGCGCTTAGAGATGTATATACATATTTCATACAACATGACCCCTGAAGGAGAGCAATGCTTCATCTTGTACTCAGCTAAAGAGAAATTAACCTGATCCACCCTGGCATAGTTAATGCCCAATCCTAATCCTTTCAAACGGACTGCTGAGGGTGGTGTTACCTATACTACATTTTTGTCCTATGTTCTGACTTTAGAACATAAGCTGCCAGTAAAATGTAGCTTCTCTGTATGGGTCAGTGGGCAGTTTAAGTTCCGTACAGCTAAATGACCTATGTAGGATCTAATTAAGCACCTCCCTGAAGTTTCCAAATCAAGAGAATAGCTGAAATTTCTCAGACAGGAGATTCTACCATCTCTTTGTCCTACACATTAGCCTAGAATATGGTCCAACAGTTGCCTGAACCAAGAGCACAAGGTATTCTACTGTGTTCTCTTTGAGCCTTCGTTTTTGGAGCCAGGGGGAGACTTCTCGCTTATGGGCTCTGGTTGCCTAGAATGATCAGGGTCCCGAAGTCGACGTCTATTGTTGATCTGCCTGTTGTTCCCTGCATACCCTGGACCACTCTCAGTCATATGTGCATAACCTAGGTTTTAAGATGAAGAAAAGTGTGGGGACTGCCCGGTGCATAGGACCACGGCAATAAGAACAGATAAGGAGAACTGCTAAGTGGAGGTCTCTGAGCAACATGAGGACATTAGTATTAGGCATAAATTATGGAGACAAAGCAGGAGGTAGAACAGAGGATGCTGTGATGGGAAGGGAGGGGCTAAGTCACATCACTTGAGATCTATGTAAAGTATATGTAAATCAGTGTTTTTCCATGGCATTCAAAGCCTTCAATTCAGTGAACCATAATTAATATAAATGAGTAACACATTGGCTGTGGCCTTAAAAATAGTATAATACATGGACATACAAAATCAGGCATTTTCAGATCCGTGTAATACGGTAAATTATAAGAGAGATGAGTATAGAGAAAATCTAGGAAGCCCAGAGAGTGGGCATGAAATCAATCAAGTGGCAAATAATTTTCTAGACCAACTATTTGATTTGTGTCAGGCATATAATCTTTCCATCTAGCCCAGAATGAAGACAAAGACTTCAGTGAGACAATTATAAATTGACAAGAGAAAGACGTCTAGTCGAACGTTCCATTCTCTCTACTCAACCCTGATCCAACGTGTCGACTGAAGATGATTTCTCATGTTTAGAGGCGTTTTGTGGAAACTATCACCAGCTGTTACAGCAGGTCCTGGAGCTGCAGATAAACTCTGGTGATTGGCAAAGAAGAGAAGAGGCTGTACCAGAGAAAACCCAAGGGAAGAAATATATAGTTAATTCAATTTCCCAGGCTGACTGTATTTGTTCTGTTTCATCACACACACCCCCGCCAAAAAAAATGTGTTCCAGATGACAGCCTTT
This sequence comes from Neophocaena asiaeorientalis asiaeorientalis, assembly GCF_003031525.2. Classification (NCBI taxonomy): domain Eukaryota; kingdom Metazoa; phylum Chordata; class Mammalia; order Artiodactyla; family Phocoenidae; genus Neophocaena; species Neophocaena asiaeorientalis. Next base: position 18,518,917 of record NW_020185339.1, read on the forward strand.
TAAAGAGAGTGTGAAAATGAGCCCAGCTCTCCCAAGCCATCCATATTTTATCATGCCTAGGATTACACAAGGTCACTGCAGAGGAAATAGCTCTTTCCTAGGTTGGATCTAAGCACTCAGACTTTGCATTTCTGTTGCCCTAGCCGAAGAGATCTCAAAATTCTCCTTTGTCCTCTTCCCTGACATCAGATATTGAGCTCTCCAATTTACATAAGGTCTATTCTCTTCCTACTTTTACCATCTTCCCTTCCTAACCCAGACTGCCCATTGCTCAAAAACTTATCTGCAAAAGTACACTCTGGGTCACATATTTACAAGTCCCTTTGGGCTCCTGAATTAAGCTGAAACTATCTCCTTGGCATTCAGTGCCCTTAGATTCAAGGAGATGAAATTAACATAGAAGAATTAGACACTGACTATGACCTTAAAGATAGTCCAGTGAAATCTTAGAAGAAAAGTTTTTCATCTCACCTCTTTTAGGAAAGGATATAGGTAGCACTGTTCTGGACACAAAAGGTAGGATCCAAAACAGTTGCCTGGGCAATTTAAAAAGTCTACTATACATGAGAAAACTACTCAAAAAATAGTCTGTTTGGGCTTCCCTGGTGGCGCAGTGTTAAGAATCCGCCTGCCAATTCAGAGGACAGGGGTTCGAGCCTTGGTCCGGGAAGATCCCACATGCCATGGAGCAACTAAGCCCGGGCGCCACAACTACTGAACCTGCGCTCTAGAGCCCGTGAGCCACAACTGCTGAAGCCCGTATGCTTGGAGCCCGTGCTCTACAATAAGAGAAGCCACCGCAATGAGAAGCCCGCGCACCGCAACGAAGAGTAGCCCCCACTCGCCGCAACTAGAGAAAGCCCACGCACAGCAACGAAGACCAAACACAGCCAAAAATAAATGAATTAAATAAAAAAAAATAGTTTGTTTGAAATGCACTATGCGTATCATTATGCTTAACTCTGCCCCTGTAGATTCCTGGTAAATGATAAAAACAAATGTTCAGTATTTTTATCACGAACTACTATCCAAACCTAGAAAAGCTTTGCCTGCACACAGTCCCACAAGCTCATGTTATCTTCTATGTAAAGAGTTTAACCAGTGATGCTCCTGCTTCCCCAGGTTTGCTAAGAGGAACATCACTGTCTAGGATCCCCAGGGTCGCATGCTGGGCTGTATCTTTAACTTCACCCCTTTCTTTACATTCTATGTGCAACCAGTCATCTAGTTCTGAAGGTTTATCAGTCTCATGGTTTGCAGGAGTTCTCCTTTCTCTCTACATCACTGCCAACACCTAGACAAAGACTTCTTGTAAGAGTACCTTCTTGTAAGAGTAATCCTGAACTCTGAAGTGGCTTTGATTTGTGTCTCTTTCCTCTACGTGATATTGGCCAAGTCCCTATCCTCTCCAAGTTTCCTTATCCTTAATATGAGACTAATAATACCTGCTCACAGGATTAATATACTTAGAATTAAAGGCTTAAATTTCCAAGAAATCGCACAAAAAGCATCTTTCACAAAATAATGTTATGCACATATAAAGCATTGTTATTCATGTGTTATTGTTGTCGTGTCAGCTTCCTCTTTTGTCTTCCTGTTTCTACTGTCTTCCCTTCCTCATACAGGTGGCCCGCTGCTAAAATCTATTATTCCAAAAATACTCGTGTAATCATACTGCTTTTCAGCTCAAGAATTTAAAATGACTGCCTTTGACCCCTTATTTAAGCCCAAATTATCTCCATGGCATTGAGAGTGTTTCAATTCAGTGATCTGGAATTAGTGTAGATGAATAAAACATTGACCGAGGCTTTAAAAATAGTGGAATGCATGGACATGCAAGCAGGCACTGTGATATTCATGCAGTATAGTAAATTATAAGAGAGAAGACCATATGGAGTCTATTTTTGTGTGTGGTGTGAGGGAGTGTTCTAACTTCATTGATTTACATGTGGCTGTCCAGCTTTACCAACACCATTTGCTGAAGAGACTGTCTGCTCCACTGTATATTCTTGCCTCCTTTGTTGAAGATTAACTGACAAACTCAAAATGGCTTAAAGTCTTAAATATAAGACATGGCACCATGAAACTCCTAGAAGAGAACATAGGCAAAACATTCTCTGACATAAATCGTAGCAATTTCTTCTTAAGTCAGTCTCCCAAGGCAATAGAAAACTAAAGCAAAATTAAATGGGACCTTATCAAACTTATAAGCCTTTGCACAGCAAGGGAAACCATCAACAAAATGAAAAGACAACCTATGCAATGGGAAAAATATTTGCAAATGATGCAACTGACAAGGGCTTAATTTCCAAAATATACAAACAGCTAATACAATAACAACAAAAATAACAAACAATCCAATCAAAAAATGGACAGAAGGGCTTCCCTGGTGGCGCAGTGGTTGAGAGTCCACCTGCTGATGCAGGGGACACGGGTTCGTGCCCCGGTCTGGAAAGATCCCACGTGCCGCGGAGCAGCTGGGCCCGTGAGCCATGGCCGCTGAGCCTGCGCGTCCGGAGCCTGTGCTCCGCAACGGGAGAGGCCCCAACAGTGAGAGGCCCGCGTACCGAAAAAAAAAAGATGCACAGCTATAGATGGTTGACAATGTAGGTTTTAACCTTTACAAAAAGTAGCATCAAGTTCTTTAGCATTTAACTACATATTCATCAACAAGGTGTGGTTGGCAAGAAATCTTTGTGAAAGTCTTCACAAATGAAAGAATGCTGTTAGAAGTTTCATTAAATTGAGAGTAATCCCTTGAATAATAGATGATTTTATAAACTGATCATTGGCAGCAAAGAAGAGTTTTAATATTATCCTACACATGGAAGTAATTTAATGTAATTAAATTTAATAATTTAATTTATTTAGTAATTCAATAGGAAATTGTTTAATGAAATTTTATTCAGTACTAGATACACTGTAGAATTTTTAGTTCAAAGGATTAACATTAAATTTTAAATACTACTAAATTATAGAGTATATTTTTTACATATATTTGAAATCGTAAATGGGGTACTTAAACTGCAAGAAAACTAGGGAAATTATAGTAAAAAAAATTATCATGAGATCGATTAACAAATTTATTTAAAAAGAATCTTGATCACTGATTATTTTCAATTCTTGCTTTGGAAGAGTTGGGAAAAAAACAGGCTTAAAGATATCAATTTGAAAATATTACTCTTATTTATACACTATTTTTAAAGAATAATGATTAGATTTAAAGATCTCTGTGAAATTCACAACCTCCTATTGAATCATTAATTCCTTTGAAAAAGATCTGGGACACCTTAGCCATCTTTTGTGTACAACTTTTCGGGGGGGGCGGGGTAAAGAGGCTGAAATACAGTTGTCCCACAGCATCTGCAAGGAACTGGTTCCAGGATCCCCAGAATACTGAAATCCACAGATGTGGAGCCCACGGATATAGAGCCCACAGATACGGAGGGCTGTACTTATTTTAGCATTTCATACTTTATAGCTAATGTAGCTACTTCAAAAACAATGCAATCAGTTACAAATATGTAACTTGCCATATATTGATGAAAACGTTTTAAATGCAAAGATCTCCTATAACGTTGTTAATAAAGATTTTTAAAATATTTCATTTTGCTGTAATATCATATATTTTGAAGTTTTATAGAGCCATAAGAACATTATATTGTAAAAATTCTATATTGAAATTATTTATTAAATTTGGGGGCTGGCCACTGTTTTTTGATCTTTCTCTATATAGGACTATTGCATAAATTTTCTATAGTCTCTTTTATTACTATATTTTTTTCCAAGCCAACCTCTATGCACCATCACCTTTTGAAGAATTTGGTACCTGAGATATTTTTTAAAGACTAGAGACTGGCTGACTAAAAATCTGGACACTGCCTTTGATTTCAGGTCCTGACCCCTTCTAAACCAGCCCTGGTAATTTCTGTTCATTCTCCACACCCCAACCCACCACATAAACACTCCTCAGTGCCTTTCTGGGTATAAGAAAATAGTCTGAAAGAGGAGAATGGTGAAGAGAGAGAGAGAAGTGCAGGAGAGTCCTCTGAAGTATTAAGGACCAACTAGAGGTCGGCACAATGAAATGAACTTGACACCAGTTCTTATGATTATTAGGCAGAGATAAAGGGGAGTCAAATTTAACCAGGGTTTGGATTTTCCCAAAGTTTCTAACCTTGCAATAGTGGGTCAAGGGAAGGCTGTGTACAGCCGATTAGAGTGAGTGTAATAACTGTGATCCCTGTTTACAAGTTATGGCATCACTGTCCTTGTATTTGTCCATGTCCCAGAAGCAACATCAGTTTCAGAGGATTTGGATCTATGCCTCCAAAACAGAAGTCATCCTGCCTCTTCCAAAATTACATATCTCTTTTTGTGGGAAGTGAGGATGAGAGTGGTGTTTGTGTTAGCAGTGAGTACTGAATTTGTTTGTATCTTTATGTATGTGATCTACACACTTTCACCAATAAAATCTCGTATTTTCACATAAAAAGTAGAAATTTTACTGTGAAGGACTTTTAGATAAGGGTTGGGCCCTTCAGTCAAGGTGACATGTCTATTCTCTAGCAAGCTTCTTGGCAGACAGTTAGCACTTGAAGTCAATGGAAATCTCAATCTCATCCTTTATTTCACAAAACAGAGATCTGTTTTGATTTCAAAGCAAGAAAGTTAAATAAACAGGCCAAGACAATGCCACCTTTTATGTTTGAGGACAATGCTGCTCTAAATGATTTAGTTTAAGGTCACCCCAATGGTTAGATCATCACCAAGTTTCTCTTCAGAGCCCCGATTGCACCTCATTGGGAGCTTCCGGCAATAAGCTCTCTTAGCCAGACACCTAATGGCTTTAGCTCCTCAAAAGCGGTACTCGTCGATCCACTGGCAAAATAAGCACAAAATGAAAAACACTTTTAATCTATGAAATGGGGAGGGGGTTCAGTTTTATTACTCAAAAGTAATTTCAGGGCTTCCCTGGTGGCGCAGTGGTTGAGAATCTGCCTGCCAATAGAAATTTCAGTTTTCAGAGTTAAATCTACTAATACATGAAGGAACAGAAAAAAGATTTAAAAAACTGAAGGGACCTACAATCTGACTTTTATCAACTGAAAGAGAGATGGCTTGAGGGAAGGAGGCCAATACGGATAGGATAAAGGGATTCTACATAAGAAACTTTTGACATAGAGGTGGCCTATCTGCCAAAACCAAAAATTTATCCTAGAAGAAAAAATGAAATTATTTCAGAATGAATTATTCAGGGGGTACTTAAAAATGGTTATTAGGGGCTTCCCTGGTGGCGCAGTGGTTGAGAGTCCACCTGCCGAGGCAGGGGACACCGGTTCGTGCCCCGGTCCGGGAAGATCCCACATGCCGCGGAGTGGCTGGGCCCGTGAGCCATGGCCGCTGAGCCTGTGCGTCCGGAGCCTGTTGCTCCGCAACGGGAGAGGCCACAACAGTGAGAGGCCCGCGTACCGCAAAAAAAAAAAAAAAAAAAGTGGTTACTAGATCAGCCATTTAAAACTGAACTTACTAGTCATGTCAAACACATAGTCAAATACTTTTACTTTTTTTCCATTTGACCATGAGTAGTTTATTTTGATATGTAACATGAAAACAAAACAGCTATTTTTTATAGTCAGCTTCTAAACACCGTCTCCCAGACGAATGGCTCTTTTGTTTGGGAGATTCATAGACCTTTTTAATTATGCAAAGAATGCCCAAAATCCTATATAGGGAGCAGTGAGGCAAAAAAAGAGATAAATGTCTCTGCATATTCAAGTGCTATGACATCTGTAATTTACTTTAAAATACTTCAGCATAGATAGAGCGACATTATGTATTAGTAAGGCTAAAATACAACTCGGGCACATTCAGATGTTCTAATAAGGATTTCGCACTGACGTGATGGAAGGGAGCAGGGGAGACAGCTAGATTTTATCAAAAAGGCCCTACACTCCAGACAGAGCTACTATAAGCACTTTGGTGACCTTCTTCTCTGATCAGCAACTGACATTTTGTTAATGAGCATAATGGTGAAATTTGTAATTATCAGCATAAATGAAGTTAGAAATAGACTCTCATCAGTGAAAATAGTACTATTCAAGATATGTAAAGTGGCTAAACTACTTTAGCACAGAGATTGGCAGACTAGGACCCACAGGCCAAATTTGGGCCCCCTTAGTTTTAGACCCCTTAGTTTTAGACCTGTGAGCTAAGAGTAGTTTTTACAGTTTTTAATGATTGTGAAAAAATTTTAAAGACGATTTCATGACATGTGCAAATTATATAAAATTAGCTTTTGGCATCCATAAACAAAATCTTATTAGAACACAGCCACAATCATTTGTTTATGTATTTCTAGGGCAGGGATCAGCAAATGTTTTCTGTAGAGGGTAAGAAAGTAAACAGTTCAGGCTTCACGGGGCAAACCGTCTCTATCACAACACTCAATTCTGCTATTGTAGAATAATGGCAGATATAGATAATACAAAAATGAATTGGTGCATCCCAACATAACTTTATTCTGTAAAGATGGGCAGGATTTGGCCTGTGGGCCATAGTTGGCCAACTCAATGTCTATGGCTGCTTTTGCAATACAATGACACAGTTCAGTAGTTGCAACAGAGACCAAATGGCCTAAGAAGCCTAAAACATTTTCTATTTGGCCCTTTACGGACAAAGTTTGTCAACCCCAAACTCTAAAATATAAGCTCCATGAGATCAGGAACCTTGGCCTTCCTGTCTATAACTATATTCCCAGAATTTATTAATAGAACAGTGCCAGGCCCTTGGTAGGCACTTGAAATTATTTGTTAAATGAATGAACAAATATAAACATAAGCTTGCTGTGCCTGAAAACTCATTGTCCCACCAAGCAGCTTATTCCATTTTGGAACAGGCTAGTGTTCTGCCTTATAGTGAAGCTGAAATCTGTCTCCCTATAACTTCTACCCAAGATCCCAATTATGCACTCCTCTGCCGCTCATAAAATCCTAACCTGGGAGGGTGATCTATCAAGATGGCGACCTAGATTGTTCCTGACTTTACTCCCCCCGACGAGAAGAACAACTAATAACTATTCAAGAACAAGACAGCACTGAGAGAATCCTAGAACACAGGGGTGAGGCTGAAGCACCCTGTGTACCACAGAGACCAATACAGACTGCACTAGAAGGTAAGAGAAGTGGCTACACGTTGACTGCATTGCCCTTTCCCAAGGCCAGGACAGCACCATGCAGACAGCTCTCCCCTGAACCTCTGGTTCCTCCAGTGGGAAAGGAGAACCTAGCAGGGACAACCAGTTCTCCGCAGAATTGTGGATCACTTTGAGGGAGCCCCTACTCTGATCTTGCATCATGGGGACGGCAGGGGAGTCTGTGGAGCTAAACCACTGGTAATTTGACCGTGATGGAGAAGCAGGGAGGGGCTTGCAATAACCAGCACACGGATCTTGGCAGACCGAGCTTACACCTACAGTGCCCAACCAGTGATCCCAGCCAGCGGCTTTGCTCACCTGCAGAACCAAGTCAGGGGCACGTTCTGACCAGGGAACCCTGTGGGGTGTAGATCTGCCTGATTCAGATCCTCAAAGGAGGAGTTTTGCTGGCCCCCGAGTTCAGTTTCTCCTGCCCAGGCAAGGAGCTGAATCACACCCCCACTCACTATAGAGAATGTCTTCTGGTTCCCTCTGCCCAGAAGAGCTGGAGACAACTCCTGGAAGCTGTGCAGCCCAGTATCACTCAAGCCAAGATATGGGCAGGCAGAGCTGATAGTTTGCGGAACAAAGCCGGCGACCCTAGTTGGTCAGGAAGCTTGGGGTATGGGTTGGCTTGAGTTAAGACAACAAGCAAAGAACCTCACCAGTTTTAGAGCTGCTTCTCCCACTGTACCCGTGCAGGGAATCTAATTTGCAGCCCTGCTCACTGAATACAGCCTACAGCCTGTCCAACCAGGAGACCTAACCAGAGCACGCAGGAAGCTGCAGAGCTAATCCAACAGCCCCATGTACAGTGGTGCTTGAACAGAGAGCACAGTCCGTGGCTTCCCCCATCGGTGGAACAACACCAGTGGTCTCACCTGACCAGGGGATTCAGTGCACACTCTGGCCTCATTCAGGTCCCCAAACAACAAGCTGTACAGGCCCTGGGTCCCATCCTGCTGCCCTGCCAGGTCAGGAAAGTTAATTCACAGCCTCATTTACTACTGAATATAGTACTGAGCCCTGACCATCTAGTAAGCCTAACCAGAGAATCCAGGCAACCACAGAACCCATCCTACAGTCTCATTTGGGTAGGAAACCAAGCTAGCAGTCCTATTCAAGTGTTCTTAGCCAGTGGCACACCCCCATCCCCGTCCTCAGAGCTCAAACAGTTGCCTTGCCCAAAAATAGACCATAAGGGACTTCCCTGGTGGTCCAGCAGTTAAGACTCCATGCTCCCAACGTAGGGGGCCCGGGTTCAATCTCTGGTCGGGGAACTAGATCCCGGGTGCCGCAACTAAAAGCCTGCATGCTGCAACAAAGATCCTACATGCTGCAACTAAGACCCGGTGCAGCCAAATAAATAGATAATTAATTAATTAAAAAAATTAAAATAGACCATAAAAGCAGGCCTCACCTGCCCCGGGACATTACCAGCAGGCACACTCAGAAACCCAAACTGTGCTGACTGTGAAGAACCATCTCTGCCAAAGCAAGCCTATAAAGTCTGGAAGAGGAGCCTGATTACTCAAACGTACAGATACCAACATAAGGAATCAAGAATCACAAAAAATCAGGTAAACGAGACACCACTAAAGGCAACTAAAAAAGCTCCAGTAACTGACCCTAAAGAAATGGAGATCTATGAACTGTCAGATGAAGAATTCAGAATAATCCTCTTAAAGAAGTTTAGTAAACTACAAGAAAACATAGGCAGGCAGCTAAAAGAAATTGGGAAAATGACACATGAACAAAACAAGAAGTTCGACAAGGAAATAGCAATCATAAAAAAAAAAAAAAAATCCCAAAACGTAAACAGAAGTCCTGGAGCTGAAAAATAAAATACGGTAACTGAACTAAAGAATTCAATAAAGAGTTTCAAAAGCAGACTCAACCATGCAGTAGAAAGAATCAGCAACCTAAAGAACAGAACGTTAGAAGTTACCCTATCAGAGGAGCAAAAGGAAAACGTAATGAAGAAGAATGAAGATGAAGTAAGTCAGAGAAGGACAAATATCACATGATATTGCTCATATGTGGAATCTAGAAAAATGGTACAAATGAACTTATTTACAAAACAGAAAGAGAATCACAGATGTAGAAAAGAAACTTACGGTTACCAAGGGGGAAAGGGGGTGGAGGGATAAATTGGGAGATTGGGATTGACACATACACACTATCATATATAAAATAGATAACTAATAAGAGCCTACTGTATAGAACAGGAAACTCTACTCAATACTCTGTAATGACCTACATGGGAAAAGAATCTAAAAAAAGAGTGGATATATATATAACTGATTCACTTTGCTGTACACCTGAAACTAACAGAACACTGTAAATCAACTATACTCCAATAAATATTAATTTAAAAAAATGAAGAAAGCCTCTGGAATTATGGGACATAAGGAAAAGAAATAATATTCACATTATGGGAGTGCCAGAAAGAGAAGAGGAACAGGGAATGGAAAGTATATTTAAAGCAACAATGGCTGAAAATTTCCTAAACCTAGGGAGAGAAATAGACATGAAGATCCATGAGGCCCAAAGGACCTCAAATAGTCTGAACCCATATAGGACTACAGTGAGACACATTATAATTAAATTGTCAAAAATCAAAGACAAAGAAAGAATTTTAATGGTAGAAAGAGAAAAAAAAGAAGACATAACTTTATTGGTGGATTTCTTGACAGAAAATTTTCAGACCAGGAGAGAATGGGATGACATATTCTAAATGTTGAAAGACAATAAATGTCAACCAAGAATTCTATACCCAGCAAAGCTGCCCTTCAGAGACAAAGGAGAAGAAAGGAAATACTAAAGATTAGAGCAGAAATAAATGAAATGGAGAACAGAAAAACAACAGAAAAGATTAACCAAACTAAAAGTTGGTCCTTTGAAAAGATTTTAAAAACTGACAAATTGCTAGCTAGACTAACCAAGGAAAAAAGGGAAAGGACCCAAATCAACAAAATTATAAATGAAAAATGAGACATTATAACTGATTCTGCAGAAACTCAAAGGATCATAAGAGTCTACTATGAACAACAATACACCAACAAACTGGACAACCTAAAAGCAATGGAAAAATTCTTAGAAGCATGCAACTTACCAAGACTGAATCAGGAAGAAATAGAAAATGTGAATAGACCAATTGCTGGTAAGGGGATTAAATCAGTAATCAAAAATCTTCCAACAAAGAAAAGCCCAGGACCAAATGGCGTCACTGGTGAATTTTACCAAAAATTTAAAGAATTAACAATACCCTTCTCAAACTCTTCCCAAAAAATCAAAGAGGACCGCACACTCACAAACTCATTTTACAAGGCTGGCACTACCTGATACCAAAACCAGGAAAGAACACTGATAGAAAACTGCACGCCAATATCCCTGATGAATATAGATGCAAAGATTCTCAATAAAATACTAGCAAACCAAATTCAGCAGCACATTAAAAGGATCATACACCGTGAGCAAGTGCGATTTATCCCTAAGATGCAAGGATGGTTCAACATACACAAATCAATCAATGTGATATGTCACATTAATAGATTGAAAGAAAAGGATCATATGATCATCTCAGTAGACACAGAAAAGGCAGCTCACACAATTCAACATCCATTAATGATAAAAACTCTTAATGAATCAGGCATAGAAGTAACGTATCTCAACATAGTAAAGGCCATATATGACAAGCCCACACCTAACATCATACTTAATAGTGAAGGGTTGAAAGCTTTTCCTCGAAGATCAAGAACAAGGCAAGGGTGATCACTCTCACCACTTCTATTCAAACACAGTACTAGAAGTTCTAGCTAGAGCAATCAGGCAAGTAAAAGAAATAAAAGGTATCAGAATTGAAAATGAAGAAGTAAAATTGTCTCATTTGCAGATGACATAATTTTATATATAGAAAATCCTAAAGACTCAACCAAAAAACTGTTAGACCTAATAAATTAACTGAGTAAAGTTGTAGGCTACAAATTGACATACAAAAATCAGTAGTGTTTCTATACACTAACAACAAATTTTCTGAAAAATAAAAGAAATTAATCTCATTTAAAATAGCATCAAAAACAATAAAATACTTAGGAATAAATTTAACTAAAGAAGTGAAAGTTCTCTGAAAATTACAAGACATTGGTGAAAGAAACTGAAGGAGGCACAAATAAATGGAAAGGTATCCCTTGTTCATGGATTGATACTGTCAAAATGTCAATACTACCAAAGTCATTTATAGATTCAGTGCAATCCCTATCAAGTTTCCAATGACATTTTTTACAGGAGTAGAAAAAACACTCCTAAAATTCATATGAAACCACAAATGACCCTGAATAGCCAAAGAAATCCTGAGAAAGAAGAACAATGCAGGAGGCATCGCACTTCCTGATTTCAAGCTATCCTATACAACTGTAGTCATCAAAACAGGATGGTTCTGGCATAAAAACAGACAAATACACAAATGGAACAGAATCGAGAGCCCAGAAATAAACCCAAGCACATACAGTCAGCTAATATTTGACAAGAAGCCAAGAATACTCAGTGGGGAAATGAGAGTCTTCAATAACGGCTGCTGGGATAATTGGATATTCACATGTAAAAGAATGAAACTGGACCCATATCTTACACCACTCATAAAAAATAACTCAAAATGGATTGAAGACTTAAATGTAAGACGTGAAACCATGAAACTCATAGTAGAAAACATAGGAATAAAGCTCCTTGACATGGGTCTTAGTAATAATTTTCTGGATATGAGAGCTAAAGCCGAAGCAGCAAAATAAAAAATAAACAAGTGGGACTAAATCGAACTAAGAAGCTTCTACACAGTAAAAGAAGCTATCAACATAGTGAAAAGGCAACTTACGCAATAGGAAAAAATATATGCAAACCATATATCTGATAAGGGGTTGATATTCAAAATATATAAAGAAGTCATACACTTAAAAAATTTTTATATATATATATATTTTTTAATTTTTTGGCTGCATCAGGTCTTTGTTGCTGTGCACAGGCTTTCTCTAGTGGCAGCGAGCAGGGGCTACCCTATGTTGAGGTGCACAGACTTCTCGTTGTGGTAGCTTCCCTTGTTGCGGACCACAGGCTCTAGAGTGCACAGGCTTCAGGCATGTGGGCGCAGAAGTTGTGGCACACAGAATCAGTAGTTGTGGCTCATGGGCTCTAGAGCGCAGGCTCAGTAGTTGTGGCGCACAGGATTAGTTGCTCCGTGGCATGTGGGATCTTCCCAGACCAGGGATCGAACCAGTGTCCCCTGCACTGGCAGACAGATTCTTAACCACTGTGCCACCAGGGAAGTCCCCAAGAACTCATATAATTCAACAGCAAAAATAAATAAATAACCCAATTAAAAAATGGGCAAAAGGGCTTCCCTGGTGGCACAGTGGTTGAGAGTCCGCCTGCCGATGCAGAGGACATGGGTTCGTGCCCCGGTCCGGGAAGATCCCACATGCCGCGGCAGCGGCTGGGCCCGTGAGCCATGGCCGCTGAGCCTGCGCGTCCGGAGCCTGTGCTCCACAACGGGAGAGGCCACAGCAGTGAGAGGCCCGCGTATCGCAAAAAAAAAAAAAAAATGGGCAAAAGACCTGAACATATATTTCTCCAAAGAAAGATACATGAAAAGGCAACAGGTACGTGAAAAGATATTCCATATCACTAGTCATCAGGGAAATGCAAATTAAAACCACAACAAGATATCACCTCATATCTGCTAGCCATCATCAAAAAGACAAGAGATAACAAATGCTGCTGTGGATGCAGAGAAAAGAGAAACTCTTATGCCCTGTTGGTGGGATTGTAAATTAGTGAAGCCACTATGGAAAATAGTATAGAGGACCCTCAAAAATTAAAAATAGAACTATCATATGATTCAGCAACTCCACTTCTGGGAATATCTCCAAAGGAAACGAAAACACTAACTTGAAAAGATATCTGTACCCCCATGTTTATAGCAACATTATTTACAATAGCCAAGACATGGAAACAACTTAAGTGTCCACTGATGGATGAACAGATAAAGACGCTGTGGTATATATAATACAATGGAATATTATTTAGCCATTAAAAAACCCAAGGAAATCCTACCTTTGTGACAACATGAATGGACCTTGAAGGCATTATGCTAAGTTAAAAAGTCAGAGAAAGATAAATACTGTATGATCTCACTTATATTTGGAATAATAATTTTTAAAAACCCCACAAACCCATAAAAAAAGAGATCAGAGTTATGGTTACCAGAGGCAGAGGGTGGGTGGAGTAGAAATGGAGGAGGGTGGTCAAAAGGCACAAACTCCCAGTTCTAAGATAAATAGGTACTAGGGATGTAACGTACAACATGATGACTAGGGCCAACACTGTTGTATGATATATAGGAATACTGTTAAGAGTAAATTCTATGAGTTCTCATCACAAGGAGAAATTTTGTCTGTTTTTCTTTTTTCATTCTTTTTCTTCTTTCTAAATGAGAAGATGGATGTTAGCTGAACCTACTGTGGTAATCATTTTGCAATATATGTAAATCAAACCATAATGCTGTAGGCCTTATACAGTGATATAGGTCAATTATTTCTCAATAAAGCTGGAGGAAAAAACCCTAATCTGTCTTCTACCTGCAACTTCTTCAAATATTTGAAGATGATTATGTTCCCTGAATTGTCTCTTTAGACTGAACCGTCTTTGGTGCTCCATTCCACGGGTGATTTTTGAGTTCCTTAAAAGACTAGGGGCCCTCAATGAAGATTAATAATCCACAAATCCCTGTTTTTCAAAAACTAACCACAGAATTAGAAACAAAAGGTCAGTACAGCCAAAATCTGCTAATGTTCTACTTTGTCATTGGAAAATGTGGCAATACAGAATGTTATTCTCCTTTAAATGTTCAGTAAATGAAAATGATTTGCCAAATACTGGAAAGTATTCTTATTACATGAAGAGTTGACAACAGATACAGCAGAATTCTACTCATCTTAGTTTTCTTCTTTTTATCCTGTCTAAAAAAGTTGTCTATAGATCTCTCTAAACTTTGGAGAGATATAAAGTTATTCTTAAATAACTGATTAAGCAAATTTGTTTCTTTAGCAAGTCACACTCACTTAGTAAGTGACAACTAGCAATCTTTGGTTACCTTTAACTTTCTCATTGGCATTTGTATGAATGCCACTTCCAGAAAAGCTTTATACAACCAATAATTTGATTTCAGTTCCAGTCTTTAGAAACACTCAGCCTGTTTTTTGCTACATCCCAGACCCTACAGCTACATTCAGTGATTTACTTCCCCATTTATGTCATTCTCCTAACCTCCTTTCCCTTGAGGTTCTCCCGTGACTGAAGGACAATTTTAAGCTGCTCTGCTCTGTCCTATTACAGTGAACTGAGACAGTTAATAGTATTTCAAACATAATAAGACAACTCTAATACAATTTTGCTGCTAACCAATGTACCTTTTACAGCAGATGGGCCACTGTAAAATATAATTAACTAAGACATACCGACGAAAAACACAAATATTACTTTTTCACCTGGAGAGCTAGATGGAAGTACAGAAGATTGATGAAATCTAATGAAATTTAATGAACTCCAACTGTAGTGTCTGGGCCCCTAGTGAACATGGATTCTCATAGCAGCTTTGCGGTTGGTTCTCCTTACAGGAAGGGATGTTCCAGTGTTTTGTAGGTGCTCTTCTTGGACCAGAAACAAACAAAAGTTAGAGGGAGATTTCTCCAAATGATTCTAACCTTGGAAACTCACTAAGCAGAGGTCAACTATAACAGACTGTTGAGCTAGAAATTATGCATCCACTTCCTTTATTAAGAAACATTTTTCAAAGACCCTAGAAAATCAAATTGCCACTTAGGGGGTTCCGAAATAATCAAGACCACTAGTGACAGCGGTGTGTGAAGTGATGTGAAAAGAATGCAGACATTAGATCAAGAAACATCTGGAGCTGAACCCTCCCTCTGCCACTTGCTAGCTCTGCCATACTGGGGAAGTTTCTGCATTACTCTGGGTTTCAGCTTCTTCATCTGTGATTGGGGACCACGTGCCTTCGCCTTGTGAAGACGAAGCCATATAAACGTATAAGACATCTAATTAATATAAAATAGGCACCCAACAAATGTCAGTTCCTTTTTTTGCCAACAAATGTGGAGTGACCCCCTCCTCTTGGTTCTACAGAAAACAAAATAAACTGTAGGAAGGGGTTTCCCAGGAGTTAGGACTTTCAGTGCTAACACCCTGGAGCACATTGTTCCAAGGGCTGCATTTGATAAATATTCCAAGTTGTAAGTATATGGCTGTTAGTTCCTTCTTGATGTTGAATAGTGTTGTTTTTTTTAAAAAAATATTATATTATATTTATTTATGGCTGCGTTGGGTCTTCATTGCTGCACACGGGCTTTCTCTCGTAGCGAGCAGGGGCTATTCTTTGTTGCAGTGCACAGGCTTATTGAGGTGGCTTCTTGTTGCGGAGCACAGACTCTAGGCACGTGGGCTTCAGTAGTTGCGGCGCGTGGGCTCAGTAGTTGTGGCTTCCAGGCTCTAGAGTGCAGGCTCAGTAGTTGTGGTGCATGGGCTTAGCTGCTCCACGGCATGTGGGATCTTCCCAGACCAGGGCTTGAACCCGTGTCCCCTGCACTGGCAGGCGGATTCTTAACCACTGCATCACCAGGGAAGTCCCTGAATAGTGTTTTTTATTGTTTTGTGAAGTAGAACTGAAAAACAGGTACTCATTATGTTGATAATCTGTTTTTATTAACTTAATTGAAGATTGTAAGTACTTTTACAGTAGTGATTCTTAATGAGACATTTGGTAATTCTGGAAACATTTTTAGTTATCACAACCTGGAGCTGTGGGAGGGTGCTACTGGCATCTAGTGGGTAGAGCCAGGGATGCTACTAAAGATCTTCCATGTGCAGGAGAGCGTCCCCTCTTTTCTGCTCTTCCCTCTCCTCCCCTTCCCCCAGAACAAAGAATTATCCAGCCTCAAATGTCAATAGTGTCGAGGTTGAGAAACTCTGTTTACAGGCTAAATAATCCCTATTCTCTTTACATGTAAAGATAGTTTATAAAAAAACGAATGGCATATCTGCCATCTCTCCACCATCTCTCCCACTTTTATATAACCCAATGATGATGATAGTGTAGATTTGTGTAGCGTTTTAGAACTTACAAGATGCTTTTATGTGATATCTCACTTAACTCAGACAACAACATTGTGAGGAATCCATTTTTAATAATTCTCATTTTACACATTTTACCTAAGACCATACTTAAGGGCAGAGCTAAGACTCAAACCCAAGACTTCTGGCCCTAAGTCTTTCCACTGCCTCCTGCTCCACTCCTCATTCTGAACGATGCTATTCTCAAAAGAGCCCACTAAGGCAATGGATCTCAACTGAGGAAGCACATGAGAATAACCCCGGGAGATTTCTTTTTTTTGCAGTACGCAGGCCTCTCACTGCTGTGGCCTCTCCCATTGCGGAGCACAGGCTCCGGACGCGCAGGCTCGGCGGCCATGGCTCACGGGCCCAGCCGCTCCGCGGCATGTGGGATCTTCCCGGACCGGGGCACGAACCCGTGTCCCCTGCAGTGGCAGGCGGACTCTCAACCACTGCGCCACCAGGGAAGCCCCAACCCAGGGAGATTTTTTTAAATAGAGATTTATGGCCTATCAAATCTACTATACCTGAATCTCTGAGAATAGGGTCAGACATGTATGTTTTCCAAGAGCACCCCTACACATGCCCACTTCTGGTGCGTCTCATCTGGTTCAGAACACAAATCAAGTGATAATAATCATCTTTCTGGGAGCATTTACATGTTAAAATTCCTTAATCCAAAGAAATAAATCTCTGATGGTATTTCAGGCACCAGAGAGCATTGAGTGTGGTGGAAACAGTTTTGTGTTGGTGAAGTCTCTCAATTACTCAAAAGTGACTGATGTTTTCATCTAATTTTAAGACTTTTTTTTGATTCTGGGTCAGAGTAATTTTTTAAATGGGGATCTATTTGTTTTCTCCTGTATATTTTCAATGTCCCTCAGATACTTATACACAGATTTCATAACAAGAAACACAATACATTAAAAAGCAAGACACTGGCATGAAAAGTCCATTAAAGGCCAAATTAGCGTGGAAGACGACAGCTCCCGTGTCTCTACTTCAGGTCCTTCCAGTACTAGCTGTCATTTTTCAAACTTGTTTACCTGACAAACTCACACATGGCTCTGTACTTCTTTTTACCGTAATACCCCTGATGATTGAATTGAGGCTTGTAATGATCGTTACAGATTATTTATTTAAGTGCACTGCTCTGCAGTGTTCTCTCTGTGGTCCAGCAGCATAGGCATCACCTATGAACCTGTTAGAAATGCACAGTCTACCTTGTAGCAAGGTTTCCAGGTGATGCCCATTCAAGTTGAAGGCACACTGTTCCAGTGACTTTTCCCACCAACACCCTTGAGAGGCTTCCCCAAACCAGTCATACTAATAATAATGGTTCAACACTGCAGCAATGCTCAAAGACAGTGGTTCCCAAAAATGTGGCCCTCAGACCAGCAACATAAGCCTCACCTGGCAACTTGTTAGAAATGCACATTCCAGGCCTATCTCAGGCATACTGAATCAGAAACCGAGAGTGGGGCCCAGTAATCTGTGTGCTTTTTTAAACCGAAATATAGTTGCCATACAATATTATGTTCGTTTCAGATATACTACATGATGATCTGACATTTGCATACGCTCTGAGATGATCACACGATTAGTCCAGTAGTCATCTGACCCCATACGAAGTTATTACAATATGATTGGCCATATTCCTTATGCCATATATTACACTCCTGAGTACTCTGTGTTTTTAAAAAACACTTCAAGCGATTCTTGTTGGATATAGTATGGTAAAGTTGGTGTGGCCACAGGAAGAGATGATGACAAGGCTCAGAAGAGGTTTATTATACACACAGGTCCCAGAGAGAGAGTCACCGGATGCCAGGCAGGGTCACAGAGCAAAACACTAAGTGGTCAGGAGGCAGAAGGTTTAAGCAGAGGCTTTATTGGGGTCTCCAGGGAAATGCAAGACAAGGCAGAGTAAGCAGTTTAGGATTGACTAGCTTAAATAATTCTGGTGGGCTCTGACATAGGTGTGGTCCTTAGTCACTTGATACCTGGCCCTGGGATGACACCTGATACCTGGGGCAGGGGAAATACTGGCTTGGTGTTTGGAGAGTTAGATAAGGAGGTAGTTGGGGTAATATAAACTTGGGATTTGTTGGTTTGCATATGAAAAGCATACTCTAGGCAAGGTATTATTATCTTTAGGTATTAGCTGGCCCTGGGAGGGGCAGTCTCTCCCCAGCCAGAAAGGATTTTTAAAATGTTAAAACATCTTATACAGAAAACTGGAAATACATGTATTTACAAGACCTTCTAATGCACGCTCAAGTTTAAAAACCATTTCTCTGAGGCAGAAGTTATCAACCCTAGCTTCATACCGAAATAATCTGGGGAGCTTTTAGTAAATATGAATACCTGTGTCCAACCCCAGACCAATTAAATCAGAATTTGAACAGACACATTGCAAGGGTGATTCTAATGTGCCATCAGGGTTCAGAACTGAGGCTCTGAAGAAAGGTAAGCATGGTTGATAAAGTATTACAAATCTGATCTAGTGTTTGTACAGCCTGACTGATTTTGGTGGGGCGGGGGCTGGGGGGGATATCCTGGCTTCAACTTCCCCACCCCTAATTTGTCTCAGGTGGTTGTGAGGGATTTTTTGGTTTTTTTAATGATTTGGTTTTTTAAGAGACATAATCATTACACATTTCTCATAAAGTTTGGAAATATTAAAAAATTCATGAATTTAGTCTGTGAGTTGTTTTTGCTGATGGTAAATTGTCTGAAATTACCATAAAACTAGAAATTTAAGGATCAAAGAAATGTTAAGAGGTTGAAGAAAATATTTTTCTAAGTAAAATTATAATTAGACAAATTAATATTTTTATTCCTACCAAGCTTACTTTGGAATCTTGGGTATGTATCTTTAATACATACCCAATGACCAAAAATATTGCATAAAAAAATTAGTGAGGACCATACAGCTCCGTTGGCAATGATTTTCAGAGGACGGTTTTCTAGGTGGACAGGTAAACAAGAACATTTCCACATGTTAGCTCTGCCAGATAAATCCAGCACTAGATCAGAAACTCAAACTGTGACCCCCCTCCTTTTCATATATAGTATTTTTTCAACAAAAATAATGATTCTGAAATCGGATTTGGGTGAAAATTGCTTTTGGATCAAAACACGCACAAAAAAGAATACTGCACAGTTTATTCTTGTCCCAATTTTTATCACAATACACTCACTCTGCAGTGGTTTTCACCATCAAAAAATATTTTTATTGACATTAGAGATGACTTGCAGGACACGTGGAGCACAGGTGAATGTTGTTTCAAGGCAACATTTCAGGTCTTGAGTTAATCGCCTTTGCCAGTTGCTGGCTGTTGAGTTTAGGTGGTTAAAGTTCAGTCACGATGAAACCAATCACAAGTTTGTTCTCTGGGTGTACCTGTTACCTTTGCTCTCTTTAATAACTACACTTCAGTAATCTCGTAGGCATATCCCATTTATCAAGAAAGGAAAATAGAAAAGACCAGGAATCA
The DNA here is from genome assembly GCF_003031525.2 of Neophocaena asiaeorientalis asiaeorientalis. Taxonomy (NCBI): domain Eukaryota; kingdom Metazoa; phylum Chordata; class Mammalia; order Artiodactyla; family Phocoenidae; genus Neophocaena; species Neophocaena asiaeorientalis. Next base: position 18,538,789 of record NW_020185339.1, read on the forward strand.
GGAAAAAGCTATTTCCACTACTAAGAAATAACTCAAAACTTTGGTCCAGGTGTAACAATTATTTAGCACACAGGCTGCTACTCTCCCTCCCATATCTGTGTTAGGAATCACTAATCAATTATGGTTTTCCTTTTCTCTCAGTTAGGGCACAGCCTCAGAATTCTCAACATAAAGGCCCAGACTACTACTATTCAATCATGCAGAGACTTTTTGTTTTCCATCTTGACAGTGTATCAAGAAAATCATCTCTCTATATAACTAGATACATCTTTATTACTGGCTTTCTAAATTTGGTGAGCAAAAGTAACAGAGAATCCCTCTACAAATTGTACACTGTGAGGCTACATATTTTATAGAAAGTATTTTTTTTTATTTTGCACAATAATTTTCCCTTAAAAGTTGCAAATACAATGGTATCAATCATATACTGTGTGATCTGGATCCTATGGTAGTAGTTAAGATAAAAAGGACATTTTTCATAACAAGCATCAGGAAGATCCCTAATTCTTATAGTTTTTTCAACTCATGCAAAAAGGGTTATTAGAGAACTTCTTAATCCACTAAAAAATATAATAAGTGTTACTTCTAAAGTATAACCATGAACTGGCACTGAACCATCTAGAACTTCCATGGCAATAGTCTGGGATGATTTCTCAAGTCACACAAAACCCATTCAGAGGACCTCACCAAGCACTAGTGTCAGCCATAACCCTGGCTGAGTGAACAGATATCTTCAAAGCAGATTTGGGGAAAGAAATCAATGTAGGGCAGAAAGTAGCAAATACTTTTTCAGTTATTTTCGAGGTACTTTGCTAATCATTGTCCAAAATACAAAGTATTAAAGTGAATCTTTCCCTAGGGAAGTTTGTAACAAACTGAAGGAATTATGCCTTGAAAAGTTAAACAATAGTCTAAGGCAACATGGTGATAAATAAACGATTGGTAAAAGCCAAGAAGCCCCAATTATTTTTTACAAAGGAGTGAATTTTTCTCTTTCCCAAAATCTCAAGAGAAGCCAAGAATGATGAAAAGCACCCTGGTACTGGTAACCTACAAGGCAGACATGTTTTCAAATCCAGAATCTGTTGTTTACTATCCATGTAGACTCAGGTAAGTGTCAGGTCACTGAGTATCTCTAAGCATTGGTTCCCTAATCTGTAAAATAAGGCTAATAATCCTAGTAGCCTCTTCATAGGACTGCTGTAAAGATTAAATGAGATAATGTATAGAAAGAGGTTAGCATGGTACCGCTCATGAAGTAGGTGCTCAATAAATGGTACATTATCATCGCATCATCATTGTGCTGCAGAAGCTGAGATAGGGAGCTCATGGAGGATGGTATCCTTACAACGTGACCACTTTGGAGATTCCTCAGACAATGGACTGCTCTGTGGTTTGATAATCGTATATAGACAGTCAGTTCCATAAATGCAGACAAAAACTAACACGAGCTGATGTAATCAAGAATGGCTTTATGCTGGAAGCAGTCCTTTCATTGTGCCTTAACTAATATGTAGATGTTGGACAGGTGGAGAAGAAAATATAAAGGCAATAATACCTTGGGCACAGTGTGTCTGGGAAACAGCAAGTAAGGAGCCAGTTAGAGTGGATAGCGTTGGGGAGTGGCAGGAAGCTGCATGGGAGTAGAGGCTTGGGCTGAGCAGCTCAACAAAGCAGAGACCAATCCCTACGGCTCTCTCTATTGTGAAGCCTCTGTTTCAGACAAATTGGACTGTACATTTCTTCTCACCCACAGCCATTTAGAACACATGGCTTCAATGGTTTTGTAAAGGCAAAGATTTACATAGTTAAAACTTGCCATTATTTTCTCTACACAAGAGAACCATGCACTGTGAAATGAACTCTCGTCTTTTAAAAAATATAAGAAAATGTCCATGTCTTTTAAGTCGGATAAAACTTGAAACACTTTTCTCTTCCCATGCACTGTGAAGAAAAACCAAACTCCACTTTATTTTATTTTTGTAACTCATCAATATTCTTCAGATTGAATCTACTCACCCCATTCCCTCCACAAAAACCCATGCAGAGGGCTTCACCAGTCCGATACTGGTGATAGCCTCATAAAGCCCCAGAATTAGTAAACAGGTAATTTCAAAGTGAATGGGTAAATTAGGCCAAACATATCTTGTCCTTAGTGAACTAAAGGTGAGAATACCACTTATTGTCTGTCCTCTGTGCCATGTAATGTGCTAGTGCTTTACAAGTACTGTTATTTAATTCTTACAACCACCCTATGTGTGCAGCTATTAATAACCCCATCTCACAGAGACAAACCATGAGGCTGAGAGTACATAAGCAAGCTGCCCAAGGTCACACACATATTAAATGAAGGAGCCAGCTCTTGAACTTGGGTCTGTCTGATGCCAAAGCCACCCATGCTGTACTGCTTCCCAAAGGGCATCTGTAGGACCTAGTGGCCAAGCTCGGAGAAAAACTGCCTATACAAATCAGAATTCTTAAGAAGAAAGGCCTCAAGCAGACAATTGTCAATTGTTTATATTAGTGGTTAGAAACAATAATTGATAATCTCAATCTATTTGGGGTAATTTTAAAAGGCCATTTGTACTCCTTGATTGAGAAAACAAATGTTGTAAGCAACTAATGCCTGCAGACTTGAGAAGAAACTTTAGAAATATACCAAAAACTATTTTTAATGTAGCCTTTGGTAAACAGACCTAGTTTACCAGACACTGCATTTGACCCCTTAAATTTTAAGATCTATTGCCAGCCCACCCTTGGCTATATCCCCAATGAAATATCTGCTCTAAAAGATGAAGCACTCTTGCTATAGGAAAACTCTAGATTTATTTTTCCTATAGAAACCATTACTATCCTAATAATTTTCATGTTTATGTTTTCTTCAGGCAATTCCTAAAGTTATTTCTTTAAAAGGGAAAAAGCCAAAGCTTTCTCTGAAACTTCTCAGTTTTTATGGATACAATCCCATGGTTAAGAAAAAAAATAGTCTGTAGAGCCTACATTTATTTAGTCTCACTGTGGTTTGGTGACTTAGAAGAAATATTGTGTGAGTGGTATTTTTAGTCCTGCCCTCAGAGAAGTAAGACCTAAACCCATTGCCCTTGGATTTGGACAACACTTACAGTTAGAAACATGCGCTCACACAGAAGAAAGACAATGGACCAAAGTCTATGTTTCTAATTGTAAGCGTTCAAGCTCTGTGGTTGGCAGCATTGTGTAATGACTAAGAGTCGAGCTTCAGAGTTGGAGAGACTGGTCATGATCCTTAGCTGTTATCACTTACCATGTGTGTGATTTTGAGCAAAGTGCTTAACTCCTCTGAGCTTCATTTTCATGTACATATGTGTATCTAATGTGTGTATGTAAATAAAGTGGGGTGCATAATATACCTGGCATGTAGTAAGCATGCAATAAATGGAAGCTTATTATTGTTATAATAAGCTTATACAGGATTTGCCCTTCAAAGGGTCCTTAAGTTTGTGGGTTTTCTGAAGAATTTGGTAATATCCAGTGTCTATCTTCCATTCTTTGTGAACTGGGTGCCAAGAGGAATTATTCCTTTTGCCCAAAATTACAGCTAAGTCCCAAGGTAGTACCCCATAATCTAGGTTCAGAGAGATGCTGGTCAGTTGCCAGATCTTGGAGACAACCAACCATCTTCCTTCAAAGGTCAACGAGAGGTGCCCTACCACCAACCACTCCCCCCCACCCCATCCACATAAGGAGAGACTGAGAGATGAGAGGTATGGGTACTTATACACCTAAGCAGGAAGGAGAAAGAAGGGAGAAATGGTGGGGTTGAGACAGGGAACAGAGGAGCAACCTGCACTTCTACCAATTGACATAACAAACTGAATCGTGTTTCCCCGGGCTGAACGGACACCCCAAAAAAAACAGGTAGGCTTGATCTGACTTTTAAGTATCCCTCCCAAGAGGACCTCCCAGGCAGTAGTGGATGTATCTCCTTTAGTAGAGGCTGAGGTATGGCTACAGGGGGCAGAAGAGCCAGAGCCAGATATCTTGCAGGGCTGACGACTTAATCTGTAGCCTGGTGCAAAATCAAAGTGCAGGGGTTGGGGTGTCAGTCTCCCCTTGGCTCCAGTCCACAGCAGATGAGCAATCCCCAGGACTGCTACCTCTGTGCAGGGGTATGCTGAATGATGAGCGCCTGAATGGAGGGGTTAGGGGCAGGGAGAAGGCCAAGAGGCCCTAAAGGAGCCACGTGCCAAAGGCACTGAGGCACTTCCTTGGCCCACCCGACCCTGACTCTCCCCATGCCTGCATCCAGGCGATGATGGAACTTGAGTCTTCCCCACCACCACCACTGTAATTCTCTCACTGCCCCGGGCAGAAGGTGGGAGCTGTAGTCTGCCAGGAGAGGGAAGCAGAGAAAGCCCTGTCACTAGGGAACAGAGAGTACATGATGGAGACCTTGCCCAGGGGAGGGAAGGAGCTACCAAGACAGGACCACGCAAGAGCTGAGGCGCCAAGCTGCCCAGCCAACGCTCCATTGTCCTATGGGACTCCACTTACAAAACACAAATCAAAGGTAAAATTATTAAGAATTTCAAGATGGCAACTGCAGAGCATTAAACTCCCAGGGATAGGGGGCGTTTCTGAGCACCAAGTCCTGTGTCACTGTTCTCAATTCCCACAGTTTCCACACTCACAAAGCCCTGCTCCTATATCAGGGAACTGGGCAGCAAGAAGCCCTGTAGGACCATCAAAGCACCCACAGATGCTCACCATGAGACAGCCAACATTTGGACGTGTGCTTCAGAGACTGATCAATAGCGAGTCAGCGGTAACCAGGACCACAGTACTCGCCAATCAGGGAGAAGTCTGAAACCCTACTCAGGTAAGTAAGAGGGGTTTTCTCTTCTTGCCCCTCCTTCTCCCTGCCCCTAGCACTGGAAGAGGGAAGAGGGATAAGAGTATAATGAGATCAGCCCTCATCACACCTAGAGCAAGTGATGGGGTTACCCTGTGCTGGTGGGAGAGAAGGAGAGCTCTGAATTACACTGAGATTGAAATTTTAAACTTCAAGGGGTTAAAATGACTTTTTAAAAAATATCACTGAAAATAAAGAAATACATACAGCCAACTTATAATTGAAGGAACTGTTTCCCAGTGGAAAGGGGATTCAACACGACGCAGTTAGAAGGCACTTAATGAGGAATAAAGACATTTCATGGCGATACCCTAAAGAATGAAACTCCTCGATAAATTGGCAATATACACTTGTCCATAGTGGCCGAGCTGGCCTCCCTCGGTTGGCACACCCCTACATAGGTCATGCATTTGCAAACTCCAGGGCCTTCTAGAGCCATGGGAGTGACACAGACATGGGCAAGTCACCCTGGCTGCTGCCAACACCTGTCTGGTCCACAGCAGAAGGGACATTAAAATAGGTAACTCAGCACACAGACAACAGACATTCAACCTAAGTTAAAGTTACTCACTCCTGAGGGTGTCTGAGCTCAAAATATAAAGCTCTGAGCAAATTATAAATCAACATTTACTGAGCATCTACCAAGGAGGAGACAAAGAAAATTATTCCATCCCTTCCAGTTTACTACAGTCTACTTAGAGCCCCAATATATAAGTGCTGCCACTCAGAGTTTGTTACCAGGTAAAAGTGCAAAAAAATTCAGGAAAGACAGACATTTGCCCAGGCTGGAGTAGTCAGCGGAAGATCCACAAAAGAAGGGAGGACTGTACTAGGAAGGAATACATAGGTTTTGTTTGGAGCGGCATGGGCAAAGACACGCAGGGATCAAGTGTGTGTCCAGTCAGTGAGAAATGCAGCCTCAATGTCTCAGAAGGTAAAGGCAGGGGAGCTGTCGGGTATATGACTAAATAGATGGGGAGAGAATTACGAAGAATGTGAAGGAAAAAAACACCCAACTCATCGTCCAGATGCTTTAGATGATCTATTTCATTTTGTTTCATTCTTACAAAAATTCTAAGACTCAGACTCAATCACATGAAAACCATACTGTCAGCATAAGCTACCTGGTGTGGCCCAGGTAAACAAAAACACTCTTAACAAGGCCCTCAGGTAAAAAAAAACAAAACAAAACAAAATAAAACTCTTAACAGACACGATATTCCAATAGCTTAGAGGTTATTTCTAAGAAGCTGGGCAAGGGCTAAACTTCCTTTGGAATGTGTAGGGTTTGGACAGTGCAGACCTGCTGAGTTAATCCTTCACTGCACAAACAGACATTATTTATAATTGAACAAACTAATACTCTGAGAGCTTAGGTTACTTTTTCAATATCTACTAGATGTAAACACTCTATACAGGGTTTGGCTCTACTTTTGTTTGAATCCAAAATCTGTGCTCTTTCCACTAACAGCACACTGCCTCCTCTCCAGGTACTGAAAGTCAAATAGGTGATTAGACATGATTCTGAAAATATCTGAGGGCCGATAAAGGTCTGACAGAAAGATATGGCATATGGAAATCAGGGTTCTAAGAGGATTTCAGAATTACTTTTCAATACTAAGGGAAAAAATGATTTGTAAAAGGGAAGAGAAGAGACAGGTGTCAGCTAAGAGATTTTTGCTGTAATCCAAGCAGAATGCAATAAGCTCATAGCTGTAAGAATATAAAGGAAGGTATATGTGAGCTATTTGCAAGAAAAGAAATTACAGAACTTTGTTAAAGACTGGATATTGGGAGGAGGAGCTTCAAGATGGCGTAAGAGTAAGACGTGGAGATCACCTTCCTCCCCACAAATACATCAGAAATACATCTACATGCGGAACAGCTCCTACAGAACACCTACTGAATACTGGCAGAAGACCTCAGACTTCCCCAAAGGCAAGAAACTCCCACATGTTCCTAGGTAGGGCAAAAGAAAAAAGTAAACACAGAGACAAAAGAATAGGGACAGAACCTGCACCTCTGGGAGGCAGCTGTGAAGGAGGAAACGTTTCCCCACACTAGGAAGCCCCTTCGCGGGCAGAGACTGCGGGTGGCGGAGAGGGGAAGCTTCTGAGCCACAGAGGAGAGCGCAGGAACAGGGGTGCGGAGGGCAAAGCGGAGAGATTCCCGCACAGAGGACTGGTGCCGACCAGCATTCACCAGCCCGAGAGGCTTGTCTGCTCACCGCCGGGGCGGGCGGGGGCTGGCAGCTGAGGCTCGGGCTTCGGTCGGAGCGCCTGGAGAGGCCTGGGGTTGGCGGTGTGAACACAGCCTGCAGGGGCTTAGTGCGCCACAGCTAGCCGGGAGGGAGTCCGGGGAAAAGTCTGGACCTGCCTAAGAGGCAAAAGACTTTTTCTTGCCTCTTTGTTTCCTGATGCGCGAGGAGAGGAGATTAACAGCGCCGCTTAAAGGAGCTCCAGAGACGAGTGCGAGCCATGGCTATCAGCGCGCACCCCAGAGACAGGCAGGAGACACTAAGGCTGCTGCTGCCACCACCAAGAAGTCTGTGTGCGAGCACAGGTCACTATCCACACCCCCCTTCCGGGGAGCCTGTGCAGCCCGCCACTGCCAGGGTCCCGTGATCCGTGGACAACTTCCCCGGGAGAACGCACTGCACGCCTCAGGCTGGTGCAACGTCACGCCGGCCTCTGCCACCATAGGCTCACCCTGCATCTGTAACCCTCCCTCCCCCGGCCTGAGTGAGCCAGAGCCCCTGAATCAGCTGCTCCTTTAATTCCCATCCTGTCTGGGTGGGAAGAGATGCCCTCAGGCGACCTACATGCAGAGGCGAGGCCAAATCCAAAGCTGAACCCTGGGAGGGGTGCGAACAAAGAAAAAGGGAAATTTCTCCCAGCAGCCTCAGAAGCAGCGAATTAAATCTCCACAATCAACTTGATGTACCCTGCCTCTGTGGAATACATGAATAGACAAAGAATCATCCCAAATTGAGGAGGTGGACTTTGGGAGCAACAATATATATATATATTTTTTCCCTTTTTCTCTTTTTGTGAGTGTGTATGTGTATGCTTCTGTGTGTGATTTTGTCTATGTAGCTTTGCTTTTACCATTTGTCCTAGGGACAGACAGGGTTCTGTCTGTCCATTTTTATTTTTTTTTAGTATCGTTTTCAGCACTTGTTATCATTGGTGGATTTGTTTTTTGGTTTGCTTGCTCTTCTTTCTTTCTTTCTTTTATTATTACTTTTTAAAAACTTTTTTAATAATTATTTTTTATCATAATAACTTTATTTTATTTTATGTTATTTTATCTTCATCTTTCTTTTTTTTCTCCCTTTTATTCTAAGCCGTGTGGATGACAGGTTCTTGGTGGTCCAGCCAGGCATCAGGGCTGTGCCTCTGAGGTGGGAGAGCCAAGTTCAGGACACTGGTCCACAAGAGACCTCCCAGCTCCACGTAATATCAAATGGCAACCTAAGAAATCAAAGAGGAAATCAAAAAATACCTAGAAACAAATGACAATGAAAACACAATGACCCAAAACCTATGGGATGCAGCAAAAGCAGTTCCAAGAGGGAAGTTTATAGCAATACAATCCTACCTTAAGAAACAAGAAACATCTCCAATAAACAACCTACCTTACACCTAAAGCAACTAGAGAAAGAAGAACAAAAAAAACCCCAAAGTTAGCAGAAGGAAAGAAATCATAAAGATCAGATCAGAAATAAATGAAAAAGAAATGAAGGAAACAATAGCAAAGATCAATAAAACTAAAAGCTGGTTCTTTGAGAAGATAAACAAAACTGATAAACCATTAACCAGACTAATCAAGAAAAAAAAGGAGAAGACTCAAGTCAATAGAAATAGAAAGAAAAAGGGAGAAGTAACAACTGACACTGCAGAAATACAAAGGATCATGAGAGATTACTACAAGCAACTATATGCCAATAAAATGGACAACCTGGAAGAAATGGGCAAATTCGCAGAAAGGCACAACCTTCCGAGACTGAACCAGGAAGAAATAAAAAATATTAACAGACCAATCACAAGCACTGAAATTGAAACTGTGATTAAAAATCTTCCAACAAACAAGCACCCAGGACCAGATGGCTTCACAGGTGAATTCTATCAAACATTTAGAGAAGACCTAACACCTATCCTTCTCAAACTCTTCCAAAATATAGCAGAGGGAGGAACACTCCCAAACTCATTCTATGAGGCCACCATCACCCTGATACCGAAACCAGACAAAGATGTCAAAAAGAAAGAAAACTACGGGCCAAGATCACTGATGAACATAGATGCAAAAATCCTCAACAAAATACTAGCAAACAGAATCCAACAGCACATTAAAAGGATCATACACCATGATCAAGTGGGGTTTATCCCAGAAATGCAAGGATTCTTCAGTATACGTAAATCAATCAATGTGATACACCATATTAACAAATTAAAGGAGAAAAACCATATGATCATCTCCAGAGATGCAAAGAAAGCTTTCAACAAAATTCAACACCCATTTATGATAAAAACTCTCCAGAAAGTAGGCATAGAGGGAACTTTCCTCAACAGAATAAAGGCCATATATGACAAACCCACAGCCAACATCGTCTTCAAAGGTGAAAAACTGAAACCATTTCCACTAAGATCAGGAACAAGACAAGGTTGCCCACTCTCACCACTCTTATTCAAAAAGCAGAAACTAACACACCACTGTAAAGCAATTATACTCCAATAAAGATGTTTAAAAAAAAAAAACAAGTACTGGATATTGGGAAGAGAGAGAAAAGGAGAGTAAGAGATACCAGGAGTTCTCTTGATACCCATTAGTCTTCATGCTTGTGATACATTTGATAGCTCCTTTAATTCTCACCACAACGCTACGTCATTGGAATTATTATTCCATTTTTAGAGATAAGGAAACAGAGCCTCCGAGAATTGAACCACCTTGCAAAGGTCTTAAGGTTAGCACGCAGACCTAATTATGCCTGAGTCAGAAAGCCCATGCACTTTCCTAATCATTGTGCTACCTTCCTTGGGAGGTTAGGAAAATGCTGATGGCTCTGTCAAAGCGGAGAGAAGTTGATTGGTGAAATTTTGAATGTGCTAAATTTGAGACTAACAGAGTAGCAGCTCTGTGGAGGTATGTGGTATTATCTAATGGATCTTACATCTTTATTAAATCTTCCACAGTCTACCCTTATTATCAGTGCAGATCTTTGTGGAGAACTCTGCTTTATTATTTAACATTTCTTCAGACAAGCTTAGAGATCACAGACTATGTGCAGGCAAAATGAATGTATTTTTAAAATTGAATAAAAATAACTGTATTCCTTTAAAAAGCACTTGGCCTACATTTTGGGCCTCGGAAGTTTGGCTGCTTGTAATTCCATGTGCATAAGGCAGTAGGATTCAAGAAAGAGAGACTAGTGCTAGGCAAAAAAAAAAAAAAAGCATCCAGATAGAAAAACAAAATCTACTCAAAGATTATAAAGATACAAAATGTTAGCCTATGTAGAAGGAAGGTGTTTGGCTTCTTCCTCAGACCCAACAGTAAAACTAACATTCAACGTCCACCGATGAAGAGGACACCAGTGGTGCTATTTCCATCTGAAAAGAACGTGTTCTAACTCACAGCAATCTTGAAACCCAGCACAGAAAACAATATCATACTCAGGCTGTTGCACATCTATTAAATCCTAAAACCATATTCTTTCCTCATCCTTCTCTGACAGGGGCACCACCCAGCCTGAAGGTGGAGGTCTGTGATCAGTAAAGATACACTCAACACTTTGCTAGGTGAGCCATTATTTTGTTTCAAGGCACATTACACAGTGTTCTAATGAACCCAAGTTATCCTGGAACAAAAAATAAAACTTTGACTAAATCTGTGCATCCAGGAGATTTTTCTGTGTAGCCAGGAAACGTCACCATAGAGGCCCCCTCGCTTCCTCTGCCAGGCTAGTCATTACCTCGCCTGAGGCACGTTGCATGTTGATCTGAGGGCGAAAGTTGAAGAAAGTCTCTGAAGAAAATCTTTGACTTATAAGTCTGTAAATATGGGACTTATCATATCCAGGAAACGTCATGAGAATTGTTATAACAGGAACTATTGGCCCTCTGGGAAACTGCAGGATTTCTCGGATTCAGTTTTTGAATATGAGCCAGAGGCAGATCTAAACCAAGAAATATGGATTGATGACGAGAGAAAGAACCTTTCTTCTCTAAGAATATTTCTACCAAAAAGCCCTGATGATTCTGATTATTTGTCTTTCTGTTTACCTTTCCATTTCTTAAATACGTAGCATAGCTATTACCAGGTTCTATCTAATCCGTTAATGAAAGCAGGTCGGAATTTCACTCTCTTCTGTGACATGCCAGTTGAGATGAAATTTATTTTAACACGGCCTGCCCGCTTACCCTTCCTACCTTATCCCTCGTCCTACCACCCGTTGCACCATAAATTCAAGCCACGAAAAACTCAGCTATCCTATTTGAGTCTTTGCACAAGCTGTTCCCACTGACTGGAGTGACCTGGCAAGACTCCAGTTTATTTGAGAGGCTAATTCTTACTCATCCTTCAAAATTCAGCTCAGAGTCATAACTCCAGGCTGCCCTCCCTGGGCCCCTCTGACTCCCATGTAAGAGGTCATTCCCCTTCTGTGCTCCATAAGCAATGTCTGCTCACCCCTCCCATAGCACTGATGCTGAATAACATTTGTCCATTACTGCATCTAGTACTACCACTAGACTGCGAGTTCTCTGAGGCCAAGGACAGTGTCTATTACACTAGGATCCCCAAGATACCATATATGTACTATTTAGCACCTAATAATCACTAGTAAATGTTATAGGATGAATACATGATTAAATACAATTCAATACATACTTGAAAGCAACAATCTGCTATTAGAGAGTTAATACAACCCAAGTAGACACATCATAATGAGGTGTGATCTAAATTACAAATTTGCTTCTATGATAGACTTTTCTGCTTCCAAGCTCGCCCTCATCATCCTTCTTCACTCTGCCACAGAATGCTCTTTCTGAACAAAACTCATTGGGTGCATGGCCCTTCATGATCTGGCCTGGATTACTTCTCTGGTTTTGTTCCTCCCACAAACCTCCTCCTAAACCCCATTATGACCATACTCAGAGCACAATGGAATCACTCCTTCACAATGCCCACATACAAAAAGCACCAAGTCAATGTTTAATAAGTAGAAAAGGCCAAGCATTCTGTGATGTACTAAAGCTTGTAGATTGCAACGGAGTGGGAAAATCTTAGCTACATTTAGGTCCAATAACCTCCTATATGCCAGGCACTGAGTAAGGTGCCAGGCACTGAGTAAGGTACCAGGAGAATAAAGATGTACTCCGAATCTATATAATGCGGTAAAGAAGACACATAAGAGATAACTTATTTTTTTAATAAATTCAATAAAATAAATTGAATATAGTAAAGTAAAACTTTGCACAGTTCAGAAAAGATGAGAAGATGATTCTTGAGCAAATCCTGAAGGATGAATGTCTATCAGTTTAAGAAAGGGCACTTCAGGCAAAGGGCATGGCGTTATGAGACAGTACAGTATAGGCTACAAGCTATGAGTGATAGAATCAAGGGATGGTGGTGACGTGAACTAAAACAATCACACTAGAGATGGAGCGGAGGGGCTCAATTCAGGAAATATATAGACCTAGGATCAGTATCCTTGATGATGATGGAATTGGGGAGGAGGGGGAGAGAGGAAGGTGATGACATGTGGAGAAGGAACGGGTGTGGAGTGGGACGGGCAAGAAAATGAGCTCCAGTCGCAGCACACAGAGTTTAGATATCTGGGGTGCCTCAAGTCACCATAAGCTGTAGAGAGTTTGATATATAAGCAGATGTGTGCCGTGGGCAGTTTGATATACAACCCAGGTTCTTATAATCAGAGTGGGAAATCTAAGACCATAAAAGAAAATGAGATGGCTTGAGGAGAGCATGTACAGAAGAAGAAGCAAAGAACCAAGAACAGAGCTCAGGGTCATAGGGAAGAGGCAGGGGAGTAGCCCAGGAAGATGGTCAAAGGAAACAGGAAGAAGTTGCGTAACCAGGGGTGAGTAGCTGATCAAAGTCAAGGACGTAGAGCTTGAAGGAAGAAATCGAGAGTGAAAATTGCAGTAGAGTAGTCCAAAAAGATAAGGGCAGGAAAATGACCATCAGGTTTGGCAAGACGAATGCCATCGGCAGGGAGGATTCCATGGGATGATGGGGCTGAGGCCAAATTGCAGAGAATTGATACATGAAAAGCAGGTGAGGAAGGGGAGACAGTGAGTGTGGGATGACCCTTAAAGAAGCTGAATGAGAAGGGAAGAAAAAGAAAGAGGGTAATACTGGAAGTGGGCAGGGAAAAGAAATGGTGGTTCCACAGTCACAGGAAAAATTAGAAGACAGGAGAGTTAGGAGCATGTTGGGAACTGGGGAGGAGAAACCAATAAACCAAACAAACAAAAAGGAAAAAAAAGTAATGCTCACTAAAAATGAGCTCTTTGGTGCCTTGGATTGTGTCTTTTTCTTTTCTTCTCCTTCAGTCGCAGCACAGTACCTGACACACAAGTATCCAAGGTCTGCTAAATGAATATGCGAGTAAATGATGACGCAACGTCCCCGAGGAAACCAGCAGAAAGTCACCAAGGGCCTCAAGTGAGACTGACCTTGAACATGGAAAAAGACACCACATCCTCTGAAACAGAAAGATATGAGGGAAAAACAGATTTCTACACTAGAGTTTTCTCACACTGATAGATTAACTTCCGGACTCGCAAATGCAAGTATTTAAAATCTGCTAATTCATTGTTATGTGCTATTATGTTATGTACTGTTTCAACACTTCTTGAATGGAAGGCAAAATACATTCTTTCTGGCCTTCTGATCTATATTTCTATCATATTACTCCTTAAAAGACATTAAGACCCTTAAGAATATAAACCTTGACCTTTTCTTACTTTATTTTTTAAAATAAATGATCTAGCAGACAAGGGGAAATTGATGATGTATCAGAAAGAACCTGACTGGGGTTCTGACTAATTACTAGATAAGTAATAAGCAATGTCTTTGAGAAGTTGAGGGTTGATGAGATTTAGGAGGCAAGTGGAGGGACTGGGCTAAAACAGGGAGGAATCATCAGTTTGTCCATCATATCCTCATCCGTTAAGTCATCTAGACTTCTCGGCTATCAGATTGACTGTTGTGGTAACACAGTGCTTGTGTTCAAATCACCCTCATTTTACTTAATAATGGCCCAGAGAAGCTGTAAAGTGCTTCCTTTAAGTGAAAAGGGAAAAGCTCTCGACTTAATAAGGAAAAATAAAATTGAGTGCTGACGTTGCTAAGATCTATAATAAGAACAAATCTATCTGTGAAACTGTGAAGAGGAAAAGAGAAATTTGTGCTAGTTTTGATGTTGAAACTCAAACTGCATAATAAGTGCTTAAGATGGAAAAGGCAATCAATTTGTACAATAAGATATTCTGAGAGAGAGAGGGAGAGAGCACATTCACATAAACTTTACTACAGTACATGGTTATAATTGTTCTATTTTATTATTAGTTATTGCTGTTATGCCTAATTCATAAAATAAACTTTATCATATGTATCCATAGAAAACAATATAGTAAATATAGGGGTTAGGACTATCCGTGCTTGTAGGCATCTACTCAGGGTCTTCGAACATATACCCCACAGATAAGGGGGGAAACTGTATATAAATAACTGAAACAATATTTACTCTTGTTACGTGCTATGAACTCCACCCAGCTCTATCCTGTTCTCACCTGTTTAGTTTTTTCAATACACAATTTGAAAAACAAGGGTCTAGAAAAGTGGAAGAAGGCAATGGACTAGAGAGATGAAGTGGGACCGCCAGGCAGCAGGGAGGGTCCACTCGAGATTAATGGGGATACATTTCATGTGAGCCCAGTAGTCATGGTTGTAGGGTTATCCGTCATGTTCAGCTGCAAGGACGCAGGCATGGAGTAGGCTTGAGAGTTAGATTTAACTAGGATTGGGGCTTTCCAGGCACCTGTGCTGAAGGATGAAGCAAGGGCATCTGGGAGCTGCAAGGGGGTTGCTATAATGTCAAAGCATGGAATCTAGGACAGGTAAGACTGTAACATGAGGTTAAGATAAAGAGTTAGAGAAGAAGAAGAGGTGGTCAATCAATGGACTGAAGGTCTGGTGGGGCTGGAAAAGTGAGCACAGCACGTCAGAGAGAGTGAGCTAGCAAAACAGGATGCAATGGTGGGAAAGTAGGTGCTTGAAACTGAGATTAAGGTAGGAACTAATTTTTGGTAAACACATGGGCAAGGGTGTGACAATGGGAGTGAATGACTGGGGTAAGGAAAAGGACAAGATCCCCGGAGAAAAGGAGGTTAAGCAACCAAGAGCAGGGGATGTTGAAAAGATCATTTAGGGCTTCCCTGGTGGCACAGCGGTTAAGAATCCGCCTGCCAATGCAGGGGACATGGGTTTGAGCCCTGGTCTGGGAAGATCCCACATGCCGCGGAGCAACTAAGCCCGTGTGCCACAACTGCTGAGCCTGTGCTCTAGAGCCTGCAAGCTACAACCACTGAGCCCACATGTCACAACTACTGAAGCCCACACACCTAGAGCCTGTGCTCTGCAACAAGAGAAGCCACCGCAATGAGAAGCCCGCACACTGCAATGAAGAGTAGCCCCCACTTGCCACAACTAGAGAAAGCTGCGCACACAGCAACAAAGACCCAACGCAGCCAAAAATAAATAAATAAATTTATTTTTTTTAAAAAAAGATCATTTATCTGGATCCTGAAATAACCAACAATTGTCACAGGAATTTTAAGAAAATGGCAGTGAGCCAGGAACTAAAAGTATTAAAGAAATGAGGAGGAGGGACCCGAAGTAGAGGACCACAGCAAGCAGGGGCTGTAGAATAGTGATGGTGAGGAATTCAAAGCTGGATGTGGGGAGGTGGAAGGAAACATGGTCATGGATGGCAATGAGGAGCTGGCAGGCACCTCCTGCCCCTCCAGGCCCAGTGGTAAGAAGAGTGCAGGAGGGAAGGCAGCACGAGAGAGAGGATCAGGGAAGCAGGGTCCTCACGCGGGAGCCAGGTTTGCATCAAGCAAAGAAGTAAAAGGAATAACGTACACAATTTGCAGATGACAGATCTTGAGTTCTGAAGAGCACAGGCAAGGTCCCAAAGAGCACAGGAAGGTAGAAAGAGGAGAGGAATAGGCCTGGTTAGCAGATGTACAGAGCCGTATGAGGATGAATATCTTGTAACTGACTGAAGAAAGAAAACTAAAAAGAGTGAAATTCTGCCATTTTCAGCAGCGTGGATGGACCTAGAGAATATTATGCTTAGTGAAATGTCAGACAAAGACAAATACTGTATGGTATCACTTAGATGCAGAATCTAAAAAATAATACAAACGAATGAATATAGCAAAGCAGAAACAGACTAACAGATACAGAAAACCAACTAAGGGTCACCAGTGGGGAGAGGGGAGGGAGTAGGAGCAAGATTGGGATTGCGTAGGGGATTAAGAGAAACAAACTACTATGTATAAAATAAATAAGCAACAAGAATATATTGTACAGTACAGGGAGTAAGAGTTATTACCTTGTAATAACTTTTAACATAAAAATACTGAATCACTATGCTGTATACCTGAAACTAATATTATAAATTAACTATACTTCAATATAAAATGAAAACTAAATAAATCTAATAATTCAATTTAAATACACTTCATTTACATGAATGCCAGGCCTTTTAACTGAGTGACAGGGAAAACTGCTTTGATTCTGCTTTCCTTTAGAAGGTATCAGCATAGTCACCATTCATATTACATTCTTTACCACCGTCTGACCTCTCATGGTCTACCAAACAGATCGTTCTCATTCTTTAGTATTCTTCGTTTTTTACCCATCAATAAATGCAGTAAAATTAACAATAAGTTGAATTTCCTAGAGAGGATAACCTTTTCACTTAACTTTAACTCAAGAACCAAATGAACTTTCCATTAGACAGTTGTTGATCAAACACAAATACCAAACTAAAAAGGTTGAAGTCTGGTACCAATTAATATACTTCAAAGAAAATCTAAACTTATTACAGAGTTTCCACAGAACCACCTAAATTTCACCCAAGAACATGGAAGCATTCATCAAAAAATTTTTAAATTCTTGCTTTGCCATACTGTCATAAGAATACAACATGGGGGCACCACCAGGGCTCCCGTGATCCAAGCCCTCATACCACCTGTGTGCCAGGTCCTCACAGGGGCAGACCCAAGAGCTCCAAAGCAGCCTCAGGACCAGACTCCTGTGGGTGGACCACACGCAGAGGTGGGGATAAAACCAAAGCTGAACCCCAGGGACAGGGCGACTAATGAAGATGATCAAAAATCTTTCCATCAGCTGTGCAAGCTACAGATTAAATTCCAACGATCAGTTAGGTAGACCCTGTGTCTGAAATACTGAGTAGACAGTGAGTGTACCCACAAATGAAAACGGTCTCGCTCTGGCAGCTGTGGACTTTGGGGGCAGCACATGCAGGAATTAGGCCAGATCAGAGTCTGAGTGGTCCCCACGGGGCCGATGGCAGGTCCAGAGACCAGCCCAGAGGCGGGGAGAGCCTCTTGGAGAGGCGGAGGTGGGCTGTGGGTCATGGCATGTGCAAGAACGCTAGGGAAACATAGCATTACTAATATTTTTATTATGCTTTGATTAATTCTGTTGTTGGTTCTGGCTTTTTTTGGTTTTTTGTTTGTTGTTTTAGCATTTTTTTAATTTTATTTAGTCTTTTGGGATCTTTGTGTTTTATAACATATTTTTTATTTTTACTTTGCTTTTCTGTTCTGTGTTTTTTCCCTTTTTTTTTTTGTTGTTTTTTTTTTTTTTTTTTTTGGAAAGAACTCTCAACCACTGCGCCACCAGGGAAGCCCTTTTCCCTTTTTTTAAAATCATCTTTATTGGTTCTGTTTCTTTGCTTTATTCTTCAGTTGGCACACTGTTTTGGTGTTGTTTTTAGGTTTTGTGTTTTTGTTAGTTCTGATTATAATTGTTTGATTTCATTTTGGGGTTCCTCAGTTTAGTTGTTCTCTTGCTTTTTGTTTTATCTGGTTCTGTTTTTGTTTCTTTTGCGTGTGTGTGTGTGTGTGTGTGTGTGTGTGTGTGTGTTTCCTTGTTTCTGTTTTTGTTTGTTTGATTCTGTTTTTACCATTTGCCTGG
>NW_020185339.1:18557104-18646488 GCF_003031525.2 Neophocaena asiaeorientalis asiaeorientalis
CATGTGGGATCTTCCCGGACCGGGGCACGAACCCGTGTCGCCTGCATCGGCAGGCGGACTCTCAACCACTGCGCCACCAGGGAAGCCCTTTTCCCTTTTTTTAAAATCATCTTTATTGGTTCTGTTTCTTTGCTTTATTCTTCAGTTGGCACACTGTTTTGGTGTTGTTTTTAGGTTTTGTGTTTTTGTTAGTTCTGATTATAATTGTTTGATTTCATTTTGGGGTTCCTCAGTTTAGTTGTTCTCTTGCTTTTTGTTTTATCTGGTTCTGTTTTTGTTTCTTTTGCGTGTGTGTGTGTGTGTGTGTGTGTGTGTGTGTGTGTTTCCTTGTTTCTGTTTTTGTTTGTTTGATTCTGTTTTTACCATTTGCCTGGCGTTTTGTCTTTTTTTTTTTCTATTTCTACATTGCTTTTCTGTTCTGTCTTCTTTCCCTTTTTCTTTTTTTTTTTTTTTATCATTTTTGTTGGTTTGTTTTGTTACTTTGCTTCCTTTTTCAGTTGGCACTCTGCTTTGGTTTTGTTTTTTGGTTTTGTGTTTTTGTTAGTTCTCTTTTTAACTGTTTGATTTTGTTCTTGGGTTCTTTTGTTTGGTTGTTCTCTTGCTTTTTGTTTTATTTGGTTCTATTTTTGTTTCTTTTGTGTGTGTGCATGTTTCCTTGTTTCTGTTTTTGTTTATTTGATGTTACTTTTTACCATTTGTCTGGGGTTTTGTTAGTTTTATTTTATTTTATTTTTTTAACCCCCTTGATTGCCAGAACAAGCGACTTGCAGAATCGTGGTTCCCTGACCCAAAGTCAGGCCTGGGGCTCTGGGGTGGGAGCAGGATGCTGGACCACTAGAGAATTCCCAGCCCCAGGGAAGATTAATCACCTAGAGCTCTCACAGAGGACTCTATCTGAATCAAAGACGCAGCTCCACCCAACTGCCTGCAGCTCCCAGCGCTGGACACCTCACACCAAACAACAAACAAGGCAGGAACACAAAACCACCCATCAGCACACAGACTATGTGAAGTCATACTAGGCTCACAAACACCCCAAAACACACCAACTGACACGGCCCTGCTCATCAGAGGGAAAAGACTCAGCTCCACCCACCAGAACGCTGGCACCAGTCCCTCCCATCAGGAAGCCTACACAAGTTACTGGACCAACCTCACCACCGAGGGCAGAGAACAGAAGCAAGAGGAACTATGACACTGCAGCTTAGGGAAAGGAGACCTCAAATACTGTAAACTAGACAAAATGAAAAGACAGAAAAATATCTTGCAGACAAAGGAACAAGATAAAACCCCACAAGACCAAATAAATGAAGAGGAAATAGGCAAACTACCTGAAAAAGAATTCAGAGTAATGATAGTAGAGATGATCCAAAATCTCAGAAATAGAATGGAGAAAATACAAGAAACGTTTAACAAGGACCTAGAAGAACTAAAGAGCAAACAAACAGTAATGAAAATGCAACATGGGCTCCACCCACTGGACACTTCATGTTAATGCAATGTTACCCTTTAACATTGGCAATTAGAGGTTTTCATTCATTCACTTACTTATTGGTAAATTTATTTATTATCTTCTATAGACCCTTGTGACACAATAGTAAACACAAAAAACAAAAATTTCTGTCTTCATTGAGCTTATATTTTAGTGTATAAAATTTAGTGTATAAGTATAAAAAAAATTTTTTTATTTTGTTCATTACAATAAAATACAGGAATCTGTGTAATAGGTCCTGGTTAAAGCTAAATGGTAAGAGTTTGGAAACTTGATGAATAAAAGTTTTTTTAAAAGCCTTTTAATTAAAAGTTACCAACATTTTTTTTATTTTCTGGAGAACATGAATTCACCTTTAAGGCAGCATGTTCTCTATGGCAATAAAAGCACACATCCTGTGTATTCACTATTCCCCTTGCATTTTTTAAACAGTTTTTTGAATCTATTACTATATAGTTCATCATTTTAAAATCTTTAGTCATTTTCACTTTGCAAAAATGGTATCATGCTGTATGTGACTGGAGGATGGCTTCCTTTTTCATTTCATATTATATTGATAAAATTCTTGACAGTGCAAATGTACCACAGTTCACTTATGCACCCTTCCATTGATGGGCATTTATGTCCTTTCCAGGTTTTTCCTATTGTAAATAGTACTTCTACATTCATGCTGCCAATGTCCCCAGGTGCATATGCATTAGAGATTTTCTTAGCTATAGTCCTAGAGAGGAATTGCTGAGTCATGGGCTATGCAGATGTTCAACACTTTGAGATAATGACAAGCTGTTTAGAGTGACAGCAACAAATTATACTCCCTCCAGACATTTATAATGGGTTATTTGAAACTAAATCCTCTCTAACACTTCATATGTTCAGATTTTTTCATTTTGGCAGTTAAGTGGATAAAAAAATGTGCCTCGTTATGGTCTTGACCAGAACCGTGAATGATGTCAAGTATGTCATCACTGCTTTATTATCCTCTTGCGTGAAATGTTTGTCCTGCCCCAAACTCTTATGTTGTGTCATTTATGCTTTCCTTTTTATTTGTAGGAAGTCCCAATGTACTCTTTTAGTTCTTGATTTTCAAATAATTTAAATTCACAGAAAAGTTGAGAGAAGAATACAAAGCATTTCTATGTACAGCATTCACCCATTCCACAGCTGTTAACATTTTATCACATCTGCCTCGTTCTCCTTTTCTCTTTTCCTCTCTCTCCCTCTCTCTCTCCCCCTTCCTGCATATGTGTGCATGCGTGTGTTTTTTTCCTCTGAACCATTTCAGAGAGTAAGTTTTCATGACACCCCATTATTCAGCGATAATTTACTGTGTATTTCCTAAAAACAAAAATCTCCTACATGGCTAAATATGACTATCGAAATCAAGAGAATACTACTGATATATAACTACGCACTCCATTCAAATTATGCTAATTTTCCCCACAGTTTCTTTCCTGGTCCTGGATGTAATCCCAGATCAAATGTTGCTGTCACTGTCTTGTCTCTTTCGCCTCCAATTTGGAACAGTTCGTTGGTCTTTTGTCTTCCATGACCTTGACACTTTTGAAAAGCAGAGGCCAGTTACTTTGTAGACAGTCCCTTGTTTGGGGGTTTCCTCATAATTACCTTTAGGTTATGCATTATTGGCCAGAATACCACAGAAGTGATTCTGTGTCCTTCTCAGTGTGCCCTTTATGGAGGCACATGACGTTAATTTGTCTCATAACTGGTGAAGTTAACTTTTATTAACTGGATAATTTGGTGTCTGGCCAATTTCTCTACTATAAAGTTATGCAGTAAGTATTTTGAGCTTATTAATTAACATCCAATTAATAAGTACTTGGGGGTACTTTGATACTATGTAAATATCCACCGCATATTTCTCCACATGCTCTTATCTCACTGTCTTATTTATAGCTTCACATTACTGATACCTGGTACTTCAGAAACATCTTGGCTATTTTTTTAACCCTTTGTCTTCCATCTAAATCGTGAAAACATCGGGGACTTCTCTGGTGGCACAGCGGTTAAGAATCCACCTGCTGGGACTTCCCTGGTGGCGCAGTGGTTAAGAATCTGCCTGCCAATGCAGGGGACACAGGTTCAAGCCCTGGTCCGGGAAGATCCCACATGTTGCGGAGCAACTAAGCCCGTGCAGCACAACTACTGAGCCTGCGCTCTACAGCCTGCAAGCCACACCTACTGAGCCCACATGCCACAACTACAGAAGCCTATGCGCCTAGAGCCCGTGCTCGGCAACAAGAGAAGCCACCGCAATGAGAAGCCCACACACTGCAACAAAGAGTAGACCACGCTCACCACAACTAGAGAATGCCCATGTGCAGCAATGAAGACCCAACGCAGCCAAAAATACAATAAATAAATTTATAAAAATAAAAAGTAAAAAATAAATTGTGAAAACAGCTTAGCACATTCCATGATTTTGATTGCACTTGTTTTTTTTTTAACATCTTTATTGGAGTATAATTGCTTTACAATGTTGTGTTAGTTTCTGCTGTATAACAAAGTGAATCAGCTATACATATACCTATATCCCCATATCCCCTCCCTCTTGCGTCTCCCTCCCACCATCTCTATCCCACCCTTCTAGGTGGTCACAAAGTACCGAGCTGATCTCCCTGTGCTATGCGCTGCTTCTCACTAGCTATCTGTTTTACATTTGGTAGTGTATATATGTCAATGCTACCCTCTCACTTTGTCCCACCTTACCCTTCCCCCTCCCTGTGTCCTCAAGTCAATTCTCTACATCTGCGTCTCTATTCCTGTCCTGCCCCTAGGTTCATCAGAACCTTCTTCTTTTTTTTAAGGTTCCATATATGTGTGTCAGCATATGGTATTTGTTTTTCTCTTTCTGACTTACTTCACTCTGTAGGACAGACTCTAGATCCATCCACCTCACTACAAATAGTTCAATTTCGTTTCTTTTTATGGCTGAGTAATATTCCACTGTATATATATGCCACATCTTCTTTATCCATTCATCTGTTGATGGACACTTAGTTTGCTTCCATGTCCTGGCTATTGTAAATAGTGCCGCAATGAACATTGTGGTACACATCTCTTTTTGAATTATGGTTTTCTCAGGGTATATGCCCAGTAGTGGGATTGCTGGGTCGTATTGTAATTCTATTTTTAGTTTTTTAAGGAACCTCCATACTGTTCTCCATAGTGGCTGTATCAATTTACATTCCCACCAACAGTGCAAGAGGCTTCCCTTTTCTCCACACCCTCTGGACCATTTATTGTTTGACCGCACTTGCTTTGAATCTAAAATTCATGTTGGGGAGAACTGGCATCTTTATGCTATTGTCTTCCTTCCCATAGATATAATATGTCTCTCCATCTATTCAGTTTCTCTTTTATAGCTCTTAATAAAGTTTTACAATTTTCTTTACAGAGGTCTTCTTGGAGAAATTCCTCAAGGAAACTGAACAACTGGTTTCAAGAGATGTAGAGCTGAGATTTGGGATAAAAAGAAGGATATGGAAGGATAATCTTTACCTTGGACTGGACTGGGCTTGGTGCAGCTCAATTTGAAGTGGTTATTGAAGTTGCGTCTATACATGATGGATACTTAAGATTGATAGTGAAATGTCTTTGACCTTAGAGACTTCTAATGGAGTTGGAACACCCACCACCTCTTCCCCCTCTCCTGACCTGTGACCACTGTTCGGCTTCCCTCTTGAGAAGTCAGTAGAAGCTAGAGTGCATAGAGATACTGTTATGATGAAGGAGGAACCTGAGATAGAATAAGAACCTGGGACCAGAATTCTGTTATCCTAAGTGAAACATTGTTTTTCTGTGGGAGAGGATGGCAGCATTCAGCAATGAAGGCTATGGAAGGAACCACAAGGAGGATTGTGGGAGGAGATATTTGGGAAACTAGGTGACATCCAGCAGGAAACACTTTTGAGTAGGTATTCAAAAAGCGATGGACCACTGTTCCACAAACATCCCATTGTCATCAACCCACCCCATTGTAAATTACAGTCAGAGGGGTGTCCCAATCAGCAGGTAACCACCCAGACCAAGAGGTCACAAGGCAAAGTTCCCTAGCTTCTGCTACTGACACCAAAGCCAGAGTGACAAAAGAAGATTTACGTGAGTTGGAGAGGAGGAGCCATGTTAGTCACTTATAAATTCTACAGTGACAGTCCCGCGGTAGCTTAATATCCCAACAAGCTGCAAGAGCACAGCATCCAAGAGAGTACGATTCCACAAGCGGTAACACCATGTGGTCCCTCGTGATCTGGCTTGATTCAGGCATAGAATTCAGAATACCAGTGGACTCAATGACCTCGCGACACTCTTTTGAGAGCTGGTCATCAGGAGTTTCCAGTCATTATTCCTGGCCAAAAAAAATAGTTTAATAAGATTTAACAAGCAGCTGAGAAAAATATAACGAGGATGTTATCTTGTGAAAATCAAAATGCCTCACCGGTAACGCCTCACACCCAGTCAGAATGGCCATCACTAAAAAGTCTACAAATAATAAATGCTGGAGAGGGTGTTCAGAAAATGTAACCCTCCTACACTGTTGGTGGGAATGTAAGTTGGCACAGGCACTATGGAGAACAGGATGGAGGTTCCTCAGAAAACTAAAAATAGAACTACCATACGATCCAGCAATCCCACTCCTGGGCATATATCTGGGCAAAACTATAATTTGAAAAGATACATCCACCCCTATGTTCATAGCAACACTGTTTACAGTAGCCAAGACATGGAAACAACCTAAATGCCCATCAACAGATGAATGGATAAAGAAGATGTGGTACATGTATACAATGGAATATTACTCATCCATAAAAAGGAATGAAATAATGCCATTTGCAGCAACATGGATGGAACTAGAGATTATCATACTAAGTGAAGTAAGTCAGACAGAGAAAGACAAATATCATATATCACTTATATGTGGAATTAAAATATGACACAAATTAACTTATCTATGAAACAGAAATAGACTCACAGACATAGAAAACAGACTTGTGGTTGCCAAGGGGGAGGGGAGGTGGGGGAGGGATGGACTATGAGTTTGGGGTTAGTAGATGCAAACTATTATATGTAGGATGGATAAACAACAAGGTCCTACTGTATAGCACAGGGAGCTATATTCAATATCCTGAGATAAACCATAATGGAAAGAATATAAAAAAGAATGTGTGTATGTGTGTGTGTGTGTGTGTGTGTGTGTGTGTGTGTGTATGTCAGTTTGCTGTACAGCAAAAATTAACACAACACTGTAAATAAACTATACTTCATTTTTTTTAAATGCCTGGGGCTTCCCTGGTGGCGCAGTGGTTGAGAGTCCGCCTGCCGATGCAGGGGACGCGGGTTCGTGCCCTGGTCCGGGAGGATCCCACATGCCGCGGAGCGGCTGGGCCCGTGAGCCATGGCTGCTGAGCCTGCGCGTCCGGAGCCTGTGTTCCACAACGGGAGAGGCCCCAACAGTCAGAGGCCCGCATACTGCAAAAAAAAAAAAAAAAAGCCTCACCAGAACGAATGCCTTTTATGGAGATCTACCACACCTCTGTCACAGAAATGGGCCAAGGGAGTCCTACAGGCAGGGCCTAGCTTTCTCCAGAAAATAGTTCTGTGCTGCTCCCTCTCACAAACAATTAAACAATCAAAACTCAAAAATGATTCTTTTAGCCTGAAATTTTGAAAGCATCTGTTAGTTTTTCACCATAGCCCTTAAAACTCAGTTTGCATGCTTAAAATGTCAAATTTTAAGTAATATAACTTCCTGATGAGTTTTTCAATATAATTTAGCTGAAAAATGCACTCTCAGGTAACTAAATATATTGACCGATTTTGTAGGCCAATTAAAGGCTGCTGCCTAAAATGATGGTTTTTGCTTTAGAGTGGTATTTAGGTCATTTTCTTTGACAGAAATTAGAGGCAAAACTAGTTTTCTATGGAGACAAATCCATGACAGGTCTCATACACATCTCCTACCACAGTTATAATTCCATTTTGCCAGTAACTCACTCTGTGACCTGTGGAAGAGCGCAAGTTAACCATGTGTTTAGATTTAGAAACGGTCAGGGGGTTTTTCTGTTTGTTTGTTTTTTACTTTCGGCTGTGTTGGGTCTTCGTTGCTGCGCTTGGGCTTTCTCTAGTTGCGGCGAGCAGGGACACTGTTCATTGCATTGTGGTGGCTTCTCTTGTTGCACAGCATGGGCTCTAGGTGCGTGGGCTTCAGTAGTTGTGGCACATGGGCTCAACAGCTGTGGCTCACGGGCTCTAGAGCGCAGGCTCCGTAGCTGTGGCACACGGGCTTAGCTGCTCCACGGCATGTGGGATCTTCCTGGACCAGGACTCGAACCCTTGTCCCCTGCATTGGCAGGCGGATTCTTAACCACTGTGCCATCAGGGAAGCCCCAGCTATGTTTTTATTTAATTTAAGCTTGTCAAAAATAGCTTCAGTAGGAAGATATCAATTATAACAACTATCCTAGCCATCAGTAGTTAAACCAAGATATTATATAGCCAGTGGAGGGAAAATGTAATTCAAGGCAGGAGAGGAAGAAATGAGAAAGAAATCCCAGTGAATTCAATCTGAGTAGCTAGAGTTCTGAAATGATTGACAATACGTCCAACCAATGAAATATTTCTACCTCTAGCCTAGTCAGATATCATAACATTTTATAATTGTCTACGTTATTTTTACAAAATGTGATGTCCATGAACATGAAGAAATTAAGATTTGTATTTATAAACACATAAGAATACATGCAGGGCTTCCCTGGTAGCACAGTAAAAATCCACCTGCCAATGCAGGGGACACGGGTTCAAAGCCTGGTCCGGGAAGATCCCACATGCCGCGGAGCAGCTAAGCCGGTGCGCCACAACTACTGAGCTTGCGCTCTAGAGCCCACGAGCCACAACTACTGAGCCTGCGTGCCTAGAGCCCGTGCTCGGCAACAAGAGAAGCCACTGCGGTAAGGAGCCCGTGCACCACAACGAAGAGTAGCCCCCACTCAACACAAATAGAGAAAGCCCACGTTCAGCTACGAAGACCCAACAGCCAAAAATAAATAAATAAGAATACATGCAGTATACACTTAACAGTTCTTATCTCCTTGTCCCATGGGTGAGAAAGCTCAGAATATTGAACAAACAGTAATCTGATTTGAGACCTTTGTCTTTAGCTTAATAAATCCAGCTAATGACCTTTGTAAACCACCCCCAAAGGGATTAAACATTTCAGAGCATAGAAAATATACTATACTGAATTTGGATAACTTTGGATAAACAAAGGTTGTATCCTTTTCATTTATCCAAAGGCACTTTCTTTCTTAGTAGGAAATGTGTAATTCTGATTTCATTTATTCCATTTTCAAGGGCTTCCATTTGCTCCTCTCTGAAACAGACCCAAAATATGTCCTGTGGACCTCTACCTTCCCTTTTACCCACCACATTCTTTCTTCCATGGGTGCCCTCTTGTGCAGGTTGGTAGTGAGAAAGGGCAGGAGCAACCTGGGACCAAAACCCCGACCTACTGCTTCCTATCCCAGTGACTTGGAGCACGTGATTAACCAGCCTGCACCTCATTTTCCTCTCTGTATATCCATCTGGCAGAGTGCTTATAGATTTGAAATAATATATGTACCACACCTGGCTCACAATAACACTCAGAAAATTGTAGCTACTCTCTTCATCACATGGGTGCTGTCCTCTATTAGTAGATGGTGCCTCTCCCCAGCTATAGGGTTTTTCTTTGCTAACTAAACAATTTGGCCATTCCCCCTGACACGTTACTTTCACAACCCATTTACATCTACCATGAGACCAAATGAGCCATGAGGATCTTTGATTTATTTTAAAATTAGTGATTCTCTTTAATTTTCTTCTGATGTGACCTGAATTTTAATGCTACATCATTATGTGAAATGGGCACTTGAAGAATAAGCCACTCTGGAATGTAAATTGGTGCAGAGTTGCCATATGATCCAGCAATCCCACTCCTGAGCATATATCTGGACAAAACTATAATTTAAAAAGATACATGAACCCCTATGTTCATAGCAGCACTATTTACAATAGCCAAGACATGGAAACAACCTAAATGTCCATCAACAGATGAATGGATAAAGAAGATGTGGTACATATATACAATGGAATATTACTCAGCCATTAAAAAAGAATGAAACAGTGCCATTTGCAGCAACATGGATGGACCTAGAGATTATAATACTAAGTGAAGTAAGATAAAGACAAATATATGATACCACTTACATGTGGAATCTAAAATATGGCACAAATAAACATCTACGAAACAGAAACAGACTCACAGACATAGAGAACAGACTTGTGGTTGCCAAGGGGGAGAGGAGGTGAGGGAAGGAAGTATTGGGAGTTGGGGATTAGCAGATGCAAACTAGTATATATAGGATGCATAAACAACAAGGTCCTATAGCACAGGAAAGTGTATTCAATACCTTGTGTTAAACCATAATGGAAAAAAATGTAAATATATGTATAACTGAATCACTTTGCTGTAGAGCAGAAATTAACACAACATTGTAAATCAACTATACATCAATAAAATTTTTAAAAAAAGAATAGGCAACCCTGGAGGCCCCTGTAGGAGCAAAGCCCTCACATATAATGGGCAGGGAATGGGAGAGGGCTCTAAGGAGTGGAATGCCTGGGGTCCCTAAGAGGCTCTGAAAATGGAAGAGCCTAGTCCAATAACCAGAAGAAGGATTTGGGGTTCAGAGAGTCTTGGGATCCCTTCCTTGCTCTGCTCCCCTCATACCACTTGACCCTGATAGGTCATCTTCCTTCTCCAGACAGCTCTCTCCCCATAGACCTGATACAATAATACCTACCTCGTGGTTCACTGTGAGGACTGGATATAAAAATATATGTCAAACATTTATCTGGCATAAACACTCAATAAAAGATGACAGCAGCAGGACCAGTAGTAGTCTTCATTTCTAAGATGCTGAAGGATACAAACTATAGTTTGTTTTGTACTGTTCTTTCATTGAAATGTAGGTGATGGTGAGAATGGTGATGTGCTCTCTGTGGGAGGCAGGCAAGTGTGTATTCTGTACTGTGTGTTTGACATAGATGGGGAATCTTAGTGCTGCTGTAGCAGGCAAGAAAAACAAGTAGGATGGCTAAACTCTTAAGATGTGCTAAATAAAAACAGTGAGTAAGTCAACAGATGCAGAAAAAGCTTTTGACAAAATTCAACACCCAGTTATGATAAAAACTCTCCAGAAAGTAGGCATAGAGGGAACTCATCTCAACATAAAAAAGGCCATATATGACAAACCCACAGCAAACATCATTCTCAATGGTGAAAAAATGAAACCATTTCCTCTAAGATCAGGAACAAGACAAGGTTGTCCACTCTCACCACTATTATTCAACATAGTTTTGGAAGTTTTAGCCACAGCCATCAGAGAAGAAAAAAAAATAAAAGGAATCCAAATCAGAAAAGAAGTAAAACTGTCACTGTTTGCAGATGACATGATACTATACAGAGATAATCCTAAAGATGCCACCAGAAAACTACTAGAGCTAATCAATGAATTTGGTAAAGTTGCAGGATACAAAATTAATACACAGAAATCTCTTGCATTCCTATACAATAACAACAAAAGATCAGAAAGAGAAATCAAGGAAACAATCCCATCTACCATTGTAACAGAAATAATAAAATACCTATGAATAAACCTACCTAAGGAGATAAAAGACCTGTATGCAGAAAACTATAAGACACTGATGAAAGAAATCAAAGATGACACCAACAGATGGAGAGATATACCATGTTCTTGGACTGGAAGAATCAATACTGTGAAAATGATTTTACTATGCAAAGCAACCTACAGATTCAATGCAATCCCTATCAAACTACCAATGGCGTTTTTCACAGAACTAGAACAAAAAATCTTAAAGTTTGTATGGAGACACAAAAGACCCCGAATAGCCAAAGCAGTCTTGAGGGAAAAATATGGAGCTGGAATCAGACTCCCTGACTTCAGACTATACTACAAAGCTACAGTAATCAAGACAATATGGTACTGGCAGAAAAACAGAAATATAGATCAATGGAACAGAAGAGAAAGCCCACAGATAAACCCATGCACCTATGGTCAACTAATCTATGACAAAGGAGGCAAGATATACAATGGAGAAAAGACAGTCTCTTCAATAAGTGGTGCTGGGAAAACTGGACAGCTACACGTAAAAGAATGAAATTAGAACACTCCCTAACACCATACACAAAAATAAACTCAAAATGGATTAGAGACCTAAATGTAAGACTGGACACTATAAAACTCTTAGAGGAAAACATAGGAAGAACACTCTGACATAAATCACAGCAAGATCCTTTTTGACCCACCTCCTAGAGTAATGGAAATAAAAACAAAAATAAACAAATGGGACCCAATGAAACTTAAAAGCTTTTGCTAAAGCAAAGGAAACTGCAATCAAGATGAAAAGACAACCCTCAGAATGGGAGAAAATATTTGCAAATGAATCAACAGACAAAGGATTAATCTCCAAAATACATAAACCGCTCATGCAGCTCAATATTAAAAAAACAAACAACACAACCAAAATGGGCAGAAGACCTAAATAGACATTTCTCCAAAGAAGATATACAGATGGCCAAGAAGCACATGAAAAGCTGCTCAACATCACATCGAGCCCTGGTCCGGGAATATCCCACATGCCGCAGAGCAACTAAGCCCGTGCGCCACAACTACTGAGCCTGTGCTCTAGAGCCCGTGTGTCACAACGACTGAAGCCTACACACTCTAGGGCCTGTGCTCCGCAACGAGAGAAGCCACTGCAATGAGAAGTCCACGCACCGCAAGGAAGGGTAGCTCCCGCTCATCGCAACCAGAGAAAGCCCACGCAGCAATGAAGACCCAACTCAGCCAAAAACAAAATAAATAAAATAAATAAATAAATTTATAAAAAAACAACAACTAAAAATAGAATTACCACATGACCCAGCAATCCCACTACCGGGCATATACCCAGAGAAAACCATAATTCAAAAAGACACATGAACCCCAATGTTCACTGCAGCACTATTTACAATAGCCAGGTCATGGAAACAACCTAAATGACCATCAACAGACAAATGGATAAAGGAGATGTGGTACATATATACAGTGGGATATTACTCATCCATAAAAAGGAACGAAATTGGGTCATTTGTAGAGACGTGGATGGATCTAGAGACTGTCATACAGAATGAAGCAAGTCAGAAAGAGAAAAACAAATATCGTATATTAATGCATATATGTGGAACCTAGAAAATGGTACAGATGAACCGGTTTGCAGGGCAGAAATTGAGACACAGAAGTAGAGAAAAAACGTAGGGGGGACACCAAGGGGGGAAAGTGGCAGCGGGTGGTGGTGGTGTGATGAATTGGGCGATTGGGATTGACATGTATACACTGATGTGTATAAAATGTGTAACTAATAAGAACCTGCAGTATAAAAAATTTTTAAAAGATGTGAGTAAGCAAGAGGCTCTTCTGAGACGTGAGCGGAATTCACAAGGTGTGCAGTTAAGTACAAACGGTTGGCAATCAGTAAGACATGTTCAAGAAAGAAGGAATAAAATATATGGTTTTTTAAGAGGTAGAATATGCAAAGTGCTTACTTATATAGGAAAAATGATGGAAGGACCAACTCATAAGGTACAAATCAAGCCTCCTTCAGAATGACACACTTCACCTCTCAGTTGGCCAGCCATGGGGGCCACATTTTGGCTTTGCACGCACTCTGCCAAAGAAAGAAAGCTCATGGCTGCCCAGCAAACTAATTGGTTGGCTCCAGCTGTGGCCAGGCATCCTTGCCTCCGTATCAACAGACATGTGTTGACTCCACACACTCTGAGCTTGCTAAGCCCCCTTGTTCAAACTCATCTCTGGTCTTTGCAACCACACCATGCAACAAAGAGAGAGTGGGGGAGAGGCAGTGGAAAGAAGGAAGAGGGAGAAAGGGGGGAGAGAAGGAAAGAGAAAGGACATAGGAAGGGTTGAGTAACACAGGATTCAGTAATGTGGTCCTTCTACTCAATCCTCATTGTGTCAACTTACCCCACTCCTCTTTTCTCTAGCTATTCGATGCACTTTCTGTCAATCAATAAACGATGTGATTGGAGCATCTTAACTTAGCCTGAGAGACTTTCTGTTCTATCACCTCTGGGATGGCTTGCCCCGAGTGTACTGAGAGGCTACCATCGCGTCAACGTAATTTCTCGTATGACATATTTTTCTTGGCATCGGAATTTCGTTTGAGAGAAGAACCCGTTGATATTCTTCTACAAATCCATCAAATTGGTGTTCTTTTGCACCAAAGAGCAATAAAGCTTTTCCCCACATTTTTCAGGTGAAATCAATTTTGATACCTTGTTAATGTTTGAAGAACTAGTAATTTCGTCTGAAATCGCAGCCTTTCCTTCCAGGCAATTGTTTCGAGATACATTGCCTGCTGTTATCTGACCTCCTTTTATTTTATCATCATGGAGTTTCAGATTATTTGCTTTCTTTAAACTGATGGTCAGCACTCCAGGTGTCGCTGTTACCCTGACTAGGCTAGAGACACAGCCGTGCCGGGAAAAGCAGTAGAAACCCAAGCTCATGGGACAGTGGCCGCAGCCCACCTGAAATCACTCCTACCCGGCTGCATGCTTTTGTCTTTCTTTTCTTTCCTTCCTCCCTTCTTCCCTCCCTCCCTTCCTTTCTCTACCCCTTCCTCTCTCCTTTTCTTCCTCTCTTCCCCCCCCTCTCTCATTCTCTCTTCTTTTTTCATCTTCTTTTGTTTTTTACCCACAGCCCTCTTTTTTCCCATCTCAGGAACCACACATGAATCCACTTGGGGCTCCACTCAGAATCATTTCTCTGCTCTAAAAATTAAGGTTTTGTTCACTGTATCAAGCTTGCCTCCTGGACTTCTCAGAAAATGAGATCTCACCTGGGAGATTTCTCAGTCCTTTGTGCAAATAAGCCCCTGGAAGACCCACCCCACTAATTAGTCAGGCATGTTTATACTAATCTTAACTCAAGCACCAGCCTCTTGCTACATGTACATAAAATGATGTCTTAACACCCAGGGGGAGGCTTATAACAGGGTTAGTCTGTTTGGGGAAGGGATTAGGGGAAGTTTGGGTCATTTTCCCTCTGTGTCCTCCATGGTCACACAGATTGGATCACCCTCTGGCCAGGATAAAATCATGCATTGATTGGCTTGCACCTGGGGCCCTTCAACCAATCCCTGGGACATGGAAGATGATCTCACAAGCTGCTAGAAGTAGGCAACTGAAGGTGGTGTCAGTGGCACCAAAGCTGCAGGGCTGCTCCACAGTAGAGAGAACAGTGGTTTCCCAGAGCAAAATTGGGTACTATTAGAAGGATGGAAGAAAGGGAACTGATGATGCACGGGCAACAAGCCATGTGCACGACACCCAGAACATGGAATCCTCCAGAGTATGGGTGCTCCATACATCCCTGATGAATGTATTATTTTATGAGATTTTATCAACTAATTTCCTCTAAATCCACTATTTGCTTACTGAAAGTTAATGTAACTGAAAGTCACTTATCTCCAGTTCCTCACAGCTGCATTAAGCATTTTGAGATGACAGGATTGAGTCATTTCAGAAAAACGAATACAATTCTGCCTCGCTTCTTAAATGCCAACTGTTAAGAATGATTACTTAAGTTTCAATTTAACTACTGGCTGTTGAATTCAGACATGCCATTCACTTAAGAACCAGGTGTCTTCAATACCTTTCTTGCTTATTTCCATGCTGCGTTCCTATCAAAGTTAATTTCTTGCTGTAATACAATGTGATGCAGCCTTCCAAAATTCAAGTCCATTTCAGACTGTTTTCCACATTTTAAGCATACTTTTCTGTCAGGGTCAAGAAGAATCAAAGCTCATGGGACATGACCTTGTATTGTCTTATTACCATTCAATGAATCTTTTCACAGCAATTCTCCAGGGGTTCTTCTGTCTCTTTCGCCAGTTCCCAATCAGAGGGTCTCCATATTTTAGCTTGCAATATTACTTTCTGCTGAGCATAAAGCATGGTTGGGTCAAAAGATCTGCAACTTGAATTCTAGCTCCCAGACTAACTCACCATGTTTACACAGAGGAAAACTTCTGTTTCCAGAGGGCACTCGGCTAACCTTTAGGGTATGGTTTGTGCTTCGGTAGTAAAAGCAGTGTGATTTTACAAGTTGTTCCGATCAGATACTTGGTTAGACCCAGCTTTCTCTAAGGAAACCAAAGGTTTATGGTTGCCCTTGCAACCAAGACCTGCCTGAGCTCTGATTCCCGACTAGAGCTGACTGAAGATTTCAGTTTCTTGTAGGAGCTGGGGTGGAGGGTGTAGAAGAAGATGTGAGTGTGTTGAAATGTACCCAGGATCTGTTTCAATCACAGAATGTAAGGTAACAGACACAAAGACATTTGCCTTTAGAGAGGAGGCAAGTGTAAGTTACTTACACTACCCAAGAGGAGGGGATGCGCCCTGCTACACAGGGCACATGGGTTAATTAATGCCAGGGTCAGTCAGGAGGCAGAAGGAGTGAAGGGAAAGCATGGCCCGCTACCGTCATTTCTACAGGAAGG
Organism: Neophocaena asiaeorientalis asiaeorientalis; assembly: GCF_003031525.2. Classification (NCBI taxonomy): domain Eukaryota; kingdom Metazoa; phylum Chordata; class Mammalia; order Artiodactyla; family Phocoenidae; genus Neophocaena; species Neophocaena asiaeorientalis. The sequence continues at coordinate 18,573,237 of NW_020185339.1, forward strand.
AAGGAAGGGCAAGGCAGGGTAGGCAAGGTGAGCAAGTTCAGGTTTGGATGGTTTAATAATTTCAGTGGGCTCGGGGCTATGGGGTGGTCTCTAGTGGTGGTTAGGGCAGGGGAAATATTGGCTCAGTGTGTGGGAGTCAGATAAAGGAGGTGGTTGGTGATAAAGCCTTTGAATTGGTGAGCTGGCCCCTGGCTGCCATTCTTGGCTTATCCCTCCCAGCCTAAGATCCAGCAGCTTGTCACTGCTCACCCACACCGAGCACCACTGAAACGCTTCCCACCTTCCCCTTGCTCAAGCTGCCTCTGTGGGTCATGCATGGATGGGCTGCCCCTCCCACGGCCGTGCCACTCCTCTGCGTGGCTAACTTTGTTTACCATGCAGCACCCAGAAAAGGAGTTCCATTCTCAAGAACCACCCTCTCACTCCTTACACGCTCATGTCCCCATCCCTAGAGATGAGTTTAAATAATTCAACAATGCCTTGTGCAAATCAGTTCCCTTATTCTTAACATATTTATCTACATCGTGCCTTGCATAAGTATCTACTTTTTCACCTCTTTCTTCCGCTAGATGGCAGTTCTACAGACAAGTAATCAGGCATGGCGTATTTTCATTTTTACGTCAACAGCATCTAGCATGGTGACTCTTGACATAACATGGGCATTCAAAAATGTTGACTAAAATAGGAAATGAATAGATAGCTATATTTCAAAAGATTATGTGATGATAAGAAATCTTATTATGAAACCATTTTAAATTCTTCAGAAAAAAATAATGTATAAATTAATTTTTATTGGGTATACTTTTTTAAATTTATTTTTTATTGAAGGATACTTGAATTACAATGTTGTGTTAATTACTGCTGTACAGCAAAATGACTCAGTTATACATATATATACCTTCTTTTTCATATTCTTTTCCATTATGGTTTATCCCAGGATATTATTGAGTATACTTTTACTTCAGCCTTCTTTAGGTAGGTGGCATCACCTTACAAAAATAAGACAAGCACTTCACTCTCCGCTCCATCTCATTTTATTAATTCAAGAGGGCAGTCGATTCTCTGCCTATTCCCTAATCCACAGATACCTTATCACCTAGAAAAATTTGAGGAAAGTTTTGCTTAGTGTTCTAAAACTTTCACAGTCAAAAAAAAAAAAAAGATGCTAAACATGTTTTTTTGTTGCTGTGATAATGCATGCCTCAGTGTAATGCTTATTCCCTGAAGAAAGAGTCTTTAAAAACCGGCCACAGGATAATTGTAACACCCTTGATGGTAGTTTCTGTTAAAACGTTGCTGGGAATAATCCTGATCCTGGTTTAGAGCTCCGATGTGAAACCGGGGATTTCCACCCCTATAAATGGTGTCAGAGCAAAAGCCAACTGCACCTAATGAGTATTTAACCTTAGTTTTTCCAGTGCTCACTAATATGAGGGCACACATGAGAAAATGACCGAAAATGAGGGCTCTGGAATCAGATTACTTGAGTTTTAAACCTGTATCCTTCACTTGCTGGCCAACTGACCTCGGACAATTTACTTAAATTGTATCTTCCTTGAAAGGCTTATCCAGAAAATGGGGACAAATTAGTATGCAGTTCATAAGGTTGCTGTGAGGATTAAATGATACAATTTACCTAAAGCGCTTGGCTCTCAAATAATTTCTTTCTTACTTGCTCTCTTTCCTGCCTCCCCATGTGGGACTCCAACCCGCTGAATTCTACCTACTGCAAACAAATGAAGTACACTGTCCATTTAGCTGTTCTGAAATTGCCCTGTTTCTTCACTCTGCTCCGGCTCTCTGATAACTTACCACCCTCACCTCATAATGTCCTCCAAGTACTGTAGTATCCCACCAGATACCACTGCCGAAGCTTCCCAGCAGTGTCACAGTGGAGCCCCTTAGGTGCCGAAGGCAATGGTCCTGGCACCCTAAGGTCTAAGGCTCTTTCAGATTGCACTGATGACACACCATCCTTACCACTCCGCCCCCATTGCATTCCCCCCTTAGTCCATAAGGATTGGGCTCAGGACGGAGCCAAGGAAACAACACAAAGTTCTCGGAATTACCCTCACTTCTGTCTTTCTAGGTCAAGCTGGAGGTACCAAGAGGGGAACTCGCCCCCAGGAGATTCCTTGGTCTCTCAAAACAAAAAAATGGAGCCAGCTAATTTTCTGGCCATACCTAACAAGTCTGAACCCAACTGCTGATGAGCACAGCATCATTCAAAAAGGGTGCTTCTCCTTGATATAAGGACAGCCTGCAGCTCTTTCTTGGTCATCCCAAGCCAAACTCCCTCAAAGTTAGAAATAAGGGAAATAACTGTTATCGCTAGGCTTGCTCTGCAGGTTACTTTGGGGACCGACATAAGGATTTACTTCTAGTACATAAGCCTTGAAAGCCTGGCCCCATCAGAAACTCCAGACACATCCAGCAGGAGCCAGAACTGCTCACTGTCACAAACCAACAATGACAAAAAGAAAATGCTTTCTAAACTTCTCCATTTCTTTACTGCATGTGTTTTTTGTCTTGGATTATCTTTCTAGATATGCAACTAAAGTGAAGTTCAACTGAACTGTAACATGTTAGATATCAACACTTGCAAAATGCAGGCTTTCCTGGTTTCCAAAAACTAAAAAAGTTTTTTACTTTTTTTTTTTTTTTTTGCAGTACATGGGCCTCTCACTGTTGTGGCCTCTCCCGTTGCGGAGCAACAGGCTCTGGACACGCAGCCTCAGTGGCCATGGCTCATGGGCGCAGCCACTCTGTGGCATGTGGGATCCTCCCAGACCGGGGCACGAACCCGTGTCCCCTGCATCGGCAGGCGGACTCTCAACCACTGTGCCACCAGGGAAGCCCCTAAAAAAGTTTTACATTTCCTTGTGACTATATAAAAATGTCAGCTGGATGAGACCATGTACATTTATGAATTCAAAGGAATAAGTGGTAAGCTCAAGAAATTTCAGTTTCTTATAACAAAACACCAAAAGCAGCCAAGCATGAAGCACTATTTCATATTGAAAGTGGCTGGAAAGAAAACTTTGGTTCTTTGAGAGGCAGTGTGGTTTTCTAGAAAGATCTTTGGTTCCAACTCTACCATTAACTAGCTTTGCAACCCTGGGTTTCATTTATGGAGAACTGAAGACTTTTAACAATTTGGCACCAACCAGCTTCCCAATGAATATTTTCAACTTCTCATTTTTACCCTATTTCCAGCCCTCTTCCCTTCCTCTCTCCCGTCACACTGCCTTTTCACTCCCTTATTTTGCAAAGCAATTAATTCATCCATTTCTTTGCAGACTAAGAGCCTTCCTCTCCACTCTCAAAGAGGCCATCAGGACATTTTCCAAAACAAAGTGACTTCTCTCCTGATATAAATTTTACCCATGGTGTTAGTATATCAAAGTCCTTATTTTTAATACAGTAGCAACTTTTTCTTCCGTTTACATTGGTACAATAACAGGCTTTCAATGAGCTTACTGAATAAATGAAAATTATTGTTTTTATACCTACCATGTTTTTTAATTGAGGTAACACTGGTTTATAAAATTATGTAAATTTCATGTGTACATTATAATTCAACTTTTGTATACACTACAGTGTGCGCACCACCAAAAGTTTAGTTACCATTCCATCACCATACAATTGACCCCTTTACCCATTTTGCCCTCTCCCTCTCCCTTCCCTTCTAGTAACCATCAATATGTCCTCTGTATCTATGTACTTGTTTTTGTTTTGCTTCTTTTGTTTATTTTGGGTTTTTTAAATATTCCACATCTGAGTGAAATTATATAGTTATTTGTCTTTCCCTGTCTGACTTATTTCACTTAGTATAATACCCTTCAACAAGAGCTATCCCTGTTGTTGCAAAGGGCAGGATTTCCTTCTTTTTTATGGCCAAGTAGTATTCCATCGTATACAGGTGTATATGTATGTATATTACATCTTCTTTATCTATTCACTTGTTGATGAACAGCTAGGTTCCTTCCACATCTTGGCTTTTATAAAAATGCCACAATGAACATAGGGTGCACGTAACTTTTTTAATTAGTGTTTTCATATTCTTCAGATAAATACCCAGAAGTGAAATGGCAATTCTATTTTTAATTTTTTGAGGAACCTCCATACCGCTTTCCATAGTAGCTGCACCAATTTACATTCCCACCACCAGTGCACAAGGGCTCCCTTTTCTCTACATCCGTTCCAACACTTGCTATTTCTTGTCTTTTTGATAACAGTCATTCTAACAGGCCTGACATGATATCTCATTGTGGTTTTGATTTGCATTTCCCTAATAATTCGTGATGTTGAGCATATTTTCACATGCCTGTTAGCCGCTTGTATGCCTTCCTTGGAAAAATGTCTATACAGATCCTCTGCCCAATTTTTAATCAGCTGTTTATTATGTTGTTGAGTTGTATGAGTTCTTTATTTCAGATATTCACCCCTTATTGGATATAAGATAGGTTGTCGGGCTTCCATGGTGACGCAGTGGTTGAGAGTCCGCCTGCTGATGCAGGGGACGCAGGTTCGTGCCCCAGTCCGGAAAGATCCCACATGCCGCGGAGCGGCTGGGCCCATGAGCCATGGCTGCTGAGCCTGCGTGTCTGGAGCCTGTGCTCCGCAACGGGAGAGGCCACAGCAGTGAAAGGCCCGCATACCGCAAAAAAAAAAAAAAAAAGATAGGTTGTCTTTCATTTTGTTTATGGTTCCCTTTGGTGTGCAGAAACTTTATTTTGATGTAGTCCCATTTGTTTATTTTTGCTTTTGTTTGCCTTGCCTGAGGTGATAGATCCAGAAAGAAGTTGCTAAAACCGATGTCAAAGAGCATACTGCCTATGTTTTCCTCTAGAAGTTTTATGGTTTTAGGCCTTATATTTAAGTCTTTAATTCATTTTGAGTTAATTTTTGTGTATGACATAAGATAGTGGTCTAATTTCATTCTTTTACTTGTGACAGTCCAGTTTTCCCAGCACCATTTAGAGAAGAGACTGTCCTTTCTCCGTTGTATATTTTTTACTCCTTTCTCATAACTTAATTGTCCATATATGTGTGGATTAATTTCTGGGCTTTCAATTCTGTTCCACTGGATATGTGTGTCCACTTCTGCCAATACAATGCTGTTTTGATTACTATAGCTTTGTAGAATAATTTGAAATCGGGGAGTGTGATACCTCCAGCTTTGTTCTTTCTTCTCAAGATTGCTTTGGCTATTCAGAGTCTTCTGTGGTTCTATATAAACTTTAAGACTTTTGTTCTATTTCTGTGAAAAAATGTCTCTGAGATTTTGATAAGAATGGTGTTGAATTTATGGACTGCTTTATGTTATATGGACATTTTAACAATGTTCATTCTTGCAATCCATGAGCATGAAATATCTTTCCATTTTTTTGTGTGTCTTCTTCAGTTTCTTTCATCAATGTCTTACAGTTTTCAGTGTATAGGTCTTTCAGCTCCTTGGTTAAATTTATTCCTAGGTATTTTATTTTCTTTGTTGCAAAAGCAAATGAATTGTTCTCTTAGTTTCTCTTTCTGCTAGTTGGTTGTTAGTGTATAGAAACACAACAGATTTTTATATATTGATTTTCTCTCAACTTTACTGTATTCTTTTATCATTTCAACAGTTTTTTTGGTGGAGTCTTTAGGATTTTCTATATATAAAATCATGTCATCCACAAAGAGTGCTGGTTCTAATTCTTCCTTTCAAATATGGATGCATTTTATTTCTTTTTCTTGCCTAATTGTTCTGGCTAGGACTTGCAGTACTATGCTGAGTAAGAGTGGCGAGAGTGGACAATTTTGTCTTGTTCCTGACCTTTGAGTGATAGCTTTCAGTTTTTCACGATTGAGTATGATGTTAACTGTGGATTTGTCATACATGGTCTTCATTATGTTGAGGTACAACCTTTCTATACCCAATTTAATGAGAGGTTTTATTATAAATGGAGGTTGAACCTTGTCAAATGTTTTTTATGCATCTATTAAGATGATCATATGATTTTTATCCTTCATTTTGTTAAAATGGTGTATCATCTTGATTGATTTGCAGATGTTGAACCATCCTTACATTTCTGGAATAAATCCCACTTGATCCTGATGTATCATCCTTTTAATGTATAGCTGTATTTGGTTTGCAAATATTTTGTTGAGGATTTTTGTATCTGTGTTCCTCAGAGATATTGCCTGTAAATTTCTTGTGTTGTCCTTGTCTGGTTTTGGTCTCAGGGTAATAGTAGCTTCATAAAATGAGGTAGGCAGCATTCCCTCCTCTTCAACTTTTTGGAAGTGTTTGAGAAGAACAGGTATTAAATCTTCTTTAAATGTTTAGTAGAATTCACCAATGAAGCCATATAGTCAGGACTTTAGTTTTTTGGGAAGTTTTAAGTTATTGCTTCAATCTCCTTAATAGTGATCTGTCAATTCAGATTTTCTATTGCTTCATTCAGTCTCAGAAGGTCGTATGAGTCTAAGAATTTATCCATTTTTTCCCTAGGTTTTCCAATTTGTTGGTGCATAGCTGTTCACAGGAGTCCCACAGTCCTTTGTATCTCTGTGCTATTCATTGTAACTTCTCTTTTGTTTCTGATTTTATTTTAGTCTTCTCTTTTTTTCTCAGTGAGTCTAGCTAAAGTTTTGTCAACTTTATTTTTTCAAAGAACCAGCTCTTAGTTTCATTGGTCTTTTCTATTGTCATTTTAGTCTCCATTTCATTTATTTCCATTCTGACCTTTATTATTTCTTTCCTTCTACTGACTTTGTGCTTAGTTTGTTCTTCTTTTTCTAGTTCCTTTAGGTGTAGGGTCAGATTGTTTATTTGAAAATTTTCTTATTTCTTTAGGTAAGCCTGTATTGCTATAAACTTCCCTCTTAGTACCACTTTTGCTGCATCCCATAGATTTTGCTATGTCATTTTTTTCATTTGCACTTGTCTTCAGGTTTGTTTTTTTTCTCCTTGATTTCTTCATTGACTCCGTAGTTGTTCAGTAGCACGTTGTTTAGCCTCCATCTATTTGTGATTTTTCTAGCTTTCTTCTTGTAGTTGACGTCTAGTTTTATACTGTTTTTGTCAGAAAAAAAGTGCTTGATATAATTTCAGTCTTCTTAAATTTGAGACTCTTCTGTGTCCCAACATATGGTCTATCCTTGAGAATATTCCATATGCACTTGAGAAGAATGTATTCTGCTGCATTTGGATGGAATGTTTTATATATATCTATCAAGTCTATCAGGTTTAATGTTTCATTTAAGGTGTTTCCTGGTTGACTTTCTGTCTGCATGACATATCCATTAATGTAAGCGTGCTGTTAAAATCTCCTATTATTATTGTGTTGCTGTCAACTTCTTCCTTTAGGTCTGTTAATAATTGTTTTACATATTTTGGTGCCCCTATGTTAAATGCATATATATTAATAAATATTACACCTTATTGATGGTTGTTCCCTTTATCATTACAAAATGTCATTCTTTGTCTCTTGGTTTGTTTGCTTTGGTTTGGTTTTTTTGGTTTGAAGTCTGTTTTATATGAGTATAGCTACAGCCACTTTCTTTTGGCTTACGATTTGCTCAAAGTATCATCTTCCATCCCATCACTTTGAGCCTATATTTGTCTTTAGAGCTGAGATGAGTCTCCTGGAGGCATTATATAGTTAGGTCTTGCTTATTACTCCACCCACAGCCACTCTGTGTCTTTTGATCAGTGGATTCAATCTATTTACATTTAGGATGATTATTAATAAACGAGGACTTAATACTTCCCTTTTACCTTTTGTTTACTGCTTGCTCTATATGTCCATTGTCTCTTTTTCCTTGTGTTTCTGTCTGCCATTTTAGTGTGGTTGTTTTCTATGATGTTTTTCTCAGTTTCCTCTTTTTTGATGTTTTGTGTCTCTGCTCTAGACTTACGTTTTGTGGTTACATGAGGTTTATATAAAACATCTCATAGACAAAATAGTCCATTTTCTGCTGATAGCATCTAATCTTCATTTGACAATATGGCTTCTGTCCTTTTCTTCTTACTCTTTTATGTTTTTGTTGTCTCAAATTATATCTTTTTATGTGTAAATTTATTACCAAATTGAAGCACCTATAGTTATTTTCACTGCTTTTCTCCCTTTAACCTTTAAAGCTACAATTAAGTATTTAACAACCTATTCTGATATAAAATTGCAATTTTTTGCTTCTATTTATCACCTTACTTAAAATTTTGTGTACTTTTGCCTTTTCATTTCAGGTAAAAGAGCTCCTTTAAACACCTCTTACAAAGCAAGAAGTGCTGTTGTGTTTGTCTTGGAAAGCCTTTATTCCTCCTTTGTATCTGAAGGATAACTTTTCTGGGTAGAGTACTCTTGGCTGACAGTTTTTATCTTTCAGTATTTTCAGTATATCACTTCACTCTCTCCTGGCCTGTAAAGTTTCTACTGAGAAATCTGCTGATAGTCTCATGGAGGTTCCTTGGTAGGGATAACATTCATTCTTCTCTGGCTCCTTTTAAAATTCTTTCTTTGTCATTAATTTTTGACACTTTTAATATAATAGGTCTTGGAAAAGGTCTTTTTGTGCTGAGGTAATTAGATATTCTCTTAGCTTCATGGACTTGTATATCCAGTTCCTTCCCCAGGTTTGGGAACTTCTCAGCTATTATTCCTTTAAATAAACTCTCTGCTCTCTTCCCTCTCTGGGATACTCATTATCCTTATGTTGCCCTTCCTAATGGGAGTCAGATAGTTCTTAGAATTTCTTAATTAAAAAAAAAAAATCTTAGGGCTTCCCTGGTGGCACAGTGGTTGAGAGTCCGCCTGCCAATGCAGCGGACATGGGTTCGTGCCCCGGTCCGGGAAGATCCCACATGCCGCGGAGTGGCTGGGCCCGTGAGCCATGGCCACTGGGCCTGCACGTCCGGAGCCTGTGCTCCACAACAGGAGAGGCCGCAACAGTGAGAAGCCCACGTACCGAAAAAAAAAAAAATCTTAGTTCTTTCTTATCTTCTACCTGAATTCTTTTCTAGATTTTTTTAAGTGACAAACCATCTTTTTATTGTTCATTGAAAAATACAGGTCTGGAAAGAGTCTATTGCCTTCTGTATTAAATGCAAGGTCTGATATTGCAAGTATATATGACATAACAGTATAACTTACATAAAATGATACATATTGTACATAGAGACAGTGCCCACTCCTCTAAACACTAAAATTTAATGGAATGAAGTAAAGCTTTTTATTAAATGAGAAATATAAACATTGCAATCATAAACAAAGTGCTCTAAGCAAAGAACTTTAAAACTGTTTTGTTGTGACATCTACTTTGCTTACCTGCAGTTAGGGATGGTGGGGTCCAGGAAAAACTTAACTAACAAAAAGCTAGCACTCTCAAGGAGCTCTTCCCAGGAAGCAGGTTGCAGATGCCGGAGATGGGCTGCCACCTTGGCTTCCCTGGAGCCCTCAGGCCCACTCTAACTGCTAATCCCTGTCTTGAGGCTAGTTTGATGAACTAGTGGGAGGGCTAGTGGGAAGAGTACTGGGTAGGAGGAAGCCTCTGTATGGACTGCTTATCTTGCACCAACTCTATGGATAAGAACACCTAGCATCTTTGATGTGTATCTGCCACTCTCAGCAAACACTGAAATGTGCTTGAAAAGATATTAACATTGGGAACAAAAGCCATTTTCTACACAGTCTGCAGATACCACTTATTCCTTTCAGCCATGTTTTCACTAAGATGCTCTAAAAGAGGCTGCTACTACTATAATATATTGCCAGTCAGGCAGGCCGGGATTGAGGGTAACAAAACTTCTCCAGTTACAACTACTAATTCATATCAGTTAAAAATGAATACAAATTTATTAGAAAGCGAAAGTCAATCTCTATTATTCACATGGCAACATAGTGAAGTGCTGCAACAATATTCACATTCCAAGGTCATCTTCAACTATAACCACACTTCCCTCCAAAACACAGAAAGCCCTGTGTGGAGGAGAACATAGAAGAGTAACACCACTACCTCCTCTCCAAGTACTATCAGGGCTCAGAAAGCTCATTATAGATAACAAATGCAAAAGAAGAAAAAAAATGCATCTCAATCTACACACAGCAACAGAGGAAGACTACTCTCCCTCTGGGCTTCTTTGGCATCAGGCGAAGCAAGGCTATTTGCCACAGTAGTGCCTAAGCTGACTACAGCAATGCTCACAAGAGAAATAAGGATTACGAAGTTCCTTTATTCATAGGTAATCAGGGAGGATTAAATGATTTCCTGAACTAAGATAACAGTGTCACTATCAAGGAAAATTTTCTTCTTGCCTGAGATGTTTTTATAAATGAGATTTCACAATATTCCAGATTTTTAACTTAATATTAAACTATTAATGCACAGAGGAATCCTCATAGCTCAAGTATGAGCAATATGAATATTCTCAGATACTGCTACACTTTACAGATCAGCAAATATGTTATCAGACTATCCACTTAAGAGATTTGTAAGTCAACAGTAATAACCAACTCTATATTTTTCTTATCCTGTTCATCAAAGAACACCACACTCCCATAGGAATGAAGCCCAGCTCAATGAGCATCTTGTTCCCCTCAACTGTGCACAGGAAATTTCACTATTCAATCTCTACGTCCTTGACTCTTCCTATGACTCATCTAGTCTAAGGAAAGTCTTGTATAATGGTGGAAAATTGCAAACCCCGGTGGAGGCATTAGTATTAGTGCTGAAGTAAACTTTAGGAGAATAACTATAATCGCTTATGGGACTGTTTGCAGCCTTACTGGAAACCCTACTCCTCCTGCATATGTAGATTGAAAAAATTCTAATAATTTAAACATGAGAGGGGATTTCACTGATAAAGGTCTAGTTCCCGCGTAAGGGTCTGGTCCCTGGTAAGATATGTGACTAGCCCAAAACACTGGCTATGTTTCCATTTTAAACCTGTCCATCACAGTATTGTCAAAGTCTCCGGTCTCTCATGCCACTGGTGAGCCCTCTCTTGCTGCTTCTATGTCTTTTGGAGGCTCTACTGCACACAGGGGATTCACTGAGGTTCTCACTTTAATGTGTAGGGAATTTCCATTTCACACCATCAGCTCCCTAAAAACCATCAACTGGGAACAACTTCTAGTTAATAAAGGCACAAATTACTCTTTATAAAGGGAAACAAAAGGGTTGTTTGGAAGCTGAATGAACATCTTAGATACTCCTATAAAGGGAATGCTGTATCTGCTACCAAAACCCAGAGACATCTACTAGATCTAAATATATGGAATGTGTAAAAGCATGGATTTGGCGGTTTAAGACACATTTCCAATTTTCCACTACACCATTTAGGGAGAAGTGCTAGTTAGTATTACAGGAGCAAATTGTAAGTGTCAAGCCCACCCTATTGGCTTGTTTTCCTCCTGCTTTTGGTAAACTTCTACCAGCTCCAGTGAAGCCTGTCCCAGGGTACATCACTCAGCAACCTGCAGAGCTGCTCAGAAATAGATCATGGGCTTCACCTCAGCTAGTCCAGCAGCTAGTGCTCAGCTGTAAACACTGCCTTAGGGCAGAGCCTATGAAAAGCCTTAAGCCCAGGAAAGACTTGCAGAAGTTGCACAAAAACTCTTGGTTTCAGAATATCTTCCCAGGAAGTCAGAAAATAATTGGTTTTTAGGTAAAGAAATGGAATCTACGCTCAAAAACAATGTAATACCTCAGAAAAGCAAAACCGAGAATGGAAAAACTACAGAAGAATATACCTCGTTAATCAATAGTTTACTCTGGCTAAATGATCATTAGTAAGTCAGTGCAACTTATCACTGTAGTCAGAAGCACAGCCCACCATGTTCTCAAGAAACAGGGTACAAGTGAAGCATGGGAAAACAGTTCACAGAGATGACAGCCCTTTAGCCTTTTGTCACTTCAGAACTTCAAAAGACAAAGGCTATCCAGGATTTGACGTTCAGATACCTGCTTGTTAAGCACAAGCTGAGTTAGGAGATAGCTAAACATCTGATTCTTACTCAGTTACAGTGTTCTCAGGAAGTTCCTATTTGGACATCGATGGTTCTCAAACTGGCTGCACATCGAAGTCATCTAGGAAGCTTTAAAAATTACCAAATGCCCAGATCAATTAAACCTGGAGGGTGAAGCCCAGAAATCAGTATTCTTTATGTTTCCCCGGGTGATTCTAACATGCAGTCTGTACACCACTGATGTATCCCTTTCAGAAAGCTGTTGCATGAAAGCCATATTGTATCCAGATAATTTTGTTTTTTCTAACCCCCACCAGGAAAAGGGATTTTTAGAAAAAGGCACAGCTGTGCTTCTCTCAAGAGGCAACTTAGTGTCTGGTAAGCGCTGGTTCTCACAGGTTACCTGGAGCGCGGGTTGAAGAGGAGGGAGCCCTTGTCTTGGCAGAGCAGGCAGAGCTTCAGGCTTTGGCAGCTGCCTCCAAAAGCAAAGGATGCCCAGATGCCCCTGAGCACCAGGATGATGTACGCTGACACCAGATTTAATCCGTAACGAGGATGTATGAAGGTCAGGGCTGACACCAGCAGATGGGTGGGAAGAACTACAGAAGGGCGTACCACTTTTTCTTCTCACAGCCATCAAAAAACATGAATGCCCCAGAACCCATGCAGCAATATGATCACCAACGTCGTGAAAGCTGAATTTGCGGAAGAACTGGGGAGGGTGTCCATGAATGCCCACTGTGCCCGGCCCCAAGGAGTCAGACAGGGTATTTACAAAGGAAAATGTTCCCCTCATGATTCCAAAGCCCAAGCCAGAAACATAAGCCAGCAATCGCATAGAGGGTGCTATGTCATCTGGGTTTATACTCTTCAAACCTTCACTGGCTTTTTTTTAAAGTCCGTAATATGCAAACTGGAACACTTCTTGGATAAGGACTGAGACTAACATGTCAGAGATCAGCAGATATTTCTGTATTGGTCCATCTTTGTCGTCAGCAGTGATTGCTGCCATGGACCAAACAAGGGAGGAAAGCAGCAGAGACACCAACCAGAAGCTCTGATGATGAGGAAGATGATGTGCAAGGGCCCAGCGGTGACGGTGAAGATGTAGAGGGCTAGCAAAGGACCGAAGGCTATGAAGGCACAGCCCAAGAACTCGGCCACCGTCAAGGCCATCACCCGGGGGCCTGGGGGGCGAACGCAGGGGCACCAAGCACTGACAGAGCTGAGCCTGCGGGCAAAGGCACAGGGCAGAGGGGAGGGGCAGAGGCGGGTTCTGTTGCTAGATTTTTTCTTAAAGCTGGTGAATTCTCTCTTCCATATCATCTGCTCTATTTCCAATGCATTCTTCATCTCGTTTATTGAGTTCTTTAGCTCCAGAACTTCCGGGGTTTTTAGCATTTCTACCTCCTCGGTAACATATTCCTTCTGTTCGTTAATCTTACTCCTGAACTCACTGAACTGCCTCTCTGCGTTTTCTTGTAGGTTGTTGAGTTTCTTCACAACAGCTATTTCGAATTCTCTATCAGTTAGATCACAATACTTCATCATGACTTTAAGTTTGGTTTCGGGAGAATTGTCGTTTTCTTTTTGTCATACTGTGTTACCATGGGTTTTCATGGTGCCTGGTAACTTGTTTCTCTGACAACACATTTGAAGTAGTGAACATCTTTCTTGTTAGGTGAAGCTTTGTTGAAAAATTACCAGGTTGATAATTAGAGGACTTTCTATTTTTTACAGTGGGTGGTGCTATAGCACAAGCTTTTGGTTTCTCTTCCCTGAGTCGCCTCTGGCTGTATTTGAGAATCGGCACTTTCCACTCTCCAGCGCCTCTGCCAGAGGTGTCGTCAGGGATTATCCTCCCAGGATCGCTGGTGCCTTGCCGCTGCCAGTGTTGCTGCTGTCACTGATGTTGCCTCTGAAGGCAGCAGGATGGCAGGAACTTCCACCATGCCCAAGGTCACACCTGGGTTGTGGGCATGGCCACTGTGGCCAGGGGAGGGAGGTGGGGAGGGAACAAGGGTTAGGGGTGTCTTCTCTGCATCTAGGATTGTCGGGATCGCAGGCGCTGCTGTCATGGCTGGGGATTCTGGAGTCTCGGGCACCACAGTGGCTGGAAGGACCAGGGTCACAGGCCCTGCAGCCACTGCCGCCGGGTTCCTTGTGGCCATGGGTGCCACTGTGGCCAGGAGGCCACAGTCACGTGCACCTGCTCCTCTGCTGCTACGAGTTCCCTGGGGCTGCAGCTCAGCTTCCGTGGCCGGGGTTCAGGGTCACAGGCACTGCCTCCTTGCTCCCCCAGTTCTGCCTCTTCTGTGTGCCCCAATCCCCCAACCTCACATGTACAGATGTGTGGATCTCTCTGGCATCCTGGGGTGTCGGAACACCTTGGCTGAGGAATCTTTGCTGAGTTACGGACGTTTTAGTAGCTGTAGATTGAACCGGAAAGATAAAGAGCATGTCTCTTGTTCCTATATCCACCACGTTTTGACCACTAGTGTGACTTAAGAATTGTCCTTGCCACTTGGTCCTTATTATAATCCTATTAACTGTGAATCTGTGAGGAAAAAACTGGGCCTTAAGAAGTTAGATAACTTTTCCAAGGCCACACAGCTTGTAAGCAATGAAATTGGGATTTAAAACCACATCTGTTTGATTCCAAAGCCTCTATTTTTTCATCTATCAAAAAGGAGGTTTAATTGGATAATCTCTGAGGTTCCTAGAGATCCAGATTTCAGTGAGTCTATGGGTGGAATAAAGGATTATCTCAACAAGCCTGGGTTGTGCAAATCTTGCACATTCCAAAGAAAATTTTGGTCCTTGTCTCATTCCTGAGAGATAATCCCTAAGACTTTGCAACATCCTCCCTAATAAGAGTATTCCTGTTTTTCTGGGACCTTGGACCACTCCAGATAATTTATACTGACAATGTATATTTATTTATGGTGGGGCCGTGTACCATGTAGTAATCGCCTGACCCTTGGAGGGGTTGGAGATTGAGTAAATAAGGCCACCCATATGGGCCATCAACCATGCCAATGTGACCAACCCCCAATAAAAACCATGGACACCAAGGTTTGGTTGAGCTTCCGTGGCAGAAAGTACTTCATGTGTGTTGTGACGTGTCACTGCTGGGAGAATTAAACACGTCTGTGTACCTCTACTGGGAGAGGACGTTAGAAACTTATGTCTGGTCTCTCCTGGACTCCGCCTTATGAACAGTTTACTTCTGCTGCTTTTCATCTGTATCCCTTTGCTATAATAACCCATAGAAGTGAATATAACAGCTTTTCTGAGTTCTGTGAGTCCTTCTTGCTAATCATTTAATCTAAAAGTGGCCTTGGGGATTACCAGCCATACTGTGATTATTCTCAATTGTTTGTTGTCAACTCAGTGTTACTGCTTCTTTGCCATCCAGAGAACCCAAGAGTGACATTTCTCAAAATTACTTTCCCCATATGATTATGAGGATTTTCCAATGAGAGACATTTTCATTAAACTTGGAAAGCAGAAGAGAAAGAGAAGCTATATTTGGCAGAAGAACTTACAGTCAGATGCACAGACCAAGAATCAACAAACTTTTTCTGTAAAGGGCTAGATAGTAAATAGTTCAGTCTTTGCAGGCCAAACATTCTCTGTCACAACTACTAAACTCTGTCACTGTAAGGCAAAAGCAGCCATAAACAATATATAAACAAGTGAGTTTAGCTATGCTCCAATAAACTTTATTTATGGACACTGAAATTGAATTCCATGTAATCATCACATGTCACAAAATATTCTGCTTTTGTTTTTTTTTTTTCAACGATTTAAAAGCATAAGTCTATTCTTAGCTCCCATACTGTACAAAAATAGGTGGCAGGCCAGATGTTTCCCATGGCCATAGTTTGCCAACCCCTCACACAGAGAGTCAGCACATTTACAGTGGTGTCTTAGTGAGCTCTGAAGATCCAGCCATTTCAGTGTTTCGGGATGGGACTCTCGGAAATGGCTTCTCTGATTCAGATCCCCTAGCCTTTCAGATGGTTTGTAGGTCTTTAATTTCCTCTTTTAAAACAGTTCATGCTTGAAATATACAGAGTGATTTCTGCTTTCATGACCAAACTCTGGCTCTCAGAACATTTATTATTGGCAGCAGTTTCAGTAAAATAGAACCTCAAATAAGAGAATCTGCCATTTGTTCCACAATCTAAATGAATTTAAAAGCCATAATAACCTCACTGCTAGTAAAAAGTGCACTTTTTGGTGCACAACGTGCAGTGGCAAAATCATTCCTAAAATTTCCACTTCTAGTTGCCTAGAATTAAGGATCTAGAGAGAACTAAGTGCTGAAAGACTAAAGGACTATTGCAATAGAATGTTCTAGTAGGAAGTCTGATGACAGGATCTAGAGAGCTGACTGAATACATAACACTGCAGCTTACAGAAGGAAAACTTTTAAATTCTCAAGAAGTCAGAGAACCAAAGAGCCTTTCGGACTGTCCTGAAAGAACCTTTTATTTCTTGTAGCTACAGGGTTGAGATATCTGAAAATCAAAACCGAAATATGATCCTATCGTTGGCTGGATAACTATGAAAGTTGAACGCACAGTGAACTTTGTCAAGCATCTTTTGTAAAAGTTAGGGTGTTGACTGGGAAAGAATGGGACCATGAGAATTGGAATGGGGCACTTGGAGAGATTCCAGAGGGAAGAAGAGACCATTACTCTCTACTGGCGGTAGCAGGCAGATGATGGATGAGAAGCACACAGCACTTGGGGACCACCCACTGCAATGTTGCTGGCTGAGATTATTGGCAGTGAGCTTCTTGACATGCCCTTCCCTATCCCATCTGACAGGTGGGAAACCTCTAATCCCCTATATTCTGATAGAAAAGAGTAATTTCTATTTGCTTAAAAGAATGCTCACGGGCTTCCCTGGTGGCGCAGTGGTTGGGAGTCCGCCTGCCGATGCAGGGGACGCGGGTTCGTGCCCCAGTCCGGGAGGATCCCACATGCCGTGGAGCGGCTGGGCCCGTGAGCCATGGCTGCTGGGCCTGCGCGTCCGGAGCCTGTGCTCCGCAAGGGGAGGGGCCACAACAGTGAGAGGCCAGCGTACCGCTAAAAAAAAAAAAAAAAAAAAAAAAGAATGCTCACTAATATAATTACTAAACATGTTATCCAAACTATTAGAAAATTTGTTAATGTGACATTTCACTTCTCAGCAATGCTAAACAAAAGGATTGTGCAAACCTGAAAAAGTAAGCCATGTTGCTAAAACAGGTAGGAATGGGTGGATATTGGTGAGTGTTCCCAGCCATGCGAACCATATATAACACATTAGGACCCATGTATGTTTCCTAGACAGATACTGAGGAAAGAAATTTTCTCTGCACTAAGAGCTTTTGAGGCTTTTTATCTTTGTAGCTCAAGACCCTGTGCACTCAGTAAATGCTTATTTAGCATTTTGATTTGCTGAGCAGAATGAATCCCTCCCTGCCCAACTGTTATTGACAACTTAATAGTCAACAATTAATATTATCAGCAATAATCAGCAATATAGCACTATTACATTGAAAGTCCCAAAGTTGGGGGACTTCCCCGGTGGCACAGTGGTAAGACTCCACACTCCCAATGCAGGGGGCCTGGGTTCGATCCCCAGTCAGGAAAGTAGAGCCCACATGCATGCCACAACTAAGAGTTTGCATGCCACAACTAAGGAGCCCACGTGTCACAACTAAGGAGCCAGAGAGCCACAACTAAGGAGCCTGCCTGCTGCAACTAAGACCCAGTGCAACCAAATAAATAAACAAATATAGTAAAATAAATAAATAAATAAAAGTCCCAAAGTTGGCCTGTCTCACAAAGACCTTCAGATGGGGTCATGGATTATTTATTTTGTTTGGTCTAAAGCAACCCAACTTTCACTTCATATTTGCAAATTTGCACATTTCTAAACAAGGGAATTTTAGAACTTGGATATATTCAATGAAATTATGACTTGTTTTCCAAAATGTATGTGAATGTATTTTAGAACAAGAAGAACACCCTATTTCTACTGTCAAGATTATTTTCCTTGCTTTAAACATAGTATGCCATGATTTCAACCTAAATAGATTTTTAAGGAAAGTATACTTTTCCATAGAATTTAGCTTTCCGTACTAAGATCTTTGGAAAGAATTCTACTGAATATTTTAAAATTACATTTGTAAGACTGCTATATGAAGGATTTTTAGTAGCATATTTTGGGTTATAAAGTTATTTTACACACGTACAATAAAAGCCTCTCCTTGTGACATGTTTCTTCATCTAGTGGGTAATATCTAGGAGACTCTTGATGCTAATAAAGTTCAAGAAAAAATATATAAAAGAAGAACACTCAATCAATCAGCATTTCTGGATATATAAATATAAACATTTTATGGAAATTAACTAGCACTACTGGCCAATAGAGCACTTAGAAAAAGTTCAACAAAATAATGGAAAAAGCTCAACAAAATAATGGAAAAAGCAGTATCAATGTAACATGTCTAAAAAAAATAAATAAAACCAAATTATATCTGTTTATTTCTTTCTGAAGGCAGCATTGGCCATTTAATGTCAACATTCTGAATTTATTTCCACTGAGAGTAGGCACTTTGAAAGTCAGGACTTCAGTTCACCGCTTCACTCAGCACTTAGAATATCACGCGTAAGTAAAGCCCTCAATTAGCATTCTTTTAATGAATGTAGCATGAATGGATAGAAAAATTTTGTTACATTTTATTCTACCTTTATTTTTCCTCCACCCCACCCCCACTCATTAAAGTCTGCATTTTTTTAAAGTTTAAGGACTCCATGTCTGCTCCAGTTACTATTAGCAACATCTCAAACCATATATCTTATGTTTGCTCAACATCATCACTTAAATAACTTTCTGACAGACACCTCAAACTGAACCTGGGGTCTTTCCCTGCACTCCCTCCCCTGCCTACCCCCAAGGTGCCCCCTATCTCAATAAACACTACAACAATCTACCAGCTATCACGAAGGATCTTCTTTACCTCTTCTTTTTTCTTACTCCCTAGATCCAGTCACTACTATGTCCCATAAGTTTTATTTCCAAAATCCTTTGCCAATCCATCTACCAGTCTTTCTTTCCACTAACACTAATCCAAGCCACTCAACTCCATATTAACCTGGCAAAAGGCTTTTAATTCTTCTCTCTGCATTCACACTTGCCACTCTAATTCATTCTTTGTAACTCAGCCAGAGAGATCTTTTTAAAACTCACACTAATTCAAGACTGGCTCCTGTTTAAAACTTTTCAATGAGGATAAGAAGAAAAGGGAACCCTTGCTCACACTCAGTGGGAATACAAATTGGTGCAGCCACTATGGAAAACAGTATGGAGGTTTCTCAAAATATTAAAAATAGAGCTACCATATGATTCAGCAATCCCACGCCTACGTATATATCCATAGGAAATGACAACAAGATATTGAAGAAATACCTGCACTTCCATGTTCACTGCAGCATTATTCACAATAGCCAGCACATGGAGACAACCTAAGTGCCCATCAATGGATGAACGGATAAAGAAGATGTGGTGTGTGTATATACATCATTCCACTACACAATGGAATTCAGCCATAAGAAGGAAGGAAATCCTGCCACTTGCAACAACATAGATGGGCCTGGAGGGCATTATGCTAAGTGAAATAATCCAAACAGAGAAAGATAAATACTTCGTGGTATCACTTATACCTGGAAGTTTTTTAAAAAGTCAAACTCTTAAAAACAGAGAGCAGAAAAATAGTGCCAGAGGCTATGGGGTGGGAGAAATACAGAGAGGCTGATAAAAGGGTACAAACTTTCAACTGTAGGATGAATAAGGTCTGAGAATCTAATGTAAAATATGGTGACTATAGTTGATAACATTGTCATATATAATATAAATTTGCGAAAAGAGTAGAACAAAAATTTTCTCACCAAAAAATAATAGTAAATAAACAAATATGTGCAGTGGCAGATGCATTAATTAAAGACTGGGGGAATTCTTTCACCATGTATATATATCAAATCACCACAATGTACATTTTATTAATAAATATCTTACAATTTTATTTGTCAATTATACCTCAATAAGACTGAAAAATAGGGGCTTCCCTGGTGACACAGTGGTTGAGAATCTGCCTGCCGATGCAGGGGACGCGGGTTCGTGCCCCGGTCTGGGAGGACCCCACACACCACGGAGCGGCTGGGCCCATGAGCCATGGCCGCTGAGCCTGCGTGTCCGGAGCCTGTGCTCCGCAACGGGAGAGGCCACAACAGTGAGAGGCCCACGTACAAAAAAAAAAAAAATCATCCCAGCTTCGTTACTGCCTATTCCCCTTGTAGTAAATTGACAGAACAGAGGCATTAACATAGCACAAGTTTCTTGCACACAAAAAAAGATTACTACCAACAGCGTCTGCCAAGATGTCCAAACAACCTCTCAGCTATCTTCAGCCAAGCAGAGAATAATGCTGCTTTTTAACTACTCCCTAAATCAAGTGTCTTTAACCACAGATTTTTTTTTTTTTTTAAAGTTAACTCTGCTGGAAAAATATCTTGGTTGGGGCTAGTTCATTTCTCTTATCTGTGTATTCAGTAGAACCATATGTAAATTATAACAGATAAGATTTGGGGTAAAAACTAGAAGGCATATCTTGATGACATATGGTACAAAATAGAGAGAAAGAAATTACTAAAGTTGCTCTTGTAATAATTTCTTCTGTCAAGTTTTAAGAATAAAATTGACCTAAGTCAATTTAGCCATTTCACAATTGTCAGCTTCTCTTTGAGGACTCTTGATGCCTCCAAAGATGAGAAGTAAGTGAGAGCTATAGGTCTCCTACCTCATGACCTCTCTACCAGGTAGACCAGGATGAAAGCAAAATTTGGACTGAATTCTGTTCTACATACAAACCTTTTTTTGCAAGATTCGTATTCCCTGCTCACACAAAAGCTAAGATAGCTGTACAATATTTCTAGCCAACCACATATTTCATAACCCATCAGTTCTCCAAAGAAACATTATTTCAAATATCTCTTATGCTAATTAACGAACGATTGCAGATTTCGATAACAATATTTGAAATGCTGTGGTCAGTTTTTTCTATAGTGTGGGTTCCTGAATAGTCTTTCAAATGCTAATTAACCACTCATGGAGTGTGTGTTTCCGATTAAAATACTTCAAATGTTCTAATCATTCCTATGATGTAGGTTAAACAGACACGCACTTCGACATTACTCTGACTTACGCACTAAAGCATTTTTTAAATGAATTAACCATTGATCTAACAGGATCTAGCCCAGATTAATTTAGATAAAAGCCTCCTTGGGAAAAGGAAGGTTGACTAGCTGACATCCTGTGGTCTCCCTCTTCTTGGTCAGTGACTCTTGAACACCTTACAGTATACCCTTGGGCAGCTTTCAGAGAGAGCTTTGTATCATGGCTATATGCAGCAT
The DNA here is from genome assembly GCF_003031525.2 of Neophocaena asiaeorientalis asiaeorientalis. Taxonomy (NCBI): domain Eukaryota; kingdom Metazoa; phylum Chordata; class Mammalia; order Artiodactyla; family Phocoenidae; genus Neophocaena; species Neophocaena asiaeorientalis. The sequence goes on from NW_020185339.1 coordinate 18,594,655, forward strand.
GATAAAAGTAACAGTTTTTATGGCTGGCCGTCAGAGGTCAGTAAACCCCTGCTTATTCAATATTTTCCATTTACCATCTTTTTTTTTAGAACAAGAAGAGTTATAAATTAATTTACATGCAGCTTGGGAGAGTTTTCTCAATCTTTAAAGAAGTAAAAGAAATAACAATTCTCCAAAGAAATCTAGAAAATTCTTGACCCATGGGCAGAAGGCTCTTTCCCCACTTCAACCGCCGTCTTATGTATAACTTAAAATTAAAGCTTCTAAAAAAAATTAAAAATTTTTAAAAAATCAAAGCTTCTGCGTAAAGTCTAACAGAGTACTCCTGGATTTAAAGAAGGATTCAACCATCATCATTTCCATTTGCAGGGGAAAAAAAGAGAAAGAAAAATTCAAACTAAAACTTTTAAAAGAATGTAGATTACTAAGCTAAAATATAATTCCTATTATTTGTATTCTTACATTAAGTTCCCAACTTTTAATTATTTTAGCTTTACAGTGATCTTTGAGGTATGTAGGGAGGTATTATTTTCTCGGTTTTACAGAATAAGAAAGCAATACACAGCAGTATGCAACTAGCCTGAGGTCCAAAATCTGGTTCATAACCCAGAACCCTCAATATGTTTGCCTTCTTTAAACTTCATTACAGGCTACCTTATATCTTTATTACAGCACACATATGCTTATTTATGTCCTTCTCTACAATGGCAATGACAATGACATAGTAAACTCCTTTGGGGCAGGAATCCAGTCACTTCTCAATCACCCCACAATAACTTGAAAGTTAATCAAGAAATTCAATTTGCTAACTAAATAACTAAATTGAATTTGCCTGGTCTCTGTGTCGTCCCATAAACTCTGTAGGACACACACACACACACACACACACACACACACACACACACACACACTGGTAGGCATCCCCTCAAACCTGGAGACACTGCTGGTTGCATGATAAGTCTGAACAACATCATAAAAAACCTGTTTATTCAACTCTAGACATACCAGCTATGTTTATTCACTAGAGCAGATCTTCAAACAAATTGATTTTGTACCCCAGCAACAAAAATAAATAGGCATGCATCCCTAATACATAGATATGTATTTATAAGTTACAAATATGCATATCCATTAATATTTATTTATATTTCAAAACACACTCAAATGGAAAAAATAAAATAAAGACGAAATAAAAATATGTTTAGGTAATTATATATTTTATTCCTTTACAAGGGCACAAAAATATTTTTTGATTATTGTAATAGTATTCTATAATACCAATATGATTGAACTCTTACCTCCATGTTTATAATTTACTTATAAATTACAAATATTTAGGAACATTTCAACACACACACAACAGAATTTTTAAATGACTGAAAGATATGATAACATATTTTAAATAATTTTGCATCATCCTTTTAGTGCCACAAAAACACCTTCTTGTTCTCACATCATTTTTTTCTCGGATTATTGCAATTCAAAGGCTTCAGTTTATTTAGATACTTGGTTTAACAGCTATAGAAGTTAAAGAAGTAACCCCACAAAAACATGCTATAATATTTGCATCCATTCATACTTCAAATAGTGTTTAATAATTTTGCATTTTATTATACAAGATTATATTATCATTGTTTTTAATCTCATAATATGAAGAAATTCACACTAATAAAAAATAGTACTACCATTTTCTTGTAGATGACTTATGCTTGTACTATTAGTATTATACTTTCTTATACTCTTTGTAAGAATCTCTTTACACCACTGGTCCATTGGGGAAGATTATCTTACTTAAGCCAGATAAAATAATATCTAATTCCCCGGCACTGTCATATGTCACAATGCACTGAAATAGAGGAAGGAGTGAGATAAGACAGCCACTTGTGTGTGAGCCTCTTCCTGTGGGCGGACTCCTGCTCTGCTCTAAAAGTATCTCGTCTACCTCCACAATTTGTGACCCTTTGACATGTGCACTGAACCGAGTGTCAATGTATATATGAAATATTCTGAAAGCTTAAAGTCCTTTGTATAATTTTAGCAAAAAATAAATTCAGAGATTTTCTTTTCATATGCCAATGGATCATTGTGCCCACACCTAAGGCTGACACCCCCTTCCTATCCCCTGCTTTGGTGACCACTGCTAGAGGAGGGGTCCAATTAAACATAGGACCTCCACAGTAGGGCCTCATGGGTCCACAACAGGGCCAGGCCCAACCAGAGGCAGAAAAAGCCACTGCATTTGTTTTCTACTGCTGTATAACTATAGTGGCTTAAAGCAACATGCACTGATTATATCACACTTCCTGGGGTAGGATTCTGGGCATGGCTTAGCTTAGGGTCCCCTGCTTAAGGTACTCCAAGGCTGCAACTGAGTTATTGGCTGGGGTTGGGTTCTCATCTGGAGGCGGGGCTGTGGAAGGATCCACCTCCCCACTCGCATGGTTGTTGACAGTATTCGGGTCCTTGTGACTGTAGGATTGAGAGCTTCTGGGTTTTGCTGGCTGTTGGGCAGAGGCTGCTCTTAGCTCCTAGAGCCTGCCCAGAGTTTCCTGACACATGGGGTTCCTCAACGTAGCTACTTCCTTCCTCACAGACAGCTAGGGAGAGACAGAGAACCAGCAAGACCAGAGCTACAAATGTATGCAATGTAATCACATGATCATTAACTCATAATCATGTCCCTCCATCACCTGTGCCCTAACATTCAGAAGCAAGTCACAGGTGCCACCCAAACTCAAGAGAAAGGGAAAGACTCAAGAGAATGAATATTAGGACTTGGGGATCTTGGGACCACCTTCAGAGTCTGTCTTGCCATCTCACTATCTGCTGTCAAAGAGGGAAAGATGCAAAAATAAATACTGAAAATAACTAGTTTTTTAAATGAGCTTAAGCTTAAAATCTACCTCATTGTAAAAGAGTTACCAGCTGAAGCAACTTCCAATTATAGACACTTTAGAAGGCTAATGTTTCACAATTTTTTCAGAGCAGGGTCTTCTGTTGGCATCTGAGCGACAACCTCCTGCATTCTCTGTGTTATATTTCCTGGAACCCCTTGCCAAGAGGATTCTGAGTTACATTTCATCAGTGGGAGGCCCTCAGTCAAGGTCTAGAAGGCAGAAGGGGATGACGGACCCATCCTTGCACGCACGTTGTGTGGCTGTGAGGTTTTGCAGCAGCCTCCAAACATTTCCTTTGGTGCTCCCAGCAGGGGGGACCACCCCAAGTTCTTTCCTGCAACTTCCTCACTCTCTGAAAGTTAATGGCACACCTGATCATTAATGTCAGCTTTCCCTTACCTTCTCTTCTCCTGCCCTTTTGGCAACATCTAATTACCTGAATTCAAACCCCTCCCACTTGAATCTACACAGCAACTTCTGTTTTCCTGACTGAACCTTGACTCTACACAGGGTTAAAGTCCTTTTTTTTTTTTAATGTCGGTTCATTGGTTTGTTTATTTATTTATTTTTGGCTGTGTTGGGTCTTCATTTCTGTGCGAGGGCTTTCTCCAGTTGCGGCGAGCGGGGGCCACTCTTGATCGTGGTACGCGGGCCTCTCACTATCGTGGCCTCTCTTGTTGCGGAGCACAGGCTCCAGACGCGCAGGCTCAGTAGTTGTGGCTCACGGGCCTAGATGATCCGCGGCATGTGGGATCCTCCCAGACCAGGGCTCAAACCCGTGTCCCCTGCATCGGCAGGCAGATTCTCAACCACTGCGCCACCAGGGAAGCCCTAAAGTCCTTTTTAAGGCTCACCATACTGAATCCTCCTTGACTTCCTCTCTGGCCCAGATATAAATATTGTCATCAGTTTAGTGTTTGTCCTTCTGGATCACACACACAAAAAATATCTGGTATTGTTTTGTATGTTTTTCTAACACACAATGTATTGTGAGTGTTCTGGTTATCTACTGGTGTGTAACAAACCACACAAAAATCTACTGGTGTAAAAAACAACTAACATTTACTATGTTCACAATTCTGTGAGTCAGAAATTAGGGCAGGGCATAGGAGAGATGGCTCATCTTGCTTCACATGTCTGGGGCCTCAGTCTGGGTGGCTCAAAAGACGAGGGATGGCTTGACTAGGCCATATGTGCAGGACCCTGGTTTTCTCTACATGGCATCTGCTGGGACTGTGATGGCCACGATGGCAGCTTCACTCACGTGTCTGTTGTCTTGGCTGAGATGGCGGAATGGCTGAAATAGCAAGGACTGGCTGACATCTTCCTCTCTCCACACACAGCATTCTCAGGACAATTGCACTTCTTACATAGCAGATGACTTCTCCCCAGAGCAAGAGTTACAATAACTAGGTCTAAGAGACCCGGGAGGAAGCGGCAAAACTTCTCTCAACCTAACCCCAGAAGTCCCAGAATCACTTCTGCCATATTCCATTGGTTAAGGAAGTTATTAAGACCATCCCGGATTCAAGGTGAGGGCAGGAAGAGACTCAACCTCTTGCTGAAGGAATGGCACGTACATACAGAGGGAAGGAAGTGATGGCGCCACCTTAGATACAAGTTACCACAGTGAATAGCATTTTGTAACTAGGTTTTCACTCAGCAATAAGTCTTGGAGAGCTACCCAAGTTGGTCCATATTTCATTTCTTCTAATTGCTGCATAACATTGCCTAAAATCATACCAAAATTTATTTAAATACTTGCTCCTTTAGGGACCTTTAGGTGGTTTCCATATTTTTAATTTAAAAAATCATTCTTGAATGTATTTATTTTTGTTTATATTCCAGTACTTCTAAGGTTAATACTGAGAAGTGAAGTTATATTTTAGCATTGTAAGGTATAAACATATTTAATAGATACAATCAACTTGCCCTCTAAACTGGCTCATCCAGTTTATATTCCCCCATGAATGCCTGACAGTACCAGTTTCTCTCACAGTCACTGGATACTATCAAATTTTTTAAATGTGTGCCAACTTGATTGGTGAAAAATGGTACCTCACTCTTTTTAGTTTTTTTTTTTTTTTTGCGGTACGCGGGCCTCTCACTGTTGTGACCTCTCCCGTTGCGGAGCACAGGATCCGGACGCGCAGGTTCAGCGGCCATGGCTCACGGGCCCAGCTGCTCCGCGGCATGTGGGATCCTCCCGGACCGGGGCACGAACCCGTGTCCCCTGCATCGGCAGGCGGACTCTCAACCACCGCGCCACCAGGGAAGCCCCTCTTTCTAGTTTTATTGTTCTGATACTATGAATGCCTACTCACCATTGGGTTTGTTCTTCTGTGAGTTGCCTATTCATATCTTTGGCCCATTTTTCCATTGTAGTTTCTTATGTTTCTATTTATTTAGGAAAGTATTTGTCTATTCTGGATTCTAATCCTCTCTCTCTTACCTATTCACAGAAGATTTTGATGAAAGTCAGGATCCTGGCTACCTGGCTCAAATGAAGAGGAAGGCTCAGAACTCTGAGCCTCAAAGTCACTGCATCTACTTCATCATTTAGCTGAAAGCTACATTCCAGAACCCCAAAGATTCCCCAGGCAAAATCCCATCCTTCAAGTTACAAATTATACTGTTGACGGCATCTTAAAGTATGCTTCTCAACCAGTGGTCTCAGAATCACCTGGTACTTGTGAAAAATACAGATTCCTGGGCAGTGCCCCAGGTCAGCATCACCAGAATTTCAGGGAGTGGGTCCTAGGAGTATGCATTTTTAACCCTCTATTTACTACTAGTCACCACTGAAGTTTGAAAACCACTACTTTAAGCACAAGTCAGAAACTTATTCTAAGAGTGGAGGAAAGGAAGAGGTGATACTATGCCACCTCCTGATTTGCTATGGGAAGGAAAAATACAACCACATTATCCTGGAATCTCAGAGCTAGAAGCATCTCAAAGAACACCTGACCCAATGGTTCCTAAAGCTGCTTGGTGTCGGCATCACCTGCAGAGATTCACCCAGATCCACTAAGTCTGAAGGCAGGTCAAACACCAGCATTTGTAAAACGCTATGTTCTATGTCAGGCACCGTGCATCAAGAACCACTAGCCTAATTCAAACCCTCTACTTCACAGAAAAGGAAACTCAGATCAAGTGAGTCTATATCATTTGTCTAGGGTGTCCCAGACACTCGTGGCCAAGAACTTAGCTGTCCTGACCAGATGTCCAGTGTTCTCTCTATCATTTAACAGTTCCTCTAGAAGGGCTAATTTTACTTGGAAAGGGTTAATGTTGGAAATACTTTGGTTAAAGTGTTTTCAGAATATTGGTAAATGTTCTTTTCTAAAAATCAATTCTGTACTTAGGTCTGTATTTATATAAGAACTAAAAGGAAAAGCTGCCAGACCTCTGACCGTAGCAGAATTACAGCAAGAAGCACAGCTATAATTACACATAAAGCTATTCCCATTCTCTACTTTTTCCTCAAGCGGCTTTAAAAACCAAGTATTACACATCTATACATGTGTAACTGATCAGGACTTGAATATCTGTATTTTTTGACCACATCAAACTAGCATGTTCTCAGAGACAGGATGTCATATAAAATATAATCAAGTATTACCATTTTCATTCATCCTTACTCATTTTTTCATTTTTCAATTTCTCTTTTCCTTGTGTTCTTGGTTATGTTATAAGATACCCTAAAAAACGCCCCGCATGTTTGAGGTGGATAAGCCTTTGGGAGGGAGGAATCCAGGTTCTAATTGTTAGTGTGCTCTAGCTGCAGCATACTAGACAATTCTTTCCATGTCCCCATCTTCTTTTTCTATTCTGCAAGATGGATGAGATCATCCATGCTGTTTATCTCACAGGATCACAGTGAGGGAAGAACTGTCAAAGCAGTCTACAAACATTAGCATTGTAGACATATGATCTATTACTATCCTGATGTTCTTGTAATAAGGCAGACGTTAAGTGTATGACAAGTCCATTGGAAACCACACCCAAACGAGTTTCCTGAAATTGTATCTCTCAGATGTATTGGGTCTCACCCATGAGTTGCCCCAAAGGCATAATTGTATAGAGGCTACACAAAACTGGAAAAGTAATATTCTCAAAGAATATACAAATGAAGAGTCAAACATCCTTTTTGTTGGCTGCTAACTCCCTGTCTAATTAATCACCACTCCTTTCTTAAATTCTATGCCTTTGTCCCAGGTCTTAACAGCCTAAATTTTTCTTTTTCTCTTTCTTAATGTTCCCCTTTAGTTTTTTTTTTTCATCTCTGTCCTTTCCAACACACACAAAAACATAGTCCAATAGGAAACACAGAACTGCAAAAAAATTAATACCTAAGGCACTTATTTTAAAATGTTTAACTTGGATAACAAAATAGCATTTATCAAATAGGATAATATCCTACAATGGCAAGAACTCTTGTGGGTATTTTTTTGTCTCTTGGGGAAGTAGGAAGGAAGAGTACATATCTTTACTGATTAGGAAAATAATCTGAGCTTACAGTAAATGGGAGAAATTATGTAAAAAAGACAGTATCACTTATCCAGAGATAACCATGTTTAACATTCTCACATTTGAAAAATGTGAAAAAATGGTATCTCGTGGTATTTTCTTCCAGTCTTTCTTTTATAAAAATAGAGAAATATACTGGCACATGTTTCAAAATTAAGTGAAATTGTACACACAATTTTGGGTACTCATCTTTTTTTATTTAATATTTTATCATGAATACTGTTTCTACCCTTTCTGTTGGTTTGTTTCTTGGTTTGTTTCCATCCTTATTTTTCATAATCACAGTTTTAGTGGTTTTATTTTACTCCATTATATAGAAGAACCATAATGTAATTTTTTATTCTCTTATTGTTAGATGCATTAACATGATAATAACTACTATTTATTGACTACTTAGATGGTGCCTGTAATTGTGGCAATAACCTTATATACATTGTTTCCTCATAATAGATTTTATTTTTTTCAGCGGTTTTAGGTTTATAGCAAAACTGAGAGGAAGGCACAAAGATTTCCCAAATACATGCTGCCCCTGCACATGCATAGAGACCCCCATTGTCAATAATCCCCTCCAGAGTGGTACATTCGTTCCAGCTGATGAACCTACATTGACACATCATAATCACTCAAAGTCCACAGTTTATATTAGGATTCAAACCATCATATTGTATCCTTTAAGTATATTACAATTTTATTCATCAATTATACCTCAATAAAGCTGAGAAAAAATACATACTTAGCAAAAAGTCTCCGGAGTTGTCATTTAATTAAACTCCTTACTTCTTTGGTAGCTATGGAAAAGTAAAATTTAAGTGGCATACCTTTATAAAATAGCTCAAAATTGGTTTGTTTTACTATGCTATTTGTATCAAAGCATAGTGCATTACAGAGAATCCATTTATATGTTTGCAAAATTCCTGTTTCTCTCTAAAATAACAATTGCCACGGATATCCAGGAGAACTATCTTCCCATAATTAGAAAAGGAGAGGAGGGGAATGAGAGTCTCCCGTTGTATGTAAACTTTCTCTCAGAAGAGCCTCTAGCTAACTCCACTATCAGCAGCTACTTAAACACTGATAGAAATGAAGCCACCCTAGGCTGAAAAATAATGGAAAAGAGGGTTGAAAAAGATGGAAAATACAACCTGCTTTCATCTTAGGATAGCTAGGATATTGCCTCTTAAGTAAAAGAATATGTATTACAAAAGGGATGTAGCTGTGGAGTATTTGATCTCCTAACCTCCTAACATTTCATATTGGAAAAACAAAATTGATGCCACGGGTAGCAACGACGTGGAGCAAAATGAAAACTGTGGAGTATTTACTGGGCAGAAAGCAAAAGAATAAAAAAGAATATGGCAATAGTTTAAAGGGACAGTCCTTAGATGAATAATTTAATAAAACCCATTTAATGGGTTTTATAATTTTAAAAATAATTTTAGAAACTCATTTTTATAATTTAAAAAATAATTTTAAAAACCCATTTAATGGGTTTCATGTCATGGTGGGATTGGTTAAATCTCCCTGCATAGTCATTACAACAAACTGCAATCCAAAAGCTGACTTTCTTTCTTTTTGGGTGGGGGTATTCATGTTCAGTCTGTGTTTAATCAACGTAGCAAAGAATATACAGGTGCTTTTATGAATAAGAAAGAAATTTATAGAGAGGGATCCTTGGAAAACCACGACAGAGGAGAACATGTTGGCGTATTTCCAAAGAGCATCTGGTGGCTTGAAAGGAAACAGACAAGGCTTATGGACTGTAATAGCTGTCCAGCTACAATGAGAGGCATCCAAGAAATTACTTTCTTTGTTTGTTTGGTAGGTAATGCCATTTCTATGATAAGGATCCCCATTTGTGAACTTTAGGATAGCTCAAAAAAGGTAAGTACGAATGGAAAAGCATGTGAATTTAAGACGTCTGCCTTTGAACCATCTTAAGACTGGCTAACAGACTTGTACCTTCAGGGCAGATTACACAAATAATAGGGCACCTAAAGGGGCATCCAAGGGTCAAAACTGCAGAGAAACAGAAAGCTTCTGAAAGGAATCAAGGTTTTTCAGGGACTCTTCACCTGAATTGTTTGCTTCTTGAAGAGCAGTGTGGTCCAGTGGAAAGAGCACTGTCAATGGAGTCATGCATACCTGGGTTCATGATCTGGTTCCGCTACCTAATTACTGCTTAAGTTCTTTGAAATTTCGTTTCCTCTTCTGTAAAATGGGGATCATATACCTACTCTATAGGGTGGTCATATTAACTGAGGTAGTAACTATAAAAAAATTAATAAAAAGAAAACTCAGTTAAATAGAGTAGGGCGATCAGAAGGGGAAGCTTTCATGTCCTGTGACAATACAGAGCCCAAATGCAAGAAGAAAGACTCTTCTTTCTTGGCAAGGACTCAGCTAATGAAAAGCCATGGACTCTGTATTTACTATAGCCCATCCAACTTCCTTTTCCCCTCTGTAACAGCCTTCTCCTTCCCCTGCTGGGGGAGGGAGGAGGGATCTTGCACATGTCTCACCCTGGTTGCAGACCCCAAATTGCAATTCTCTGCTGATTTCAAATAAACCCCTCTTTGCTGGAGAGACATCTGGCAGCCTATTTATTTTAGGTCAACACAACCATGGATAAAGTACCTAATATATAGTCCATGTCCAATAACGGTCACTATTATGATTAGAGGCAAGAAATAATGGACTTCTGAAATGTTTGAGCTGAAGCCCCCTTTGGTGATCACTTCGCAGAACAGCAACGTTGTCTAGAGAAAGCTGAGATCCGGGGAGGGTTACAGACTTGGCCCTACCACCCTTGAGCTTCAGTGGCGTTCAAACGACTCCTCAAAGCCCCAGGAGTTCCACAAAGTCTGCTCAGGAACCTGCCCAGAGGGTGGGGAGAGAGTATAAAGATGACCCCCTGTCCCACCTCAACACAGCCACTCCACTTTTCTCCCTTGTGTATGTTGGACGTTCATGTAAATCTCTGTTTAAAGATGGAGTATCATGGCCAAAGAGATGTTAGAGGAACTGTTGCACTGGGCTGCCAGCCCATGTGAGAAACCTAAGTGAACACTTGATATAAGAGGGAAGTATGTGCCCCATTCCAGAGCCATGGGGACTGGAAGAGCTCGTGTCACTGTGTGGTAGTTGCAGCATATGTCCCAGCAAAGGCTGTGAGGGTCCGTTCCATGTCCAGCATGGCGCGCACACACACACCCCTCTAAGCCTGCCTTGATCAACGCCATGATCACTCAGGAACACATCTGCCTTCACTGACATTAATCAGAGACACAGGAGCCAAGAACTTATCTGCCAGGATCAGAGAGAACACTCACACTCTGTGGGGGCCTCAGAGACATATGATAACTAGAAGTAAAGAGGAGAGGCTAAAGGAGTCTCCTCCCTGACCCCGGACACCAGATCCTCTCTGTGAAACAAGACTGGGAGGTGGATCTCAGGAAAAACATGGTTCTTAAATTGTACAAGCTAGTGTGACCCAAGCCAGGTTTTACACAAAGCTAGTGGTCTCAGAGTTAAATAATAACTTCATCTTTACTGTATTAGTCAGAGTTTTCCAGAGAAACAGAACCGATATGATGCATGATGAGAGACATTTATTTTTTAAAATTGCTTCATGAGAATGTGGAGTCTAGCAAGGCCAAAATTTGTAGGGCAGACCAGCAGACTGGAAATCCCAGAAAGTGTTGATTTTGCATCTTGAGTCAGAAGGCAGTCTGGGACTTCCCTGGTCACGCAGTGGTTAAGAATCCACCTGCCAGTGCAGGGGACATGGGTTGGTTCCCTGGTCGGGGAAGATCCCACATGCTGCGGAGCAACTAAGCCCGTGAGCCACAACTACTGTGCCCATGTGCCACAACTACTGAAGCCTGTGCACTATAGAGCCTGTGAGCCACAACTACTGAAGCCCACACGCCTAGACCCCGTGCTCCACAACAGGAGAAGCCACCACAATGAGAAGCCCGCACACCGCAACGAAGAGTAGCCCTCGCTTGCTGCAACGAGAGAAAGCCCATGTGCAGCAACGAAGACCCAATGCAGCCAAAAAACAAAACAAAAAAACCCCCACAAGGACAAAAAACAAACTCTGCTAAAAGAAAAAAGAAAAGGCAGTCTGGAGGCAGAATTCCTCCCTCCTCAGAGGACCTCACTCTTTTCTCTTAAGACCTTCAAGTGATTGAATGAGCTCCACCCATATTACCAAAAATAATCTGCTTTATTCAATATCTACTGATTTCATGCTAATCACATCTAAAAAAACACATGTTCACAGCAACATCTGGACTGGTGTTTGACCAAACCACAGGGGTCTATAGCCTAGCCAAGTTGACAGGCAAAATTAACCCTCACAGTTACCATGTGAAGACAGGAGATGTCTGGTTGTTGGTAGATATTTGTGCTTTTTAAATATTATTTACCTATGCATGCTAGGTTTTTTGTTTGTCTTTGGTCCTTATCCACACACGCTAAGGCAGCATTTGAATTACTATACTAGTTAGCTGTTGCCACATGAAGACAACCACTCAGAAACTTAGTGGCTAAAAGCACCAAGTACTAGTTTCGTTCACAGTTCTGTGGGTCAGCACTCTCACCGGGCTCAGCCGGGCAGTTCTAGTCTTGGGTGGGTTTACTCATATGAGGTCATATGCTGGGTAAGTCAAGTGCTTCAGGGGCTGGGACGGCCCATCTCTGCTCCATACGGTCTGCCATCCTCCATCAGGCTAACTCAGGCTTGTTCATCCAGAGGAGACAGGGGTCCCTAAAGACAGCAAAAGCATGCCAAGGCCTCTTGAGGCCCCAGCTTGCAAGGACTGGAGAGATAGGGTTGCCTCTTCACTGGAGATGCTGCAAAGTGGCACTGCAGAGGGCACAGCTGTAGGAATAATTGTAGCCATTTCTGCAAACAAACAATCTTCCAGCACTCCCCTCAAGAAGAGTATCAACTAGCCCCTCAATGCCTGACACCTAATGCAAGGTCAGTGACTATGCTCTCCCTTCCCAACCCTTTTAGTCATCATTTTGAAAGCAATTCAAATTTTCACAAATACGGGCAGGCTACTGTCGACCAGAAAGACAGAGACTGCCAGATATTTCTCCAGCAAGGATGGCTTTATTCGAGATCAGAGAATTGCAACTGGAGACCTGCAGCCATGGTGAGCCACGTCACATCACCCCGCAGAGAGGGAAGGAGAAGGCTTCCAGAGAGGGGAAAGGGAGTTGCAGGGGCAGGGGCTACAGTAAACACAGAGTCCAGGGCTTTTCATTGGCTGAGTCCTTGTCAGGAAAGAAGAGGAGGCTTTCTTCTTCCTTGTGGGCCCTGCTATCATCACAGGGTATGACGCTCCCTGCTGTTCCCCCTCTGGTCTCCCCATTCTGCTTAATTGAGGTTTCTGTTTATTAACTTTTTACACTATCATTTCTGATTCAGACCATTATCCTGTGCTGTTCTCTCCACTGGGAGTCCTAGAAAGGTGGGAATAGAAAAGAAATTGAGAGAATCTTTGTCTATACCCTGTACCCCAAAGCACTATCATTGGAGATATTCTGTAAAGGTGAATATTTCCCTTCTAAAGAACAGAGTTTGGTTTTTTTTGGCTGCGTTGGGTCTTTGTTGCTGTGCACAGGCTTTCTCTAGTTGCGGTGAGTGGGGGCTACTCTCGGGTTTTTTTTTTTTTGGTGGGGGGGCTACTCTTCGTTGCACACAGGCCTCTCATTGCGGTGGCTTCTCTTGTTGCGGAGCACAGGCTCTAGGTGCACGGGCTTCAGTAGTTGTGGCACGTGGGCTCAGTAGTTGTAGCTCACAGGCTCTAGAGCACAGGCTCAGTAGTTGTGGCACACGGGCTTAGTTGCTCCGCTGCATGTGGGATCTTCCGGGACCACAGCTCAAACCCATGTCCCCTGCATTGGCAGGCAGATTCTTAACCACTGCACCACCAGGGAAGCCCCAGAACAGAGATTTTTAGTCATTTCTAAGCATCTGAGTGTCTTATAAACATCTGTTGCTATTCCTCTAATATTGCTCAACCTTATTTCTTTTTTGTCCCCACCCCAAGCCTTTCTAATCATCACCCTCATGAAATTTTACCACAGATACACTGTATCCCTTGCTTTACACATAAAAAGAGTAGGGTATGTTTAGTCCCCCCATTTCGCCCCATTGGGGATGAGCTCTCCCCTGTTGGGAATATGTGCTCAACGTTCTCGTAACAGCTTCTTCTCCAGGCCCTGACCATCCCTGCCCTCCCTGCCGTGCCCCCAAATCAAGCCAGGGTTTGCCTATATTCAGCTTTAGTCATCAGTCAGGGGCTGCTGACACCAGTGAATCTGTCTTCACATGACAAATAATAAAAAGAGGAAAACAGGAGAAAAAACCAAGTAGAATTTCATAATAAGGCCTTAACTGACAGGGACAAGCCAAAGGGGAAAAAAATCACCAGTTACGACTGAAGAATGAATCACTATCCAGAACTATCAAACCCCAAAGCAAAACCCATGCCCACCCTTGAGGAAACTCAAGATATGGACTGCTTTCAAACCAATACGTATTGGTTTGAAATACGTATTGCTTTCAAACCAATACGGTTCCATGTTTTCCTGCTCTTTCTTCTTTTGTGTGTGTGTGTGCATGCGTGTGCCAGTGTACGTGCATTATGGAGCAATTAAGCATAACTTAGTATTAGTTGGTATTTCTTCCTGACGTATTAAAATCTTTCCAATATCTTTTACTTTGTTAAGCTCACTCAGTAACAAGTTCCAGCCAATCTAATTTCCAGAAGTAGTGCTTTTGTTGACCTCCAAGCTTATTAATTTTCTGTTACCTTGTTAAATCTCTAAAAAAGATTCCTTAGGAAATGACATATTGAACAAAGCCTCCAAGAACGTGCTAAATTTGCACTTGACATATAATCAAGAAAATCCAGTACCTGTCTTGTGTATATTTGAAAACATAATTATACCATGGCATAATAAAAAAAAATCTAACCACAGGTAATTAGTGTACCTATACTCTGATTTTCTTAATGAAGTGATTAAAGCACCTTCCCAGAATGAATTTCGAGGAAATTATTTGTAGACTGGTTCTTTTTGGTACGTATGATCATCTGTTTTTGAGTTGGACATTATTTTCTCTTACTTTGGCATTTTAAGCTGAATTATTTGCCTAATTTTCCCCAAAACAGGTATTGTTAGGAATTAAATTTAAAGAACAATGACAGGGACTTCCCTGGTGGCGCAGTGGTTGGGAATCCGCCTGCCAATGCAGGGGGCACAGGTTCGATCCCTGGTCCAGGAAGATCCCACATGCCACGGAGCAGCTAAACCTGTGTGCCACAACTACTGAGCCTGTGCTCTAGAGCCTGTGAGCCACAACTACTGAGCCTGCGTGCCACAACTACAGAAGCCCACGCACCTAGAGCCCATGCTCCACAACAGGAGAAGCCACCACAATGAGAAGCCCGCTCGCCGCAACTGGAGAAAGCCCGCACGCAGCAATGAAGACCCAACTCAGCCAAAAATAAATAAATAAACAAATTTATAAAGAACAGTGACAAAGTAAATTCAGCCAATGCAAGCTATATCCTTAGGCCACTAAACAACATGATTCTCTGTACCTTCAAAGACTAACAGAATCTTAAACCAGGAGCCAGAGATTTCATGGCTAAGAAGGATTGGGTTAACTGCCCTGAACTTCTTGAAGCACTAAGTTCTCAGTTTGATTCCCTCACTCTTTGGGCTAGAGTAAGTGAGGTGCTTGGTAAATTCATTGTGAAGTCTGTGCTTCACTGGGCTTTAAGCAATGACTGATAGGGAATCAAATATGGTTCCAATTTAAAGTGTAAAAAAAAAGAAAAAGAAAAGTGAAAGGAACAAGGAAACCAGCACTCACATCACTGATAGGAATGGAATTTGCTACCACATGTCTAGAGGGTAGGTGGCAGAATACATCAAAAGCCTAATGTGTGCATGCCCTATGACGCAGCAAATGGACTTCTAGAAATATATTCTAAAGAACAATGAACACAACATTGTAAAGCAACTATACTCCAATAAAAATTAATTTAAAAAAAAAAAAGGGACTTCCCTGGTAGCACTGTGGTTAAGACTCCACACTCCCAATGCAGGGGGCCTGGGTTCAATCCCTGGTCAGGGAACTAGATCCCCCATGCATGCCGCAACTAAGAGTTTGCATGCCGCAACTAAGGGGCCCACCTGCTGCAACTAAGACCCAGCACAACCAAATAAATAAATTAATATTTTTTTTAAAAGAGAGCTAACAATGTATGTGCCCAAAGATGTACTATAAGAATAATAATTGCAGAGTTATTTATGATTTATTATAAGCCCCTAACTATCTACTAGAGGGAAATAGTTAAATAAATGGATCCAAACATTTCCTTACAAAAACAGGTAACAAAACTACATTCAAATATCAATTATAAGTGAACTAGTCTAGTCAGAAAAAGACAAATACTGTATGATTCCACTTATATGAGGTCCCTAGAGTAGTCAAATTCCTAGAGACAGAAAGTAGAATGGTGGTTGTCAGGGGCTGGGAGAGGCGAGAACAGGGAGTTATTGTTTAATGGGTATAGAATTTCAGTTAAGAAAGGTGAAAAAGTTCTGGAGATTGGTTTCACAACAATGTGAATGTACTTAAATGTACACTTAAAGATGGTCAAGACGGTAAATTTTATACTATGCATGTTTTACCACAATTAAAAATTTTATATCTTAAAGATGGTATTATGGGGGCTTTCCTGGTGGCGCAGTGGTTGAGAGTCCGCCTGCCGATGCAGGGGACACGGGTTTGTGCCCCGGTCCGGGAGGATCCCACATGCCACGGAGCGGCTGGGCCCGTGAGCCATGGCCACTGAGCCTGGGCGTCTGGAGCCTGTGCTCCGCAACGGCAGATGCCACAACAGTGAGAGGCCCGCGTACCGCAAAAAAAAAAAAAAAAAAAACGGTATTATGAGCAGTTTTAATTTTTCCCCATTTTGTTTGTCTGCATTTTCTAAATATTTTCTATAAATGTATTTTGTTTATAATAAAGGGGAGCCTAATTATATGAAAAAAAAGAAAACCCATTCCATCTCTAGTTAACATTATTTTTAGTGGCTAATCACTCTGTGTGACAAAGAAGGAGTTTGGTCACTGATCCTGCTGAACATAATTTCTTTACCTGGAATGCTCTCCCTGCCACACACCCCCATATTTGCCTACAGAAGACATACACAGTCTTCAAGACTCAAGTTGACTCCACCTTCCCTAAGAAATCTTCCTATATGACCTCAGTGACAATTCTTTCCCATTCTCACAGCACCTGTAATAACAATAAAAATACTTAATATTATTAGGTGCTTAATATGTAACTAGCACAAAGATTAACATATTATTTCACCTCCTAATAATGACATTTAAGTAGGTGTCATCATCCCCATTATACAGATGAGGAAACTGAGAAGAGACGCAAAATATCTTGAACTGTAAAAGAGATGACAATCCATGTCTACCTGTTCCGGAACCCACGCTCCTATACTGCCTCTCATATCTTGCAAGGCTATGAAGAGTGCTGTACTGGCTTCCCTCATTTTCTGAAACAGAATTTTCAACCAATATCTAGCAGGATGATATTTTTGAAATATTTTTTTTCCTTTCTCCCATTCCCAACTGCAGAGATGCTAGGTTCTGAGCTCCTTGCCACTGACTAGAGATACAGTAGATCCAAAAGTAGAACATGGCTGAAAAGACTCTTCCTGACTGTGACTTCTGAGGACTCCGGGAATGACAAGATGTTTGCAATCGGCTTCATGAAAAGGAGCAGGTCTTTCCTCCATCAGCAGCCCCATACTCCCACTCACCCATCCTTTTAAAAAGGAACAGAGGAAGGGGGCTTTCCTGGTGGTGCAGTGGTTGAGAGTCCGCCTGCCAATGCAGGGCACACGGGTTCGTGCCCCGGTCTGGGAAGATCCCACATGCCACGGAGCGGCTGGGCCCGTGGGCCGTGGCCGCTGGGCCTGCGCGTCCGGAGCCTATGCTCCACAACGGGAGAGGCCACAGCAGTGAGAGGCCCGCGTATGACAAAAAAAAAAAAAAAAGGAACAGAGGAAGAAGGAGCATCAGGAGAGAAGGGAGAGCAGAGACCGGGGTTGGTATATGTGAGAGGGGCCCAACATCCCACTTCCCATGTTGGAGTTAGAGTGAGTGAGTGATTGTGGTGCCTATCTGAGTAGACATGGATCACAGAGAATTTCAAAAAAATTACTGTGCCCCAGAGGGTTATAAATACCTCAATTATAGCACTAAAGGAAAGAGATGCTTTGGTTCTGAAGGGGCCACAAAAAGAGGGGCTTCTAGATGGTGACCAACCAAGCTCATCCCTTGGGTTGGACAACAGCCCACACCTCATACTAGGAGGAAGTCATGGCCTCATCAAAATCTGGTGTTATTGTACCCTGTCTGGAATGTGCTTCAGAATAATCTAGTGTAGTAGGGATATGGGTGAAACAACCACTTATGATTGTTGCAGCTGGGTGATGCATACTTGAGGTTCACTTTTCTTATCTTTGGATATGTTATGTTTAATAAAGTTTTTCATAATTTTTAGAATTTTAACTTTGATATTTCTGCCTTTAATCATATCTCAGAAGTCTTAGAGATACCAGCAATGAAGCTCCTTTCCAACTGCAATTATCTTGAGCTTGTCTGCCCCACACTGGTTGAGTTGCCCTAGACCCTACTTACTTCTAAGGAAGACATTGCCAGTATAGATCAGTGCAAGGACTGATGGGGACAATGTATATTTCATTGATACCTGCATGTTACTGAGAATTCATTCCTTCTTTCTCTCCTTCCAAGGCCTTGGGCCTTACTACGTAAGCCCCCTGGAATTTGTTAGATACACTCCTAGGAGGAAGGTATGTACCACAAATTGAGACTGCATTTCTAAATAACAGAAGCAGAGTTAAAGGGAAATAAAGTTATATTTCTTATGCCAGAGCCTATGCTTTAAAATTCTTACTTGCTAAAATATTTTCAAGGTGCTCACTATACACTATCACTGCCTAGTAAGCTAGCCAATGTCTGATTCCACTGGTTCTAATCAAACACACACAAAAGTATATACATGCCATACTGCATATACAAAGATGAAGTGGTTGATGTATCATCTAAAGGGATTTAGTGTTAGTCGAGATTCCTGGGTCTTGAGGAAATTCTATTGGGTTTAAGCTCCACCAAACAAAAGCCATTTTGTAATAATGCTTGTCTTACTTTTATCAGCAGACCATTCTCTAAATTAGCTTAAATTTTTGAGCCTTACTTGCAAAGCTTTCTGATAATATCTGGTAATAACACAACAGTTTGAATTTAAGCACCAATTAGATTCTGAAATGAAAGGATGAGATTGGTTTTCAACACTATACTTTAAAAGATGAACAGGTCAGGCTTCCCTGGTGGCGCAGTGGTTAAGAATCTGCCTGCCAATCTGCAGGGGACATGGGCTCGAGGCCAGGTCTGGAAAGATCCCACATGCCACAGAGCAACTAAGCCCGTGAGCCACAACTACTGAGCCTGCACTCTAGAGCCCAGGAGCCACAACTACTGAGCCCGTGCACCACAACTACTGAAGCCTGCGTGCCTAGAACCCACGCTCTGCAACAAGAAAAGCCACCACAATGAGAAGCCCGTGCACCACAACGAAGAGTAGCCCCCGCCTGCCGCAACTAGAGAAAGCCTGCACACAGCAACGAAGACCCAAGGCAGATAAATAAATAAATAAATAAATTTTTTAAAAAGATGGATGGGTCATTTTGTTTGGGCATCCCAGATTCTAAATGCCTAACTGCTCTTGATATAAGTCAGGACAATGTTAGTACCCCATAAAGAGGTGTTTCCAGGGCAGCCTAAGGCAACAGGCTGCATATTCAGGGCCTGCAGCTGCTGTCATACCTGCTAAGACCCACTGGAAGAAGACCTGCTTTTCCTAACAGAACGAGGACTAAGGTCTTCCCAGTTTCCTTGGATGCCCACCAGGAGCCAAGACAACATCCCCTTTTCCACTGTTTGCAGGTGCTGGTATCTGAGGGTGAGAAACCATAACCCTTTACTCCCACTGCTGAATTTCCCCTTTCCTCCCTACCAAGTCTAGGGAGAATAAGAGGCAGCACTTAAGGCTTGCATTTGTTTCTCCCCTAATTTTTGAATCTGTACACTCAGTCTAAGGTCCACTTTTTTATGAGAGAGCTGCTCCTGGTCTCACTCTTGGACTCTGACCAAACACAAATAGGCTTTGAATTGTATCTCTAGTAGTGGTCATGGGCTACACCCACCCACGTGTACATTTATTGACTTTATTCTCCACGTGAACTATAGATTGTATTTATAAGATGGCCAGCTTAGGTCAGGACTTTCATCTTTTGCAAATGAACAAATAAAGGTGATTGGTAAAATGATTTTGTGGCTTTCTAGTTCTGTGACGCTTCTTAGGTTTTTTAATCAGTTTGGGCTTTGGTTTCTCCATAGGTAAAGTGGACCTAATACTATCCACATTATTATAAATGTATTTAGAATACTTAACAGTGTCTAGCATATAGTAAGTGCTCAATAAATGCTAGCTCTGATACACAAATGTCCCCAGAAAATGAAAGGCACCAAACCAAGTTAAAATCTCCACATCTAGGGCTTCCCTGGTGGCGCAGTGGTTGAGAGTCCACCTGCCAATGCAGGGGACACGGGTTCGTGCCCCGGTCCGGGAAGATCCCACATGCCGCGGAGCGGCTGGGCCCGTGAGCCATGGCTGCTGAGCCTGCACGTCTGGAGCCTGTGCTCCGCAACGGGAGAGGCCACAGCGGTGAGAGGCCTGCATACCGAAAAAAAAAAAAAAAGATGTACTCCTTTTATGAAAATCTAAAGAACACCAAAAATATTAAACTGGACTGACCTTCGATGTCAGTGTGTGTGTGTGGATATGTGTGTGTGTCTGTATGTCAAGCTGAATTGAGTTGTGTACTTTTCTAATTGCTTTACGTATACAGTCAGCCCTCCATATCCACAGGTTCTGTACCTGGGATTCAACCAACTGCAGATGGAAAATATCTGGGAATAAAAAATTCCAGAAAGTTCCAAAAATTGAATTTGCCCCACCACCAACTATAGCATTCACATTATAATACAACTATTTACATAGCATTTACGTTGCATTGGGCCTTATAAATAATCTAGAGATGATCTGAAGTACACGGGAGGATGTGCATAGGTAATATGCAAATACTATGCCATTTTATGGGACTTGAGCATCCATGGATTTTGGTATCCACAGGGGGTTCTGGAACCAATCCCCCACAGATACCGAGAGAAGACTGTATAATACAACCAACCTTCATTTAAAAACCCCTTTCAGGGCTTCCCAGGTGGCGCGGTGGTTAAGAATCCATCTGCCAATGCAGGGGACACGGATTCGAGCCCTGGCCTGGGGAAGATCCCACATGCCACGGAGCAACTAAGCCCGTGTGCCACAACTACTGAGCCTGCGCTCTAGAGCCCGCGAGTCACAACTACTGAAGCCCGCGCGCCTAGAGCCCATGCTCCACAACAAGAGAAGCCACTGCAATGAGAAGCCCGCGCACCACAATGAAGAGTAGCCCCCGCTTGCCACAACTAGAGAAAGCCCGCGTGTGGCAACGAAGACCCAACGCAGCCAAAAATAAATTAATTAAATACATAAATTTTAAAAAATAAATAAAATTAAAACCCCTTTCAGGGAATTCCCTGGTGGTCCAGTGGTTAGGACTTGGCACTTTCACTGCTGAGGGCCCGGGTTCAATCCTTGGCTGGGGAGCTAAGATCCCTTAAGCCACGTGGCACGGCCAAAAATAAATAAATAAACAAAAATTAAAATTAAAAGGAAATAATAAAAATAAAAACCCCTTTTAACATCCTCAAAGAGCAAGAGCTGGGATACAAACCCATGAAGTCAAACACGAACTCACACACGTAAGCCCTGTGTCATGTGGTTCCCTGCCCCAGTATTTTTTGTTTGTTTGTTTTTTGTTTTTTGTTTTTTTCTGCCCCAGTGTTTTGACTTATAGTTCTTACTAACTTGGAAGCTCCCGAACCTGGCCTTATGCATCCCACAAAATGAACAACAAGGTAAGAACTTGGTCTACACCTCAGTAATGCAAATTTAGTAGATATAAATGACCTGGCCATCCCATGCAACTCTACTGTTGTCCTTAGTTGCTTTTGCTCTGGAGGTGAATGACATCATCTTCTAGACATATAGCATGACATGGGAAGACCTCGAGCACAAAACAGCAGTCACAGAAGTTATTCTCCGCCTGAAAGAAGTACAGGGGCCCCTCTTCCCCGATCAAATTTCTATCGGTGAGCAAAAAACTACACTTTTTCTCCAAAGAATAAAAAGATATTGAATTCCTACCCTGTGTCTTTTACATGGAAATGATCGCAGTATTCTGCTTTCTTTGAAAGTTTCTGATTGCAGTATCTGGAGTCTCTTCTCTTTCAATGACTGAATAGCATATGTCTGACCTGTCTTTTTACTCAAAACCTAGTCCTGTTTGCCAGCTTCCATTTATGCTCAAAATGCACCAGTCCTCCAATTTCAGTTGGAAAAAAAAGAAGTGGATAGGGACAAGTGTTCATTAAACCAAGACATTTTAATTTCATCTTAGGCGTGTGTCCTGGAGCTACAGTGTTGGTAACAATTCTCACCGTGGAAAAAAATAATCTTATTTGAAGAGTAAATAAGACATTAGTTGACTCTGTTGCCAGTAGATTCCTACAGTAAATTTTTGATTGACAGAGCTGGTTCTGATGCCAATCCCTGGTCCCACACTATGTACCAGTGCATGTCATCAGGTGAGATTCTACTAGTAAGTTCCGGTTTTCCCACCTGTAAAATGGGGTCTTGAGGATGAAGAGTGTTGTTTTTTTTTTTTTTTTTTTTGCAGTATGCGGGCATCTCACTTTTGTGGCCTCTCCCGTTGCGGAGCACAGGCTCCGGACGCGCAGGCTCAGCGGCCATGGCTCATGGGCCCAGCTGCTCCGTGGCACGTGGGATCTTCCCGGACCGGGGCACGAACCCGTGTCCCCTACATCGGCAGGTGGACTCTGTACCACTGAGCCACCAGGGAAGCCCTGAAGAGTGTGCTTAACATATAAGGTTCAATTGAGGATTAAACAAGACCCTCCACGTACCTAGCCTAACACAATGTCTGCCACATATAGGTGCTTGATACATATGAGCTGTTATGATTAATCATTTGAGAAAAATTATTCCCAAAATTCTCATTGTATTTCTTTTTCAGTTAAATCTAGTATAGGTGCTCTGAGATGCTAGTGTATGTTTCCTCCATTCAGACTGCTCTTTTGTTGATAACGTGTTCTGACTCCAAAATCATAGCCTTACTCATTACTGAAGGTGTAGTTTGTCTGTGGGTTTTGTACAATAATTGGCCAAATAGGACCCTTAGTGACTATAATAAAACGGTGAATTAAATTTTCTCATTAGTTGGAAAAAATTATTTGTTTCTATCCATGTAGCTTAAAACTTTTCTGAGATAAATCAATTTGTTTTTATTTCTAAATACTTATAGTATGCCTAAGATGGTTGGAAAGAACACAAGATTTGAGTCACACAGATTTGGATTTGAATTCTGTGCCCATAATTTACCTCACCTATAAATAAATCTAGAATTCAAGATGTGGCTGTCATTTTTCTTCAAGTGAGGGTGATAAGGCCAAAATAAATACAATTTTAGAGGGTTATGGTTTTTTTTTGTTTTTTGTGGGTTTTTTTGCGGTACGTGGGCCTCTCACTGTTGTGGCCTCTCCCATTGCGAAGCACAGGCTCCGGACGTGCAGGCTCAGCCGCCATGGCTCATGGGACCAGCCGCTCCACGGCATGTGGGATCCTCCCGGACCGGGGCACGAACCCGTGTCCCCTGCATTGGCAGGCGGACTCTCAACCACTGCGCCACCAGGGAAGCCCTGTTATGGTTTTTTTTTAACTTCCAAAATGAAATACAGATCTATCTAGAAGTAGAGATAGGGTAGAATATGATTCCAAAAACATCAGAAAGCAAAAGGGTAACATACCCAAAAGTATAAAAAGAAACTATGTGGAATAGTTCAGATTTTAAGCACAAACATTCCGAATAAGAATGAATAATTTAGTGGCAAAAAATATGAGTAAATGAATAAATAAGCTCTCCCTATTCCTTACATCAGTAAAGGGATGTTTCTCAGCCTTTCTTTCCATGTGCTCTGAAAAATGTAACGTATGAGATGCTAGCCTTACTGCAACATTGATTTCAGTGATGGTGAAAAAGCCAAGAAAAACAAGCAAACAAACAAGTAAATTAAATGACTGCTTGAGTTATCAGGAGGCTAAGTGCCTTTATAATGAGATAAGTGCCCTTATAAAAGAGTCTCCAGAGAGCTCCCTGACTCCCTTCCACCGTGTGAGGATACGAGAGGTCGGCAGTCTGCAACTCAGGGCCTGGCCATGGTGGCACTCTCATCTTGGACTTCCCAGCCTCCAGACCGAAAGAAATAAATTTCTGTTGGTTATAAGCCACCCAGTCTCTGCTATTTTGTTAGAGCAGCCCAAACAGTCTAAGACATATCATAAGTCGTCTTTTGTATCTGGTGCATTTATTTTAGCACGCTGTTTTTGAGATCATGCATGTGGTCACAAGTATTTCTATGGCTGAACAGTACTCCATTAAATAGGTTTACCTACATTTTGTTGATCCATTTACCAGTTGATGGACATTCAGCTGTTACCAGTTTAGGACTATTTTGAATAGTATTCTTAGGAACATTCACATACCAGTGTATGTGTAGACATACGTTTTCATTTCTCTAAGGTAGACACCTGGGAGTTGACTGGTTGGATTATACGACAGGTGTATGTTTAACTTTTTAAGAAACTGCTAAAATTTTCTACTGGTCGTACCATTTCGTATTATTGGACTGACTTACAATTCAGCATATTTTAACTATATAAATCCACCCTTTATTGTCTTTCTTTTGTTTGTTTGTTTACAAACAAAATTCTACATTTGGAGTGTTGTTCATCATTCTGCAATTTTTCTAAGGCTGCTTCTCAGTCTCACACACACACACACACACACACACCAGAGCCAGGCAAAATCCCTTAAGCATCTCTGCCCTTGATCTGGGGTCTTAGAGCCAGGCTGATGGGGAAACCAACAATATATTGGATTTAGCCAATGACTATAATTGACTATTTTCACTTATATGATTAGCTTCCTTTTCAAAGTCAGCCTTAGGACAGAGAAAAAAATCTTTTTCTGGGCCAAAAAAATAGCTAGCAAATCTACATGAAAATGGAAGATGGCCTGAAGCAGCTTGCTCTTAAGTGACCCTTAAAATGAGACCAGAGAAGAAGGCATCTTTTCAAAGCTCATTTCTTTTAAAACAATCTGCAAAGTTGATTTGTTACACCATAAAATAGAGAACTAGATGAGAATAACAAACAGAAGGAAAAAGAGTTTTTTAAAGAATTAGCAAAATTGACACCCTGTCTCATTTTCTTACTTCACCCTTAGTGCTCTTTACTCCTAGTTCTGTTCAAAAGAATCATTGCTGGGACAATCATCGACAGGAAGACACTGCAACTCACCAAAAACGATACCCCACATCCAAAGACAAAGGAGAAGCCACAATGAAAAAACTCAAATGAGAAACGCACCGAGACACATAGTAATCAAATTGGCAAAAATTAAAGACAAAGAAAAATTATTGAAAGCAGCAGGGAAAAATGACAAATAACCTTATGGGAGTTCCCTTGTATGTTAACAGCTGATTTCTCAGCAGAAACTCTACAAGCCAGAAGGGAGTGGCATGGTATACTTAGAGTGATGAAAGGGAAGAACCTACAACCAAGATTACTCTACCCAGCAAGGATCTCATTCAGATTCGATGGAGAAATCAAAAGCTTTACAGACAAGCAAAAGCTAAGGGAATTCAACACCACCAAACCAGCTCTACAACAAACGCTAAAGGAACTTTTCAAAGTGGGAAACAAAAGAGAAGAAAAGGACCTACAAAAACAAACTCAAAACAATTAAGAAAATGGTAATAGGAACATACATATCAATAATTACCTTAAACGTGAATGGATTAAATGCTCTAACCAAAAGACAAAGGCTCACTGAATGGATACAAAAACAAGACCCATATATATGCTGTCTACAAGAGACCCACTTCAGACCTAGGGACACATACAGACTGAAAGTGAGGGGATGGAAAAAGATATTCCATGCAAATGGAAATCAAAAGAAAGCTGGAGTAGCTATACTCATATCAGAAAAAATAGACTTTAGGGCTTTCCTGGTGGCACAGTGGTTGAGAGTCTGCCTGCTGATGCAGGGGACATGGGCTCATGCCCCGGTCCGGGAAGATTCCATGTGCCGCAGAGTGGCTGGGCCCATGAGCCATGGCCACTGAGCCTGCGCATCCGGAGCCTGTGCTCTGCAATGGGAGAGGCCATAACAGTGAGAGGCCAGCGTACAAAAAAAAAATAGACTTTAAAATAAAGAATGTTACAAGAGACAAGGGAGGCCACTACATAATGATCAAGGGATCAATCCAAGAAGAAGATATAACAATTATAAATCTATATGCACCCAACACAGGAGCACCTCAATACATAAGGCAACTGCTAACAGCTCTAAAAGAGGAAAGCGACAGTAACACAATAATAGTGGGGGAGTTTAACACCTCACTTACACCAATGGACAGATCATCCAGACAGAAAATTAATAAGGAAACACAAGATTTAAATGACACAATAGACCAGACAGATTTAATTGATATTTATAGGACACCCCATCCAAAAATAACACAATACACTTTCTTCTCAAGTGCGCATGGAACATTTGCCAGGATTGATCATATCTTGGGTCACAAATCAATCCTCAGTAAATTTAAGAAAATTGCAATCATATCAAGCATCTTTTCTGACCACAATGCTATAAGATTAGAAATCAATTACAGGGAAAAAATGTAAAAAACACAAACACATGGAGGCGGAACAATACATTACTAAATAATCAAGAGATCACTGAAGAAACCAAAGAGGAACTCAAAAAATACCTAGAGAAAAATGACAATGAAAACATGATGATCCAAAACCTACGGGATGCAGCAAAAGCATTTCTAAACCGGAAGTCAATAGCAATACAAGCCTACCTCAAGAAACAAGAAAAATCTCAAATAAACAATCTAACCTTACACCTAAAGGAACTGGACAAAAAAGAACAAACAAAACCCAAAGTTAGTAGAAGGAAAGAAATCATAAAGATGAGAGTAGAAATAAATGAAATAGAAATAAATGAAATAGAAATAAAGAAAACAATAGCAAAGATCAATAAAACTAAAAGTTGGCTCTTTGAGAAGATAAACAAAATTGATAAACCATTAGACAAATGCACCAAGAAGAAGAGGGAGAGGACTCAAATCAATAAAATTAGAAATGAAAATGGAGAAGTTACAACAGACACCGCAGTAATACATAGCATCCTAAGAGACTACTACAAGCAACTCTATGCCAAGTAGAACAAAACATCTTAAAATTTGTATGGAGAAACAAAAGACCCCGAACAGCCAAAGCAATCTTGAGGGAAAAAAACGGAGTTGGAGGAATCAGGCTCTCGGACTTCAAACTATACTACAAAGCTACAGTAATCAAGACAATATGGTACTGGTACAAAAACAGAAAGATAGATCAACAGAACAGGATAGAAAGCCCAGAGATAAACCCACGCACCTATGGTCAACTAATCTTTGACAAAGGAGGCAAGGATATACAATGGAGAAAAGACCATCTCTTCAATATGTGGGGCTGGGAGAACTGGACAGCTACAGTTGCCTAACACCATATACAAAAATAAACTCAAAATGGATTAGAGACCTAAATGTAAGACCAGAGACTATAAAACTCTCAGAGGAAATCATAGGAAGAACATTCTTGAACATAAATCACAGTAAGATCTTTTTTGATCCACCTCCTAGAGTAATGGAAATAAAACAAAAATAAACAAATGGGACCCAATGAAACTTACAAGTTTTTGCACAGCAAAGGAAACTAAAAATAAGACAAAAAGACAACCCTCAGAGTGGGAGAAAATATTTGCAAATGAATCAACGGACAAAGGATTAATCTCCAAAATATATAAAAGAGACTGGGTCATAAAAGGCATTGCAACTTCCTCCTCTCTCTGGGATTTCTCAGTCTGTAGGAGGTTAACTGTCTCAGTGTCAGCAGCCCTATAGAGAGGCTGATGAGGTAGGGAACTGAAGCCTTCTGCCCACAGCCAGTCCGTTTACAGTAGTCCCTACCACCACCAACCACCCCCCAACCCGCCCTTATCCGCGGTTTCGATTTCCTCAGTTTCAGCTACCAGCGGTCAACTCTGGTCCGAAAATATTAAATGGAAAATTCCAGAAATAAACAATTCATTTACAAGCCAACCTGAGTAGCATGATGAAATCTCACCATGTCCTGTTCCCTCCTACCCTGGACATGAATCATCCCTTTGTCCAGAGCATCCCACTCATTAGTCACTTAGTAGCCATCTCCACAATCAGATCGACTGTCATGGGATCCCAGTGCTTGCATTCAATAACTCTTACTTTACTTAATAATGGCCCCGAAGCACAAGAGCAGTGATGCTGGCAATTCAGATCTGCCAAGGAGAAGCTATAAAGTGTTTCCTTTAAGTAAAAAGGTAAACATTCCTGAATAAGGGAAGAAAAAAAATATCACGTGCTGATCTTCTATCCATGAAACTGTGGAGAAAGGATAAGAAATTCATGCAGGTTTTGTTGCTGCACCCCAAACTGCAAAAGTTACAGCCACAGTACACAGTAAATGTCTAGTTAAGATGGAAAAGGCATTAAATGTGTACAATATCTGCGAGAGACCACTCACATAACTTTTATTACAGTGTATTGTTTTAATTGTTCTATTTTATTATTAGTTATTGTTATTAACCTTTTATTGCACCTAACGGATAAACTAAACTTTATTATAGGTATGTATGTATAGGAAATAACATAGTATGTATAAGGTTCGGTACTATCTGTGGTTCCAGGCATCTGCTGGGGTCTTGGAATGTATCCCCTGTGAATAAGGGGGAACCACTGTATATGTATATGAGCAGGTGACAGACACTCTTCTAAGAGCTCCACATATATTAGATCATTTAATTCTCATACTTTTTTTTTTTTTTCGGTACGCGGGCCTCTCTCCTGTTGCAGAGCACAGGCTCCGGACGCGCAGGCTCAGCGGCCATGGCTCACGGGCCCAGCCGCTCCGCGGCACGTGGGATCCTCCTGGACCGGGGCACGAACCCGCATCCCCCGCATTGGCAGGCGGACTCAACCACTGTGCCACCAGGGAAACCCTCTCATACCTCTTTGATGTAGGTTTTACAATCTTGATTTTACAGATAAAGAACCTTATGAAACTTCCCCACTTCACACAGCTTATAAGTGGTGGTGCTGGGGTGCAAACACATTCCTGGTCTTAATTACACACATTACTAGGTTATTAATATGATTTGGAGGTGGGGGCAAAGGACTGGAGGGCTGGAGGGTGGAGAGAGGAAGAAGCTAAATGAATGTAGGGAAAAAAATGACTTAATGAAGAAAACATATTATAATATTATTACAAACTGTCTTAGTTAAAACTAAATCACTATAGTTTCTATTTTTATTAAGGTTTCATTCATTCAACAAATATTGGGTTGGCCAAAAGGTTCATTCGAGTTTTTCCGTAAGATACTATGGAAAAACCTGAACTAACCTTTTGACCAACTCAATATTTAATGAGCACCTACGCCAGGCAGTATATCAGATGCTGGGGAAAACAGTGAGTAAGATATGGTCTCAGTCTACTCAAGGCATTGATGGTAGTGGGAGATGGAGGTCAGCAACTCTGCCATATAATGAAGTCACATGACCCTCCTCACACCTGTAATCCCAACAGGACAGATAATTTGTTTTCAAAACACACTAAAAAAAATTAATAAAGAGTACATTGATATTTGCAAATCAACTACTCCAGTCAATCAACACTGTTAACTTTCCTCAATTCCTCCTACTAAACCTTTCCAGGCAGTTAGGCTCTAACACTATAGGTGTACCTAGCATTAATCCCATAGGCTCCAGTGACCATAAAATCTAAACCACAACAGAATAAAAACAAGAAACAAATAATACTTGATTTTGTAAGTCTTTCTGAGGTTTCTGAGGTTCGGCAGATGATCAGAGCTTCGGTCACAGCAGATAAAAGAAGTCATATATATCCTTTGATCCAGGATTTAAGTTAAGTGGTTTGGATTTATACAGAGAAACTAAATCCATAAATGCACAAATCCATGCTGATTCCATTTGGATGAAGACTTTCTGCAGTGTCATTTTTCCAGGTTCACACAGGAATTGTTCAGAGACTCTCTTTAGAACCACTCTTCAAATTACTTTATACATTGAAGCCGATTATACTAACAAAGTATTTGCTGAATGAGTGTCTCAGAATACCAAATGCTGATTTTGCAAAAATCCTCTCAATTAGAATCCCTTTGTGGAAGCCAAAAATCTGCCAAGTAAGGAAGCATTTGATTATTAGAGACTCACTGGAACAAACTGTGCTCGTATTCATTCCTATTTCATAAACTACCTTAAAAACAGGCATGGAATAAGCTCATTAAGCACCTCACTGCAGAACAGGCAAGAGAGAAAGAGACTGGGGCCCACTGGGCAGGGCATTTTCTCTTCGCTTTTATCATTCTGGGGAATTATAAAATTCGCTTCTATAATTCTTTTATAATTGTTGGCTCTTGCAAAAGAGGCAACAAAAGAAAGAAGGCATTGAACTTTCCTCTGAAGCAGCCCCTAGTGCACTGACTGGCAGGGAGTATTCAATCTTCTGAATGAATGAATGGTTCTCCAAATGCTTTTTCTACCACTCGCCCTCTTTCTCCTTACGATCTGGTCACACCGGTTTCTTTTTGCCTTTCCTGTCCCTATCTCAGGGTCTTTGCACTTGCAGACTTCACCAAAAATCTGTCCCTGATTTTCCCACAGGTTTCCACTCGTAGTTCCTGTTGTAAAGAGTCCTTCCCTGGCTACTTTCTGCGAAGGAATCCCACCCTCTAGACCCACCCCATTCTATCCCTTTTCTTTGTTCTGTTTCCTACCGCAGGCACCACTCTCTGTAGTTCTCTCCTTCATTTATTTTTTTACTTGTTTGTTGCCTGTTTCCCTCCCCGTAGAAGGTGGGCTCCGTGAGAGCAGAACCTTGCCCAGTTGAGTCACTGCTCTATTCCTAGTGCCTAGCACTGTGCCAGGCACATAACAGTATTTGCTGAATCAGTGAATGAATGCATGAGGACAAAGAAAGCTTGCAAATGCCTGCTCTAGCTCAAGTTAGATACTCTCATTGGATTTTCCTTGAAAATCCACTGAAATACCTGATGTAGACTCAGAAATCATCTTTTTTAGAGGATTATTAAGCGATTAAATCATGCTGGGTATTGCCACTTGGGTATCACAAGGCCAACAGCTACTTTTTGCCTCAGGGCATGCTCTTTTATTTCCTGCCCAATCTGGATCAAGGTTTAAAAACCAGAAGAAAAGGTGAGAGAGAACCACTCATTAAGTCAACAATGCTGGTTTTATTTCCCTGATGTCTCTGTGGGCTAGTCACTTAGACAACCCATTCCTCCAATTTCCTCTTCTCAACTGTGGGACTAATAGGGCTATTAAGAGGATTAATGAGACCATGTTTCTGTAATGCTAAAGGTGCCACATGCATTTTTTAAAAACATAATTAGCATGCTAATTCCTTCTCTTCTCCTTGCTTTCCTTTTTGTTTCTGACACAGAGTCCAGGGTTCCATCTCCTCCCCACCACAAATTACAGAAAGTCATTACCACTGCATAATTGCAGCTTAAGTGGGCCTCTGCGGTAAGCATCTATTTTGTAAACCACAGCTCTCCTTGCCTCCTGGCACTGTATCCATGGCTGGGATGATATGCTGGTAAACATGATGATGATAATGGCTCTGACAGCCTTATTCCTTTAGGTGTCATTACTGCAGGAATCATCAGACACCCAGGCTCCACCCTGGTCATGGAGGCTGACTGGATTTTAACCATTAACACTGCAATTATACAAATGCTCCTGATGACTTTCCCCTTCTCATTATTTTTATCATTTGGGGAATCATCCAAGTCTTTCATAAAAATATTTTTAACTATGTCTGCTGGTGCACACCTCCATAGATTTTACTCTATGTTCTCTGGTGCCTCCACATCGTTTTGCTTATTTATGGGAACAAGGAGGGTGATGTGCTAAAAGGTTTACACTTCGCTAAAAATTCTGATAACCTCTGTGTCACTACTCCCGGTAGCTACATGCAGACAAGGTATACACTTCCCACAAGTAGGACCGTCCATGAAAATGAAAAGAAAACTTGTGCTCTCAGTTAGCTGTGGGAAAGATGATGTACTGAGTGCTGGAGCCTGGGATTTCCTGGACAGTGTACAGAGTAGCAGCAACCAGCTTGTCACCATCCACCAGAGGGAAAAGGTCAAGTCATCTATCCACGGATGTATCCTAGAGCCTGGTGTCCAGGATGCTGAACACCCACTCTGGTCTTGAGCACATATACTTTGGGATCTTAGCTCTCAAACATGCCAAGTACCTTCCTGATCTAGGGCATTCAAATATGCTTGCTTATTCTGTCTGCCTGGAACTTTACTGTCTCAAATCATCAACAACTTAATTCCTAATCATCCTTTTGGTGTATGTGAAATGTCAGTTTCTCAGGTGAAACCTCCCTGATCACCCAGAATAGATCAAAGCATCAGTGAGGAAGTCTTGGCTGCAAGCAACAGAAAACCCATCTAGAAGTGTCTTTAACAATGAGAATATATTTTCCTCACCTAACAAGCATTCTATACACATAACGTTCTGAATAGGCTCAGAGGTTCAAAGTTATATTACAGTCCTAGGTGAGCTTTCTGTTATTGACTTTCCCCTCACGGTCACAAATAGCGGCCACAGCTCCAAGCATCACGTTCTCACGTGACAATATCTAAAGTAGGAAACAAAGAGAAAATTTTCTCCTCACGTGTTTCTCTCCGTAACAGGAGGCAAAATCTTTCCCCGGAGTGTCTCTGTCCAGCAGACTTCCGCTCAGATATCACTGGACAGGATCTAATCACATCCCCATACTCTATACATGCTAGGGAAGTGGGGGATCTGACGTTTGGTCTCTAAAGGAAGGAAATTTTATTGGCAAAGGAGAAGGGTTGTTGGGCAGCCAATCAGCAATGCCCATCGAAGCAGCTTCTTCCATTTATATGTTCTTGTAACACCCTGTACCTTTCCTTTGTTTCTCTTATAACAATTTTTATTATGTAATTACCCCTCTGAACTGTATACTCCATGAAAGCAGAGTCTATGCCTTACATGTCCATCGTTATAGTCCTGTCTCCTAGCACAGTGCCTGGCCCCAGGTCCAGCTACATAATCTGTGGGACCCATGCAACATGGCAAGTTGGGCTCCTTGTTCAAAAAGCAGGACAGAAGTACTACTAAAAGCATTAAAACATAAAGCGTTTTCCTTCCGTGTTCTCTCTCCCTCTAAAATTGTAATTTGCTAGGAGGAATTTTTACCATTCATCTTTATGTTGTGTGTTTCCAGCTTCAAATGCAAATGTGAGTGCATTTAACACATGTGTGGAAACATCAGAACTACAGCTTGTACTCTGTAGCACGCACATGCATATGTATATTCTTACCGGAAGAGCAGATGTGCTGCACACACTCAATTACTTTAATTCACTTCTTTATATATGCACATTCTGCCATCACTGTCCACCCTCAGCTGACTTATGAGAGCAAAATGGCTGAAAGGAAAGGAACCATCTTTCCCTTTCTATATCATCATCATTTTCAATGAAACAAACTAAGAAAGGATAAGTTTCCTTGATTATCCATGCTTCTTTGAATACCAGTGCTTGCTTTCTGTGTTTGAAGCAAGTTCTGGTTTAACTGGAAATCGTGACCTCTTGGGGCTCTCAGTACTCCTGCATGATTAGTCCTAGATGGAACATGTTTATCTTATACCAGCTTAGAGTCCCACTGAACTCCTGCCCATCATGGGTCCACTGGAATTCTGTACCCACGAGTATCACACATGCTATATGGTGATGGGCAGCAAGGAATAAGGTAGACGCCCATGTTGTGTGTATCTCCTCTGCTCACGCTCCACTGTCCCATCACACTTCACTTAAAAAAATCGCATGTTCAACCACGAAGTTAAGAATTTCAAGATGGTGAACAGTAAAGCATTAAACCAAGCACAGTTGCCTTCTGAGTAAGGGACCTTCTAGGACTGCACAGGTCATATGCCCATCAAGCCGGAGCTGTCTGTTTCGTCTAGATGCTCAATAAATGTTTAATGAATGAATGAATATATGAATGCATCTCTTTGACCTGCTTTCTGATAACTTCCACATGTTTCTGACATTTCTTCTGAATGAGATCCTCAGGCTCTTAAAGTCTTCCCCTAATTATACTAAGTTTTGATGGAAGGCATGCTAAGCTCCTAATAGTCCGAGCATGTAGGGACAACTGGAGGAAGGCAAAAATGCTGAGAAACTGGATCAGAGGAGTTTAAAGATGAAGTCAACAGTCCACAATTCAGGGCCCTATAAAACAGATAAACAGCAAGAACTTACTGCATAGCACAAGGAACTATATTCAATATCTTATAATACCCTATAATGGAAGAGAACCTGAAAAAGAATATATATACGTGAATCACTTTGCAGTATACCTGAAACATTGTAAATCAACTATACTTCAATATAAAAATAAAAATTTAAAAACAAAATACAGGGCCCAAACAGGCATATGAAAAGATGCTCAACGTCACTAATCATCAGAGAAATGCAAATCAAAACCACAATGGGATATCACCTCACACCTGTCAGAAGGGCTATCATCAAAAATAACACAAATAGGGCTTCCCTGGTGGCGCAGTGGTTGAGAGTCCGCCTGCCGATGCAGGGGACGCGGGTTCGTGCCCCGGTCTGGGAAGATCCCACGTGCCGCGGAGCGGCTGGGCTCGTGAGCCATGGCCGCTGATCCTGCGTGTCCGGAGCCCGTGCTCCGCCACAGGAGAGGCCACAACAGTGAGAGGCCCGCGTACCGGAAAAAAAAATAAAAATAAAAATAACACAAATAATAAATGTTGGCGAGGATGTGGAGAAAAGGGAACCCTTGTTCATTGTTGGTGGGAATGTAAACTGGTGCAACCACTATGAAAAACAGTATGGAGGTTCCTCAAAAACCTAAAATAGAACTACCATATGATCCAGCAACTCCACACCTGGGTATATATCTGGAAAAAAATGAAAACACTAATTCAAAAAGATACATGAACGCCAATGTTCACAGCATCATTGTTTACAATTGCCAAGATACGGAAGCAACCTAAGTGTCCATCAACAGATGAATGGATTCAGAAGATGTGGTGTATATATACAATGGAATACTACTTGGCCATAAAAAAGAACAAAATTTTGCCATTTGCAACAACATGAATGGACTTGGAGGGTATTATACTAACTGAAATAAGTCAGACAGAGAAAGACAAATACTGTATGTTATCACTTATATGCGGAATCTAAAAAATAAAACAAACTAGTGAATATAACAAAAAAAACCCAGACTCACAGATATAGAAAGCAAATTAGTGATTACTAGTGGGGAGAGGAAAGAGGGGAGGGGCAACACAGGGATAAGAAATTAAGAGCTACAAACTACTAGGTATAAAATAAATAAGCTACAAGGATACATTGTACAGCACAGGGAAAAGAGCCAATATTTTATAATAATTAAAAACGGAGTATAATCTTTAAAAAAAAAGTGAATCATTATGCTGTACAACGGAAATTTATATAATATTGTACATCAACTATACCTCAATAAACACAGACAAACAACAACAAAATACAGGGTACACAGGATCAAAGCAAACTCGGATTGGGGCTTCAGGCCTCATTGTCCGTGGGACCGTCTCAGCACAACAGCAAACCTGAAATGGGGCCAAGCAGCTGCACAGCTTGGTGCTAACTGCATCCACCAGTGTGAATGGTGCTCCCTGAAGTTGTGAAGTAGTGGCCTGGGCTGGGCACTGTAGTTGCTTGGGATTAGAAGCACAGAAGTGACAGGGGAAACAAGAAGAAACTGACAAGCCTAGAAAAGATGTAAGGCCCTACCCAGGTGGGCCAATATTTAACACAGAATCCCAGACCATATAGAAAGTACAGTCTTAAACAGGAAATTGAGACCCAAATCCAAGTATAAGGGGTTGGGGTCATCCCATAGCTTCGACTCAGTAGGGACACTGGTAGTGCCTACTAAGTTACATACAAATGAAAAAAAATCAATATGTGTCAGAGTTTTTGCCATTTCATGCAGAGATGACTCATCTCTCCGACAAGAATATAGCATTGTCAAAGGCAAGAGGTGTTCTGTTCCGGCTTTTCAGGAAAAGCCAGCTAAATTTTCATACTGGCTTCTCCATGTGGTCTTAGGCAAGCTATTAAACCTTCTTGAGCCTTTCTTTTTATCTCTAAAAACGAGGACTGGAATCCCTACTTCACAGGGCTGATGTGATGGCAAATGTGAACCATCTAGCACAGTGCTTGCCACATAATAATTCTCAAAACAGAGAGTGGGGCTTCCCTGGTGGCGCAGTGGTTGGGAGTCCGCCTGCCGATGCAGGGGACGCGGGTTCGTGCCCCGGTCCAGGAGGATCCCACATGCTGCGGAGCAGCTGGGCCTGGGAGCCATGGCCGCTGAGCCTGCGCATCCGGAGCCTGTGCTCCGCAACAGGAGAATCCACAACAGTGAGAGGCCCACGTACCGCAAAATAAAAAAAAAAAAAAAACAGAGAGTGACTATTATTATTTAGTTTTCCTATTCTTCAAAACACTTGTTGGCTTGACCACTTCAAAAGCTTATTATTATCAAACTCTTAGAGAAAGTATAAACTAAAATGTGTACTTTAATGTCAAAAAGAAACATACTTTAATATTAAAAAGACCATTCCTCTGTTCAAAAACTTCCAATTGTACAAAATCCTTGCAAAATTAAATTCTTGCCTTGGTATTCAACCCAACTAAAATATTGCCCCAACTTATCCTCATATATTTACTTCCTAACAGTCCCTATGCTGCAGTCAGTCCTGGCTATCCATTGCTCCCCTAAATATTACTCACTGCTTCCTGTCTTTGATCAAGCCACCCAGATATTTGAACATCCTTCGTTCACTACTCCCCAAGTTCTCCATGAAGTTGCTATTGGCAATGCACCTGTCTGTAATCTCTACTTCTTCAGTGCCTCACTTTGGCTTTCCCTATTCTATCTAGAAGACTTAACACACGTTTACTTTTTTTTGGGGGGGGGGGCTGTATTGGGTTTTTGTTGCTGTGCGCGGGCTTTCTCTAGTTGTGGCGAGCGAAGCTACTCTTCCTTGTGGTTGCGAGGGATTCACATTGCGGTGGCTTCTCTTGTTGTGGAGCATGAGCTCTAGGCGCATGGGCTTCAGTAGTTGCGGCGTGCAGGCTTCAGTAGTTGTGGCGCACGGGCTTAGCTGCTCCGTGGCACGTGGAATCCCGGACCAGGGATCGAGCCGTGTCCCGTGCATTGGCTGGTGGATTCTTAACCACTATGCCACCCAGAGGAGTCCCTGTTTACCTTTTAAAGTAAATAAGTTGGCTTTATTTGTGTCTTTTCTCAGGGTTTGAATTGGATACCTCCCTAAATATATGCTTGTGAAAATACCTTCTTTCTTTTTCAAGTGTCTACATTTCTGCATCAACCTTTGGAAAGTACTAGAGCTTTTCATTCTTTTTGCTCTCTGTGTAATGAACAACTTTATACTATAAACTTCCAAGCCTCGTCCTTGAAGTATGACTCTCACAAGGTACTTTTTTGGCTTCAACCTGCTTGAGAATAAACTTTCAAATTTCGAAAGGAACAATTTCTTTCCACAAAAGAACCTGTTAATCCACTGAGAGAGGTCAAGTGGTCTTTTAAATATCTAAGTATTTCTACAAAAGCTATAGTTCATTATGTTTTCCAAATACTGAATTTCACTTCAGTCAGCCATCAGCTTCCAAATGTACTCCTAATCTCGTAACTTAAAAACAAATAACTGCCTTGACAATAAACTTCTTGGAAGTGTTGAACCTTCTTGGAAGAGTTGCCTCTAGTCAAGAACTCTACTTCCACATTCTCAATTGATTCTGATATGCCTCATCCCGAACCATACCACCAGGACTGTTTTACTATGATCTCTATTTTGCCAAATCCATAGGTCACTTCTCTTTCCTCTTTCAGCCGCAATCATCACAGTTGCTCACTCCGTCGTTCTTAAAATACCTCCTTTCTTGGAAACCATAAACAAAACGAAAAGATAACATACAGAATGGGAGAAAATATTTGCAAACGATGCAACCAACAAGGGATTAAACTCCAAAATATACAAATAGCTCATGCAGCTCAATATCAAAAAACACAAACCCAATCAAAAAATGGGCAGAAGATATAAATAGGCATTTCTCCAAAGAAGACGTACAGATGGCTAAAAGGCACGTGAAAAGATGCACAGCAATGCTAACCATCAGAGAAATGCAAATCGAAACTACAACGAGGTATCACCTCACACCAGTCAGAACGGGCATCATCAGAAAATCTACAAACCACAAATGCTGCAGAGGGTGTGGAGAAAAGGGAACCCTCCTACACTGTCGGTAGCAATGTAAATTGACACAGCCACTATGGAGAACAGTAGGGATGTTCCTTAGAAAACTAAAAAGAGAGTTACCATATGACCCAGCAATCCCACTCCTAGGCATACATCTTGAGAAAAGTGTAATTCAAAAAGACACATGCACCCCAATGTTCATCTCAGCATTATTTGC
Source organism: Neophocaena asiaeorientalis asiaeorientalis (assembly GCF_003031525.2). Taxonomy (NCBI): domain Eukaryota; kingdom Metazoa; phylum Chordata; class Mammalia; order Artiodactyla; family Phocoenidae; genus Neophocaena; species Neophocaena asiaeorientalis. The sequence continues at coordinate 18,633,149 of NW_020185339.1, forward strand.
AATAACCAAGACATGGAAGCAACATAAATGTCCACTGACAGATGAATGGATAAAGAAGATGTGATCAAAAAAAAAATAAAAAGAAACAAATGAATTGATATACAAAAGAGAAATAGACCCACAGACATAGAAAATAAACTTGTGGTTACCAAAGGGGAAAGGTGGGGGAGATAAATTGGGAATTCAGGATTGACATATACATAGTACTATATATAAAATAGATAACTAAGAAGAACCTACTGTATAGCACAGGGAACTATACTCAATATATTATGGTGACCTATGGGGGAAAACAATCTGAAAAAAGAATACATATATGTGTCTGTATAACTGAATTGCTTTGCTGTACACCTGAAACTAACACAACATTGTAAATCAACTATACTTCAATTAAAAAACAAAAATAAAATAAAAAGAAATACCTACTTTCTTGGCTGTCGTGACATCACACTTCCCAGGTTCTGCTTTTATCTCACTGAGCTGCTACATTTCAGATACCTTTTCTGAGTATTCCTCTTCTCAGCCTCTAAATGTTGGAATGGGCTAGAGCTGAGTAACAAACCCTTTTAGATCTCATCCAATCCAAAATTCAAATTACATCTACAAGATGACGAATGCCAAATCAAATCTCCAGGTTTGTCTTAGTCATGAAATCTAAGTCCTTGGACTTACACACCCAATGGCCTACTTGAAATCTTCACTTACATAGCTCAGAGATAACATGGTTAAAACAGCTCTTGACTCCATAACCCTTCTCCAGTCTCACTTTCCTCCAGCTTCACCAATCCCAGCAAAAGGCACCACCATCCACCCGGTGCCGAAAATCTGTAACTTAAACTTGATTCCTTTCTATCCTTCATCCTCCACATCTAATCTGCCTGCTAGTCCTGTCCTCTCTATCACAAGTAATGTCCAGAATCATCTATATCTCTGCTTCTCCTCCAAGCCAAATCTCTTGCATAAGCCAACCTTACTTCTCACCTGGACTTGCAGCAACAGCTTCCTCACTGGCCTTCACGCCTCCGTTCAAATACCTTGCTCTCCTGCAAAATATTCTTCATGATATTTTCTTTTAAAAATGTCTGATCTGATAAAATGTATTTTAGTATGTGATCTTTTAAAAATGTGAATTTTTAAAGATGTATAACAGACCAAGTCACCCCCTATTCTCATCCTAACTGAAAACCCCTGGATGGCTTCCAATCATGTTTAGAATAAAAGTAAAGCCCTCCCTAATCTGGCCCCACTTGTCTCTTACCACTCTTTTCTCACCCACTCCACTTCACCCACAGAAATATTCCTCAAACACACAGATTATTTCAACCCAAGGCCTTTGCACTAGCTTTTTCCCTCTGCTTAGAATATTCTTCCAATCATTCTTTGCATAATTGCATGTTTCTTGTCACTTAGTTTTCAGCTTGTGTTTTGCCTGCCCCAACAGACCTTTCCTGACCACCTAATCTACAGTACCCCTTCCCACTAATATCTTTCTATCCCATCACCTTGGCACTTATCATATTCAATACTCTTTCTTTCCTTCCTTCTTTCCCTCCCTCTCTTCATTTCTCTGTTTTGCCCAAATTATGTCTCAGAATAGAAGCTCCATGTGAGCAGAGTCCTTGTCTATCTTGATTATCACTGCATACCGGTGCCTAAACTGTCCCTGACACATGGCAGAAGCTCAGTATTGGTATGTTTATGTTCCTTTACACACACACACACACACTCACACACACACCCCCTACTGAACTACAAGGGCACACATAATTCATGATTCGGCCATCACGAAAGGTCTGTAGTTATCAACTCTGAGATAACTAAGAATTAGTCATGCTAAGTCTAAGAAGAACCGCGCAAGGGAAAGGAACTCATGATCGCAGTCTGCAGGAAGGTAGCTGGATGCTTCTTTTCCAAACGGCCCGAGGGGCTACCGTCCAAAGAAGGCAGGAAATCACCATACTAGGGACATTCCACTCACTGGGTGGTAAGGAAGTGTCTGAATCTCTCCTCCACCGCACCTATCCCATCCTGATGCGAGCCCTAGGCCATTTCACTTATTAAAGTCAACAGCTCTGACCATTACCAATCTGCTTCACATTTTCATCCTCCTCTTGACCGTTTTTTCAACAAAACTCCAATAGGGTAGCATAAAAGAAAAGGGAAAAAAAAAAAAAAAACTCAAAAAAAAAAGAAAAGGGATTTGTTCAGAGTCAAGCAATGACTGGGAAAAAAATCAGAAATATCAAGAGACAAGCAGGTAAGCAATGTCAGAAAACACAAAAGCAGTAAAAATTATGTAGGAAAATATTTTCAATTCAATATAGATTTTACTTGCTTTTTAAACATTTCAAACCCATTAAATCTTAGATCTTTACAAATGTTCTCTTAGACTTGAACAGCATTTGAGGAGCACCGATCAGTTCTCTTCTTTAACTCCTGAAGTAGAAAAACCCATCACTCCTATTGAAAAAATCATTCTGGGTATGGATTGAATTCTTCCAGAAAATATGAAAGTATGTATCAGATAAGCTCTTCTTTTATCCCCAATAACTCAGGGGGAATTTTCTGAAATGTTTCACTTATACTACCTTACCAGATGCTCCAGAAAAAAAGAAAGTTTCAGAGTATTAAATATATGAAAACTAATAAAGGTCGCCAGTTTCTCAGTATTTATTAAGTTGATAAGTAGTAAATAAGGGCAAATATTGAATATGAAAAATATTATTTCCTAGTTTTGTTTGTCTGTTTTTACAAGATGCAAATGCGCTAACATTTTACTTGTAATTTTTCCCATAAATTCACTGACTTAAAATATGCTTCTAGAAAAAGGCAGCCTTTTAGCAAGATGAATAATAAAACAGAATGTAGCTTATTAATGGACATACTGGTAAATTTCCATCCTTTCAAATGAGTCATTAAAATAGACACTCTCAATTTAAGAAATGTTTGTCTAATAAGTTACCAAAAAAAAACCCTCAATAAATCATACTGAACATTTAGTTCGACAAAAATGAGATTTTTTCAGCAACTCCTCACTGTTATACTGTTTTCCTCTTCCACAATTTATCTGCATTTCCATCATTTCTAATAAGATAATTGTACCTATTCTGGAAATTAAGGCCAAATGTTTAAGTGATAATATTAATATATTATTTTTCCAGAACCTTCAATAGTTAAAATGTTAATTACCATATTTATATTCACCAAGGGTAAGGAATAAATATTTGGCTTGGATAGTTTTTAATTTTTTTCATTTGCTTTTGCTCTTAAGACAGATGGTTTTAACACAAATGGAGTAAAATCAGGATTGTTGTTTGTTAAGGAATAATCTGTTTCTGATGTTTACTCCTTACTTTTAAAGCATAATCCTATGTCACAGCATCACAGCTGTTATTGTGAAAACAAGAGCTCTGATGTGGTTTCCTGACATGACATAAAAGTATACTTTGTGCTGCACTGGGTCATTTTTTTTAAAAATATTTATTTATTTATTTTTTGGCTGCATCGGGTGTTAGTTGCAGCACATGGGATCTTTCGTTGCTGTGCGTGGGCTCTTTGTTGCAGTGTGCGTGCTTCTCTCTAGTTGTGGCGCACAGGCTTATTAGTCATGGTGCGTGGGCTCAGTTGCCCTGCGGTATGTGGGATCCCAATTCCCTGACCAGGGATCGAACCGGCGTCCCTTGCATTGCAAGACAGATTCTTAACCCCTAGACTACCAGGGAAGTGCCATGGGTCATATTTTTTTTAAAGGTGGGAAGCATTATGCTTTTTTTAAAGGGGCATTCCAGATGGAAAAATACATTACACTAAAGACTTGGTTTGTATAAATCATTTGGAGAAGATAGTAAACTGTGCTAGATAGGAACTATGGAATAATAGAATAAACACGTAAGAGCAGCATTAGGGGTTAACCAGTGGAGAATTACTCTAATTGTAGAGGATGCCAAATTTTATTTTTAAAATCACTGCAGGTAAAAGTTTCTAAAAAGGAAGAGTTGGGGAATCAAAAGTATTCTTCAAGATGAGAATGTCCTCAGCTATACAGAGTCACAGATCAGAGAGCTGGACGAGGCCACGAGAGTCCTATAGAAAGATGCATAGGACAGTGGTTACGGGTCCATATGCAAGGTTAGGATCAGAGAGCCTACATTTGAATCAAGATCCCACAATTTCAGCTCTGTGAACTTACCCAAACTACTGATTTCTCTCAGTCTCTTATTTCTCTTCTGTATAAAAGGTTTATACTGATGACATAGTACAGGGTGTTAAGAGGATTATTTAAGCTAACAATGCTCAACAATGCCCACCTTAGAGTAAGTAATCCATAAGTGTTAACTATTGTGATTTAGCCATAAATGAAGCACAGGAGACCCAGACAGATCGTGTGATTTACCCAAGCAATTAGTTAATATTTGCGAAATCTCTGGCTCCGGGTTTCCACTTCTAGACTATGGAATAGACAAAGATTTATTAAGACATAGTCCCTGAACTTAAGTGGCTAGAGAATGAGTATGTGAACTGGGAAGAGTAGACACTTTTGTTATAGAAACTAGGTTAACATTCCAGAACTGCTCCTTATAGCTATACGACCTGGGCCAATCATCTTGATTTTTCATAGTTTCAGTTCCTTCATTTATAAACTCTGCTTCATGGGGTTACTGTATCTCTCATGTATATACAGTGCCAGGAACATGGTAGATCTTCCATAAATAGTTTCTGTGGCTAGAAGAAAAAATAATATTGAGTTCACATATTCACAGTGAATTCACATATTCACAGTCGTCTTTCATTCCTCCCCATCTCAAAGGAGGCAGTCAGGGGAGTTACTATAAAACATAGGCACGCCTACAAAAACAAAGTTCATTTAAACCTTGTTTTGAGGCTATTTTGCAGGACTGTGTAGTCCCCTGAAGTAACAGGAAGTACTCTCAGACATCCCAAAACAATGGCTGGGACACACCAACCTCATATAAGAAAGCCATTCTCAGCAAATGGCAGGAGACATCCATCCCTATGTGTTGAACAAACATTGCCTGGTATGCAGTCCCAGTTGGCACCTCTACCTCCAAAGTGCCTCCTGCCTCTTGTCATGAGCTCCACAGCAAATGTCAACAGCTTTGTTGTAAGGAAGTAGGTAGCAGTAAGATTTTGAATAAAGATATCCAAATACTAAACCTAAAAGTATTACTTAACAGTGATCCATTAGTTTGCAATTATTTATGGTAACTGGGAAATACACTAGCAAATGCTATCAGATATAACTGAAAAATTTTATTTTAGCTGTCAGTTATCACCTCCTCCCCTTCAAACATTTACAAGTGTTGCTAACAAGGAAAAAAAAATGCACTGATTTTGACTTTCACCTCCATTGTCCCATGAAAAAAAGAAAATTAAGAAGCAAGAAGCAGAGAGCATGAACAGCCAGACTAGATACCTAGACTCAGAACATGTAACCCTGAAAATAATAGCAACGTGTTATAATTGGCCTGCTCACCAAGAGAAGAGGAAACGGCACTAGAACCTCAGGCATGCTATCATTTTAGGGAGTAACTGCCTTTATTCTATCCTTAACATTTTGGTCCAGGGAGCATTTATGGCTTCTTCATATTCTCATTCTCTCTCTCTCTCTCTCTCTTAGCTTCTGAAGTGTTTCTTGGAGACTACACATTAATGGTTCTTCTTGTTTTTCATAACAGTAACTCAGATGAGCTGGAAAAATATCCAACCACAGCTGCTTTTCTAGCAATTTTAATGGGTTCAACTTTTAACCTGCCCTCTATGGCTCCCACCAAGCAGTGAATTAAACCAAGACTTGTAGTACTTGACCCATTTCCCATTATCCTTTGAGAGAATTTTTCAACCATTCCACTAACCATTCAACCATTCCACTAACACAAACGCTGTCTCTTACGTAGCTAGTTTTCCTGGCCAGAGAGTGTCCATCCTCTTTTAGCCTGGATTTTGATCTGTACTACACTCTGTACTTATTCCCAATTTGGATTGTCAATTTGTTAAGTGAAAGATTTCCAAATATCCACTGAAAAGAGGAAGACAGTCTATTAAAGGGAACTGACAAACCACGGGACAAGTCACAAGTGGCATTCTGGGCCTTCTCGGGCCCCAGGTCACTTCAGTCTCTAGGCCTGATGAAGGAGAGGCAGAGAAAAGAACATGGGTGGACTCATGATCGTCTGATAAAACAAATCAACCAGCAAAATGACTAAGCCATGTAAGTGGCATATACTTTACAAGGGAATGAACGTCAAGATTCTTGGAAATATGTGATAGGAGACTACTTCTAGGTGTTTTGGTGGATTTTAGAATTCTGAAAATGTGTGTGTGTGTTTGCGTGTGTTGGAGACCTTAAACTTTATGTGTCTCATTTGTTATGGATTATTCTAAAAATGCAGGGTCTTTATGCTTGAATGGTAAGTACAGTCAGAGGCTCAATAAGCAAAAAAGGCCTTTAATTTATAGGACTTTTTTTTTTTTTTTTTTAAAGAAGTACATGGGAAGCAGGTTATTTGGGGAATACAGTCTGAGCAATCTTAATGACTAAGGTGTGGCAATGAAAAAACTATATAAGAAGTTTTCAAAGTTAGTCTTTTCTATTTTTAGATATTCTTTTGCATTTCACCTTTGACTATTACTTGTACTATGTATCTGCCTATTAAGTAAACCAGCAGTTTAAGTTAAACAGGATTTATAGCACTCGAAGCTGCCTCTAAGTGATCATACTGCTTTGTTTTTTAAACACAACAATGTGTGTGTGTGCATGTGTGTATACTGATATGCTAATTGCCCTCCCTACACTAAACACGAATTTGCGTCTCTGATATTACACCTGGACATTGGATCCTGAAAGGCACAAATCACTCTCAGTTTTCTGTATTAATCCTCCTACCTGGCACCATTTTGACTATTGGATAAATATTTACTGAATACTAAAATCAGTATTTAAAAGCCTGTAGATGTCTGTGACTCTTGGAGATCTGCTTTTGCATACTGCTTTCACTTAAAGAGAACACTATTGCTGCCAGCTCTTAAAGAAGTGACACTGTTTGCCATAATTATTTTTCAGTTACGGTCTGGTAGGTTATCTTGCTTTAAGCTCTGTTCCAATAAATTTTTAAGTTATTTCTCCTTCCCTATCTTTCGGTGCCTTAAACTAGTGTCAGGACAAGTGAGAAAGAAGTTTGGGAACAAATTACACCAACGCATGATTGCATCCCTGAGTTTAGCGTATGAAATAAACGCTATGAAATAAACATACAGCTTCAAAGAGGATATGGACAAAGTGGGAACAGTTAGAGTGGGAAAGGGGAAGGAAACATGTGAGTGAAAAGTGTAGGGAAATATGGGTGGCACATGGCCCCTAGCATACTGACTCTAAGAAAAAATAAACAAGTGGTCCTACGTTAAACTAAAAAGCTTTGCACTATCAACAAAACAAAGGCTACCTACTAAATGGGAGAAGATATTTGTAAATGATACATCCAATAAGGGGTTAATATCCAAAATATCCAAAGAACTCAACTCAACATCAGAAAAAACAAACAACGCAACTTAAAAATGAACAGAGGAACTAAACAGACATTTTTCCAAAGAAGACATATAGATGGGCAACAGGCACAGGAAAAGATGCTCTATATCACTAATCATCAGAGAAATGAAAATCAAAACTATAATTAGATACCACTTCATACCTGTAAGCATGGCTTTTATCAAAGAGACAACAAACAACAAGTGATGGTGAGAATGTGGAGGAAAGGGAACACGTGTGCACTGCTGGCGGGAAAGTAAATTGGTGCAGCCACTATGGAAGACAGGATGGAGATTCCTCAAAAAATTAAAAATAGAACTACCATACGATCCACATTTCCACTCCTGGGTATTTATCCGAAGAAAATGAAAACACAAATTAGAAAAGATAGGGAATTTCCTGGTGGTCCAGTGGTGAGGACTCTGTGTTTTCACTGCCGAGGGCCCAGGTTCAATCCCCGGTCGGGGAGCTAAGATCCCTCAAGCCACATGGTGCAGCCAAAAAAAAAAAGAAAAGAAAAGATAGATGCACCCCTGTTCACTGCAGCATTACTGACAATAGCTAAGATATGGAAGGAACCTAAGTGTCCATTAATAGATAAATGGATAAAGACAATGGGGTATATATACATATAAATATATAATGGAATATTACTCAGTCACAAAAAAAGAATGAAATCTTGCCATGTTTGACAACATAGATGGACCTAGAGAGTATTATGTTAAGTGAAATTAGCCAAAGACAAATACTATATGACTTTACTTATATGTGGAATCTAAAAAACAAAACAAATTAACATACATAACAAAACAGAGTCATAGATTCAGAGAACAAATAGATGGCTTCCAGAGAGGAGGGCAGTTGGGAGAGGAGACAATAGGTGAGGGAGATTAAGAGGTACAAACTTCCAGTTGTCAAATAAATGAGTCACAGTTGTGAAATGTACAGTATGGGGAATATAGTCAATAATTATGTAATTTATGGTGACAGATCATGACTAGACTTAATTGGGGTGATTATTTTGAAATGTATAGAAATGTCAAATCACTATACTGTGTGACAGTAAGTAACGTAGTGTTGTAGGTCACTTATACTTCAAAAACAAACACATAGTAAAAGAGATCCGATTTGTGGTTACCAGAGGTGGAGAGTGGGAGGAGGGGAATTGAATGAAGGTGGTCAAAAGGTACAAACTTCCACTTGTAAGATAAGTACCAGGGATGTAATATGCAACATGATAAATATAACTAACACTGCTGTATGTCATGTATGAAAGTGGTTAAGAATAAATCCTAAGAGTTCTCATTACAAGAAAAAAATTCCTTTTTCTATTTCTTTAATTTTGTGCCTATATGAGACGACAGACGTTCACTAAACTTACTGCAGTAATAATTTCATGATGTTTGTAAATCAAAATCATTATGCTGTACACCTTAAACTTATACAGTACTGTGTGTCAATTATATCTCAATAAAACTGGAAGAAAAAAATTAAACATTCACAAAACCCTTTTACAGACAATATTTCTCAGCACCTGAATGAAGTAGAGAATATCTTGATCTCAGAGAGGAAAAGCGGCTCAGAAAGGTTGAGTGATCTGCCCAAGGTTACACAGCTAGTACACAAATAGTAGAGCAGGTATACAGCCCCTAACATCATCGTTGTCATCATCTTTGTTATCATCATCATGCCAGACCATCATTTTTTTCTCTGGGTACATGACCAACCACTATTCCATTCCTTTGCCCAAGTGTTTGTAGACACCACAGTGAAATATATTCAAGTACTACTTAATAAAGGGTGAACGTAATCATGGGAGAATGACAAACTTTCTAGATATTAGGCAAATTACCATTACTTATTTTTCAACTGTAAACTGTATATATGAACAATAAGCTCTGACAAATAAATAGGGAATTACATTTTGAAATCTCTCTAGGTATATTTAGATTATTTGAAATATAAAATAACAAGAACAACAGTGATGGAGCTTTACTATATGCTAGGCCTCTTCTATGTGCTTTACACTCTATAAGGTGAAAACTATGACTATCCTTGTTTTACAAATGAGGAAACTGAGGCACGTGTCCAGTTGCTGGAGCCATATAGCTGGGAAGCAATGTCATCCTGCAGCATCCTGGCTCTGAGTCCTCTGTGGACCGGATACTATATACTCGTATGTATTTATCTTAAAAAAGTAATTCTAGGAGATTTTATTAACAGCTCAATAACTATCTGTATATATTTTATTATAAATTCATTCAATTTTACATTATGCCTTTGAAGTTTTTTCTTGAAAATGGCTTAATAGCATCATCTCCCTTATGACGCTTAAAATATTCTTTGTACATGTTTTTTAAATTACTAAAGTAAACATAACCTAGTATAAGAAACTAAGACGTTACAGAAATATATGAAAAGACAGTCACAGTTCTGTGTAAACTGAGCTCCTCCTCCCACCGTTGATAATTACTATTAACGCCATCAACTCACTTTAAACCATCTCAGTTACAATTAACTCGCTTAAAACTTGAGTCCTAAACCTTCAGCAATACACGTGTTCAGTGTTCAGCGAACTGCACCCACTGAAGGCTTTCATGGCAATGACAGCAGGTAGGCAGCGTCCAATGCATTCAGTCAGTGCAATGACTAATGCATCAAAGGCTTTATTTTATCTCCATCCCTCAGCCTGTCCCAGGGTGCCTTCAGTGGAGTCCAGGCCAGCATCAGTACAGCTGTGCCCAGCAACCTCCAGTGGTTGCTTCAATTGCACTGAGAGGAAAGGAAAAAGACGTCAACTGAGAAGAACTAATTGGAGCAAAGAAAGAGAGAGAAAGGAAACAGCAGGCACAAGATGCTCTGATGTTCTTTAAAGAAAATCAAGAAAGCCATTCTCTTGTTGCTGGGAAGCTATCTCTGAAGATAGTTCCAAAGGAGAAACTTCAAAGTATTTGGGCAAGTTTAAATTCATTTAGCACATATTAATCATCACCTACTATACACCAGGCATTGTGCTAGGTGCTGCGAATATAAAGGTGAGCCATCTAGACATGCTTCCTGATGCAAGATGCTTACAATATAAAAGCAAAGACATATATTAATTAAATAATCACACAGGGCTTCCCTGGTGGCTCAGTGGTTGAGAGTCCGCCTGCTGATACAGGAGACACGGGTTCGTGCCCCGGTCCGGGAAGATCCCACATGCCGTGGAGCGGCTGGGCCTGTGAGCCATGGCCACTGAGCCTGCACGTCTGGAGCCTGTGCTCTGCAACGGGAGAGGCCACAACAGTGAGAGGCCCGCGTACCGAAAATAATAATATTAATAATAATCACACAAATATAACGTAAAATTAAAACTGTGATAACTGTTAAGAAGGAAAGTTATACGGTGATATTTCGAAAAGATCTCATATAGGTGACTAAATTTCTGTGTGCTATGAGTAGGGGGGAAAGCTACTAATTACTTTAAAGTTCACATTCAATCCTTCACTCAGTAATCAAGGGATAGATGGTGCTCTTGTGATGCATGTAGTCTGGTTAGAGAAAACATGCCAGACGTGTGACTGATTTGATTTTATGGATCCAGGACCAAAAGCAATGCTGGGCATATTTGAATTTGCTCACGCTTCAGCTACGGCTTTCTGAAACTGATAAACAGCAATGCAGAGATGGATCAAAGGGTAGAAAATGCATATGGCAAGCAGGGTTTGGAATCAGGCAAGCTGAAAGACAGATACGTTTTGCATAATATCAGAGACACGGGTTTGATCCCTGGTCCGGAAGATCCCACATGTCGCAGAGCAACTAAGCCCGTGTGCCACAACTACTGAGCCTGCGCTCTAGAGCCTGCGAGCCACAACTACTGAGCCCGTGTGCCTAGAGCCCGTGCTCCGCAACAAGAGAAGCCACCGCAACGAGAAGCCCGCACACCGCAACAAAGAGAAGCCCCCTCTCTCCACTACTAGAGAAAGTCCACATGCAGCAATGAAGACCCAACGCAGCCAAAAATAAGTAAATAAATTTTTTTCAAATAATAAAATTAAATTTAAAAAGATAAATATATCTACAGGAAATTTCCTGGCAGTCTAGTGGTTAGGACTCGGCGCTCTCACTGCCAGCGCCCGGGTTTGATCCCTGGTCAGGGAACTAAGATCCCGCAAGTCGCAAGGTACAGCCAAAAATAAAATAAAAATAAATATCCATAATTGCATACATGGAAGAGAACTTAAATTTCTAGTTCATTATACTTATTTAACAGACAAGGAGACTGCCAACCGTCATCCAACTAAAGGAATAAGAGCAGAATTTTAAAATAATCTAAAATGTTTATCTCCACGTGATATTTGCATTTTCTATTACTATGGATAAATTAATCAACCAGTAAATATTGATTGATCCCATGTGACAGACAATAAGTTTACTGGAGCTGAAGAAGAAAGAGATCGCCAAGGGCTCAGTGGTCAGGGAAGGGGGGTTTAGAGGGAGCAGCAGGGGTTGGGAAAAGTGACACTGACAGCTTCACGAGGGTAAGGCTGTGCCTCTCTCATTCACATATCAATCAGGTATAGCGTACATATTCTGGCATGTGGTACACTTTCAATCCATGTTGGTTAAATGAATAAACAGAAGATGAAGAGATAGAGCACAAAAAAAACACAGTATCATCGAAGTCAGAGAGGTGGGATTGTGCATGGCATTTAAGAGAATTGCAAATAGATCAATCTAGCACAGAGCCTGAATAAAGAAGTAGTGGGGGGGCTTCCCTGGTGGCGCAGTGATTGAGAGTCCGCCTGCTGATGCGGGGGACGCAGGTTCGCGTCCCGGTCCAGGAGGATCCCACGTGCCGCGGAGCAGCTGGGCCCGTGAGCCATGGCCGCTGAGCCTGCGTGTCCGGAGCCTGTTGCTCTGCAACGGGAGAGGCCACAACAGTGAGAGGCCCACGTACCGCAAAAAAAAAAAAAAGTAGTAGTGAGACTGGGCATATGCCCTGAGAAAACCATAATTCAAAAAGAGACATGCACCACAACGTTCACTGCAGCTCTATTTACAATAGCCAGGACATGGAAGCAACCTAAGTGTCCACTAACAGATGAATGGATAAAGAAGATGTGGCACATATATACAATGGAATATTACTCAGCCATAAAAAGAAACGAAACTGAATTATTTGTAGTGAGGTGGATGGACCTAGAGACTGTCACACAGAGAGAAGTCAGAAAGAGAAAAACAAATACCGTATGCTAACACATACATATGGAATCTTAAAAAAAAAATGGTTCTGAAGAACCTAGGGGCAGGACAGGAATAAAGACACAGGTGTAGAGAATGGACCTGAGGACACAGGGAGGGGGAAGGGTACGCTGGGACGAAGTGAGAGAACAGCATTGACATATATACACTACCAAATGTAAAATAGATAGCTAGTGGGAAGCAGCTGCGTGGCACAGGGAGATCAGCTCAGTGCTCTGCGACCACCTAGAGGGGTGGGATAAGGAGGGTGGGAGGGAGATGCAAGAGGGAGGGGATATGGGGATATACATATGCATATAGCCGATTCATTTTGTTATACAGCAGAAACTAACACAACACTGTAAAGCAATTATACTCCAATAAAGATGTTAAAAAAAAATTCCCTCTGAGGTTAAACTCCACTGGCAGAAGATAATCTCTGGTCTCAGGTCTCATGAAACCCACCCTCTAAAGCTGTGCTGTCCTATACAATGACTACTAGCCACCCAAGACTACTGAGCAATTGTAATGGAGCTAGTGCAGACTGAGAAACTGGATTTTTTTCTTT
>NW_020185339.1:18647539-18782257 GCF_003031525.2 Neophocaena asiaeorientalis asiaeorientalis
AAAAAAAAAAAAAAGTAGTAGTGAGACTGGGCATATGCCCTGAGAAAACCATAATTCAAAAAGAGACATGCACCACAACGTTCACTGCAGCTCTATTTACAATAGCCAGGACATGGAAGCAACCTAAGTGTCCACTAACAGATGAATGGATAAAGAAGATGTGGCACATATATACAATGGAATATTACTCAGCCATAAAAAGAAACGAAACTGAATTATTTGTAGTGAGGTGGATGGACCTAGAGACTGTCACACAGAGAGAAGTCAGAAAGAGAAAAACAAATACCGTATGCTAACACATACATATGGAATCTTAAAAAAAAAATGGTTCTGAAGAACCTAGGGGCAGGACAGGAATAAAGACACAGGTGTAGAGAATGGACCTGAGGACACAGGGAGGGGGAAGGGTACGCTGGGACGAAGTGAGAGAACAGCATTGACATATATACACTACCAAATGTAAAATAGATAGCTAGTGGGAAGCAGCTGCGTGGCACAGGGAGATCAGCTCAGTGCTCTGCGACCACCTAGAGGGGTGGGATAAGGAGGGTGGGAGGGAGATGCAAGAGGGAGGGGATATGGGGATATACATATGCATATAGCCGATTCATTTTGTTATACAGCAGAAACTAACACAACACTGTAAAGCAATTATACTCCAATAAAGATGTTAAAAAAAAATTCCCTCTGAGGTTAAACTCCACTGGCAGAAGATAATCTCTGGTCTCAGGTCTCATGAAACCCACCCTCTAAAGCTGTGCTGTCCTATACAATGACTACTAGCCACCCAAGACTACTGAGCAATTGTAATGGAGCTAGTGCAGACTGAGAAACTGGATTTTTTTCTTTTACTTAATGTTAATTCATTTAAATTTAAATGAAAAAAGTGAAGCAGTGTAAAATATTTTTCAATTAAACACAAATTTATTGTTTTGGTCGGACTACATTTCTCTTTAATCATTGAAAAATTAGCATCTGAATTGAAATTTATGCTATAAGTATAAAACACACTGAATTTCAAAGACTTAGCACAAAAAAGTGTGAAGTAGCTCATTAATTTTTATTTGACAGCATGTTGAAGTAAAAATATTTTGGATATATCCGTTTAAATAAATTACTAAAAGTAATCATTAATTTCCTTTTACTTTTTTCAATGTGAGTATTAGAATATTTCAAATTTCATGTGTGGCTCACATTACATTTCTTTTGGATGGTACTGCTTTAACTAAAGATCAGCCCCCTAAACCAAGTCTTATTTCCCCAGGTCAGTGATTATATCAGATGCCCTCAGAGCCTTTCAATAAAACAGTCCTAACTAATCAGCAGACTTTGGGCAAAAGTTTAAAAAAAAGTAATCCAGTTAGCAAATCCACTAGTTAGCATACTTCTGAACTTAAGTCATTTGTTGGAATGCATTTTTCCTTTGCCTTCCTCTTACTAATTAGTACCCGTCCACCAAAGGTAATGTGTTTGAACTTTAGAAGAATGCATAAAATCTGCATGGTATGACTTTTCTAATGGTAAGACAGGATCAAACAAATTTTCACCCAAAGAAAGATAGCTTAAGTCAAGATCTAAAATACTCATTAAGTTAAAAAGTGATTGCCCTTCAGGCTAAATCTCTGAACAGCACTTCAGTTATTTTGTTTGTTTCTATGTTTAGACATCAGCTGCATCTTATCTTTAGCTTTAGTGATTATAGTAAGAAAGAAAGAAATCAAGGAGGTTGAAAAGGCCTATTTTGTATAAACTTTATTGTGAGCCTGACATATTAAATATGACAAGTATGTAACGAATATAACAAGTATTGTATTCTGTGCCGACATTTTTGACACCTTCTGGGGTGTAGCCCAGATTTGTAGCCATGTTTGCAGGACATGGCTTAGTCCCTCCTTCACCACTGCTAATTGGACAAGGAATTTGCATCAGACCAAAGCTGGGCCAATCAGAATCTCTTCTTGGAATTTAGACTGGAAATATAGAAACTGGACTTTATTTGGTTTCTGATGAACGTTAGAGGTAAGTCAGGATAAGCAGAGGCTGGGACCAACAGGTGCAGGCCACAGCATAGTAAAATAATCTACAAGAAGACTGAGGAAAAATAAAGTAAATGTATCAAAAGAAGCAGAGCCAAGAGATCAAACATTCTAGAAAAGACAGTAAATACCATTGGATTTGAATTTTCTAGATCCTGGTTCCAGTGCCTTACAACTTATCTCTGTAATTATTACTCTACAGTTACTAGGGGTACCTTCAGATATTCAATAAATTCCTCTTTTTTGTTTGTTTCTAACCTAAGCTAGTTTATATGAGTTTCAGTTCTGACAAGCTCATAGATCCTTGCTTTCATCAGGCAGGCACTGGGACCTGTTGTGAAATTATTTAATAGGAAATTAATGAATAAAATTAATATAGAAAACTAATAAATATTAGTAAAATGATAAAAATATAGTACCCTGAAAGAAAAAAACAAAGTGATTATCTAGAAAAGATATTTTTCCTTGAATTCAAACAAATATATTGGTACTCATAATATACAACTTCTATTTCTACGTTAGTAGGAAGAGGAGAAAATTAAAACAGGAGAAAGAAAATAAAAAAGGAAGAAACAAGTCACCTCTTGACTTTTCTTTCCTTCAGCAATGTCTACTCTTCCCCCTTTTGTTTTTATTTAAGATCCTCCAATCAAAAGTAAGCTAGGCGAGGGACTTCCCTGGTGGTGCAGTGGTTAAGAATCTGCCTGCCAATGCAGAGGACACGGGTTCGAGCTCTGCTCAGGGAAGATCCCACATGCTGCAGAGCAACTAAGCTCATGCGCCACAACTACTGAACCTGCACTCTAGAGCCAGCAAGCCACAGCTACTGAGCCCACACGCCGCAACTACTGAAGCCCACACACCTAGAGCCTGTGCTCTGCAACAAGAGAAGCCACCGCAATGAGAAGCCCACGCACCGCAACAGAGTAGCCCCCGCTCACCGCAACTAGAGGAAGCCCGCGTGCAGCAGCAAAGACCCAATGCAGCCAAAAATAAAACATAATAAATTTATTTTTTAAAAAAGTAAGCTAGGTGAGGATCTTAGAGATAGGAATGTATGAATTAGCAAATAGTAAGCTTCTAATAAGAGCACAACATCATATAAGGTTGTTAAGGGAATCAGCAGGAAAAAAGCACTGATCCTTGTATATAGGGAACTACAATCTGCTTATCAAGATAACACCACACCAGAGTCATTACTTGGACCTAGAATACTGGAGCGATTTTTTTTGGCTCTGAGTCTCAGAAAAAGGGTAGGTCTCATGGTAGTCAGGTTCCCTAGAGCAAGAATAGAAGTACACTCAGGATAGGACAGAATCACATCCTTAGCCAGATGGAATATCCAAATTATCATCAAGGTGGAAACAGACTCACAGCCAGGAATACTGAGCGTTAAGTCTAAAGAGAGAGTTAGAGATAAAAAAATAAGAAAGAAAAGTATACCGCAAAAAAAAAAAGAAAAGTAGATATAAAGCTGACAGGATGCAGATCCTAATATAAAGGAGGAGCAGACCAAGGTAAGTGGATTAACAAGATCATGACTAGCAAGAGCTAGTAAGTGCGCTGTTGTATGGGGCTGAATAAGAGGCCCAGTGAGTGATGGCTGCTCACAATGAAGGTGAATGGTTCTGACGATAGACAGTATTTGAGCAACATGAAGTCCAGAGTCAACCCATAATCCCACACTCCTCACCAAGGCAAAGTCTGCCCCAACCAACACTCTCCCTACCTTGAAAGCACAGCTGATTGCTTGCAATTTAGTCCAGTGTTGCATCATCTAGTCCAATCCATTAATTTTGCAGACAAAGCTATTACATAACTTTATCAAAGCCATACAGCCGGTGTCAAAGTCAGGACTAAAATCCGAATTTCCTGTTAGTCCAACTCTGCCATGTTGAAAACTTTCTTTTTCCTTCTAAGCTGCTCTATCAAAAGTTCATTTTTAACTTTTAGTCTCTCAGTAGGGAGTTTTCCATATCACATCCTCCCCAGTTCTGCATACCTTAACACCCTTTCATTATCCCCAACAGCAGACCTGGGTCTTTTGTCTCTCCAGGTATAGAGAGGACTAAAGGAAAAGAGGAGAAAATAACCGAGGACTGGATTGGTGAAAGAAGTTTCATCAAGATACTTGAATTTGATCTGAATTTTGAATAATAAGTATGATTTAAATAAGAAGAGGGAACAAGGGAGGAGATCCTGGGAAAATTAAGATCATCACTAAGAATGTGATGTACCAAAGCCCAAGTCTTGCAACAGTATGAAGGGGAGAGAGAGACAGAAAGAAAGAGGTGGGGGAAAGAGAGGGAGGGAGAGGGAGTGACAGAGAGAGAAAGAAAGATGCTTCAGTCACAGCCTTCAAATTACAGAAGGATGCTAAGAGCTCCCCTTCACAGGTATATCCTCCCCAACACCTCCATCCATAGAGCTGAATAAATATTTATTTGAGAGACAGAAATGTCCATGGTTAACATTGCTTGACCACTGAAATATATTTGGAATTATAAGAAATGGAATCCTTCCCAATAGGTGTCCTACTGAAATGCAGTAATGTTGTTTTATACTTTTCATATTTCTTCATGTTTTAAGAGCCTCCGAAAATCTTTCTTACACTGACGGCTCATTCCGATGTCAGCATCTTCTAGAACCACGACTGTGCCCCTGGTCTTTCCTTCCCTCTGTAGTTGCTCTGTCCCTCCATTCCCTCGAGCATTTCTCCATAGAAGTAAACCAGACATTCTCCTCTCTTCCTTTTTAAAAATACTTATTTTTGGGCTTCCCTAGTGGCGCAGTGGTTGAGAGTCCGCCTGCCGATGCAGGGGACACGGGTTCGTGCCCCAGTCCAGGAGGATCCCACATGCCGTGGAGCGGCTGGGCCTGTGAGCCATGGCCGAGCCTGCGCATCCGGAGCCTGTGCTCCACAACGGGAGAGGCCACAACAGTGAAAGGCCCGTGTACCGTAAAAAAAAAAAAAAAAAAAAAAAATTTGTTTTACCAAATTAATATGTGTATATTGTTTCAATTCATAAGCAGTAATATAGGGACCATAACAATAAAAAGCAGTCCCCTGCCTCACATCTGCCCACCCAAGTCCTGCTTCATTCTCACTAACAACCTAACTGCCCATTTTTGAATCATAAAACCAGAACTTCAGAAGAAGTGGTATATATAAATATATACACAATGGAAGAGTATTCAGCCATGAGAAAGAAGGGAATTCTGCCATTGTGACAACACGGGTGGCCCTTGAAGGCATTACGCCGAGTGAAGTAAGACAGATAAAGATAAATACGATGTGACATCACTAATATGTGTCATCTAAAAAAATGTCAAACTCATAGAAACAGAGAGTAAAAAGTCGTTGCCAGGGGCTGGAGGGTGGAGGAAATAGGGAGAGGTTGGTAAAAGAGTTCAAACTTTCAGCTATATGATGAATAAGGTCTGAGGATCGAATGCAAAACCTGGTGACTAGAGTTGATAACACTGTATTGGATAACTGATATTTTCTAAGAGAGGAGAACTTCAATGTTCTCACCAGAAAACAAAACAGAAACAAAAAACCCAGAACTTCCACAAGTCCCCACCACATCTCCCATCTCCCATGGTTTCTCCTATTACTCCGGATGAGCTCAGATGAGGCCAGGCCCCAGTCTGTGCACTAGACCCTAACCCCTTTCATTTGCTCTGTAACAACAATCTTCCCCTCTCTCTTCTGCAGCATCCATTTTTCCCCTCTCTACGAACGTTCCCATTAGTACTTAAGCATGCCATTAATCCATCTAAAAAAATTAAAACTTATCTTGACCCCCTCTGCTCCCTCCAAGTTCCACTGCTTTTCTCTTTTTTCATCACACACACCCACAGAAACTACCTGAAACAGTTGTCAACACTCACTGTCTCCCATTCTCTCCCCCTGCCTCTCTCGAACCCAGCTGCAGCCAGCCTTTCATCCCCTCCACTCCACTGAAATTGTTCTTGTCAGGTTAATAAGGACCATGTGATGCCAAATTCCTCTCCTAACTTGACCTGGCAGCAGCGTTTAGAAATACTCTCCTGGAAATACTGCCATCACTTGACTTCCAGGACACAACACCCTCCTGGTTTTTCTCCTCCCTCTTTGTTCCTTCTGAATCTCTTTTGCTGCTCTGACCTTTCAATGTTGGAATTCCTTCAGGTTCAGTCCTAAGACCTCTCATTTTACCTGCATGCACTCCCTACACGATCCCAACCCAAGGCTTTAAATCCATCTATACATTGATGACTGCCAAATTTTTTATCTCCAACCTAAACCTGTTCCCTTAAACTCCAGACTCATCTCTATCCAACTGTCTACTCGATATCTTCACGAGGATGCCTAATAGACTTCTCAAACTCGATTCATCCAAACCTGAGCTCTTGATTTCCCCAGCATCCGCGACCCATCTCTTTTGATGGCCCTCCATTCTTCCAGTTGCTCAGACAACAAACCACAGAGTCATCATTAAATTCTTTTTACATCCCATATCGAATCCATCAATAACTCTCGTTAATTTAACTTCAAATTATATCCAGAATTCAACCATGTCTTACCACTCTTACTGTTACTGTCTAGATTAGTTCAATAGCCTCCTACCTAGAGTCTTCCTATCAACAGCCTCCCATGCTTCTGCCCTTGCCCCCTTTCAGTATAGTCTTCACACAGAGAGGCCCTTTTAAAGCACCAGCCAGGTCACATTCCTCTTGTGTGCGCAACCCTCTAAGGGCTTCCTCTCTCACACACAGTACAAGTCCTTACTGAAGCCTTTAAAGCACATACATCCGGCCCTCTGGTGCCTCTCTGCACTCACCTGATCCCCGTCTGATCCCCGTCTTGCTAAGCCCTCTTCAACTGCACTGGCCATCTTGAACTTCTGAACATTCCAGGCATAATCCCACTTTAGCATCTGTGCATCTGCTGCTTCCTCCGCTTGGACCGCTTTGTGCAGATATTTTCTGTGAAGCTTTCCCTGGCTATGCTGTCTAAAGTTTCAGTCTCCCTTCCTGACATGTCCTATTACCTCTTGCTGCTTTATTAATTGTTTTCCTTACTACTTATCACTAACATACTAAATACTTTGTCATAATGTTTATTGTTGGTTTTTCTCATTAAACTGTATGCTCCATGATAGCAGGGCCTCTCTGTTTTGGATTTCTGCTATTTCTCAGGCACTCTGAACAGTGCCTGTACATAGCAACTCAATCTTGCTTGAAGTCATATATCACAGTTCTCTGTTTTATAGACTGAGAAACTACCACACACACACACACACACACACACACAAACTGACACTGCCCATGTTAACTGGTGAGGCTTGATCTCAAACTTGGGAGTCCTGACTCCCAAGGCTGAGCTCTTTCCATTTTTCCAGGATATTATCCACCATCAGATTTAGAATTTTCAACATAAATGTCTTTCAACAACAGGAGAAATCTGTTGCAGCTAGAAAATGAGCAACATTTTCCCTTAAATTGGCTGTTCATACGCTTAAATTATTTCTTCATATTTGTACATATACATGAAAACAAACACACAAGGATAATCACTGCAGCATTCTATGTAAGAGCAGAAATTAGAAAATCCCGAACATCCATCAATAGAAAACTGGTTAAATAAATTATGTTGCATTCATGCAGTGGAATACTTCTGCAGACATGAAAAAGATTGAGGTAAGTCCATAAGTACTATTTAGAAATCATATCTCCAAAATATATTACCTGTGCTACAATTTCTTATCCACAATTCCAAAATCCAAAACACTCGAGAAACTGTAAGTTTTTTTTGAAACTTAACTGGTGTCAAAATCTGACCAGTCCTAAACTCACTTGACAGCAAGTATTTACCTGTCTTGACATGAAAAGGTCAAGTCTTAATTGGGCTCACATGGTATGGATCAAGTAGTCACACTTCCCAGCAGAAAACAATAGAATGTGTTTAATTACGGGATGCTGCGTCAGACTACACCAGCTGTTACGTGATATTTGGTATATGCACCGTATCACTGCTCTAAAATCCAAAAGATTCTGAACTCCTAAACTCAACTGGCCCCAAAGGCTCCCAACAAGGAATTACAGCCGACACTAAGTGAACAAACAAATACAAAAGATTATCTATGGGACGAACCAATTTGTATAAAAGATACATACACGGGTTTAGGCCTGGAAATTTTGAAAAGAGTATGTCTTTTTTATAAAGAAAGAGTTTACACTGATTATTTCTAAGGAGTGGAACAGAAGGCAGTGTTGAATATCCATCATCACAGGAACCAGCTCATCTCCTGGGGCAGTAGGAGGGAATTCCTGGGTCTCTCTCTGGAGGTCTGCCATGACGCAATTCTGTCTCAAGCACCTTGCATCCCGATCGCAAGCTCTAGCCACAGAAGCTGACTGACCCACCTTAAGTCACATCCCCTGTGAATGGGGGCAGGGTGGAGAGGTGTGAGGAAGTCTCCTTTGACTGGTGGTACAGACGGTACCTCCTCGAACGAGGAGGCAGTGCTGAGACTCTTACAGAAATGAAGGGGAATGACCTGCTGGGCCGACAACTAAAACAGATGTCAGCAATGCATGGACTATATATCTACCACTGGCTACTTGCCTGTTAGTAACTTCTCGATTCCTCTGGGCCTCTGACCTCTTACAGCTCTACCAGGTTGCTGATGGACTAGACGCTATGTCTCTCAGACTTGAAAGTACATTCAAACCACCTAGGGATCTTGTTAAAAATACGGATTCTGATTCAGCAGGTCTGGGCTGGCTTGCACCAGTTCTCAGGTGATGCTGAAGTTGCAAAGCCCCAGAGGACTATGCTGTGGCTTGCAGGTGATGAGACTCTAAGCCAAAGTGAGGAAAATTTGAGTCTTGAATGATCTACTTTATAGTTGTGAGACACGGTTTGAAACTTCCTCTGTGGCCCAGTTTACTTACTGCAAACATTGAAAGTAGAGACAGAGCCACTAATGGGGCTTGTCCTTTGTGAAAGCAAGCAACTTTCTTTTCATCGTTAATCTGATCATTAATCAATAAGGCAAAAATCTATCCATACAATAACACTCTGAAATATAACCTAAGAGCTTTAACATCAATCATTTAGGTACTTAAGAAACAAATGATCCTAACTTTGGCTTAGAGCTAATATAAAAGAATCACTTTTTAAGGTTTTCATAATTAATGTAAACTTCAGAGAATTTTTTAGAGCTATAGGCCAATCCATTGTCCAATAATATCAAGATATTAACCAACAGAATTTAGCTTGGGAGGCCCCTGGGGAAGGCCTAGGTTCTCATTTATGGCTGTTCAGAGTCAAGTACACAGATAGGTTTCAATAAATAATTAAATATAATGGAACTGGGGGACCCTAAAGTGAGTTGAGTACAGTACTAAAGGTACTGCAATGAGTTTGTTTATCTAAGGTTGTGCCTACATGAGGAAGTCAAATCCCTCTCTGACAGGTTTTTTGTTTTTTTGCTTTTTTCTGAAGTAGAAAAGAATAGCTTCATTGCTTTGCCAGGCAAACGGGGACACAGTGGGCTCCAGCCCCAAAAAACGATGTGTCCCTCCTCTGACAGGTTTGATGGTGTTTCGTCTACATTACGTATAATTTTAGAAGTCAAGTACTCTCGTGTCAGACATTTTCCAAATTACACTTTCAGACTAGAAACCACATCAGAAACCTGAATCAACTGCAACATTAATTACCCCCAAACAGACATCCCCCCCCCCAGGTTTCTTCCATTCTGTGTCCTCTCCCTGGCGTTACACTGGCATGCCCTGGGAACCCCGGGGGCTGGGAAAGCCAAACAAGACAATTACCTGCGAATGACTGAACAGGACGCAGTTCTGGATGTTTCAAGTTCTAATTCACCTGAGAGACATGAAGCAGTTGGCATTTTTTTTAATCCTCAAAAGGCAGCATCTTGTCCCAAGTGGACAGCTTAAAACCTCAGGTGCCATGGGACACTAGGTAGGGAGGGCTAAAAATAACTATAAGGAAAGGGCTTCTAAGTAATAAGAAACAAAGGTTTTAAAATGAATATTTAATACGACAAGTGGTAACAAGGAGCATCTGGAAGCCCTCAGCCCAGAAGGCAAGCTTTTTCCACTTAAAGTTGGCAAACCCTCTGTCACTGGTTACAGCAGGCGTTTCCAGAAGGCTATCAAGGTATCCAGAGCAATACAGGGGAGTCCTCTGGAGAAGGGGTGCCCCTCCAGCAGGAGAAGAAAGGAGGGGCATTTAAGAGCTACTCACTTAACTTTCAAGTACACAATTGTTGTTAACTCTAATCACAAGGCTGTGTGTTAGATCCCGAGGACTTACTCATCTTCTATCTGGAAATTTGTACTTTTTGACCAACATCTCCCCATTTCCTCCCCCTCAAGCCCCTCCCCCCATAACCACCATTCTTCTCTCTGTTTCCACGAATTCGGCTTTTACAGATTCCACATATAAATAATAGCATACCGAAACCGTGCCCCATAGCGGTAAAGAAACCATTGCTAACAAATTCTTGAGCTTACCTTACAGGACAGCAGAAAAGGAAGCAGGTTGGTCGAATCACCTCCGCTTATAACACTTCAGAACTGACTGAAACCAGTTGGAACCAATATAGCTAATTGGAGTCTGCGCAGAGTAGACTTGCTTGTCCGATGGGTGACCTTCTGACGTCACAGCCTGAATTTCCATTGCATATTTCATGTTAATTCCCCCAAACTTGCACCTGCGACCCAAGAAGAAGTATAAAGCCCTGTTTGCATCTGCACATAAGAACCCATCACTCCCTCAAACTCCACAGCCAACGGTTTTTTTTCCCTTGTCTTCACCACCCCAAAACCCTAACCCTTAATCTATCCACCTCGCGTCGCTGTTGGGGAGACAGATTTGAGCCCTGCCTCCTGTCTCCTTGCCAGTGGACCGCACAATAAAGCTTTTCTTTTCTCAAAAGCCCGTGCCATAGTATCAGCTTCTAAGCGCGTCAGGTGGTGAGCACTTTGCTCAGTAACAGTGCAGGATTTGTCTACCTTTGTCTAATTTCACGTAGCATGATGCCCTCAAGGCCCATACATGTCACAATGGCAGAATTTCCTTCCTTCTCATGGCTGAATAATATTCCATCACATATGTATACTGCTTCTTTAACCAGTTATCTGAAAGTTGTTAAGAAAGCAGATCTTGGGGACTTCCCTGGAGGTCCAGTGGTTAAGACTCGGTGCTTCCACCGCAGGGCGGCCCGGGTTTGATTCCTGGTCAGTGAAGTAAAATCATGCGTGTTGCACAGCAGCTAAAAAAAAAAGAAAATAAAGAAAGAAAGTAGATCTGAAATGTTCTTAGCTCCCCCCCCAAAAAAGGGTAATTATGTGATGTGATGGAGGTGTTAGCTAACAGTATGGTATGTTGGTTCCAAACCTCAGGGGTTCCATGGGTCAAATCTGAAACTGACCCCCATACACGGAGGGCAAGGAGAGACGGGGAGGAAGAGGCAGACCACTCTAGATTGGTAGATGGCAGGTTTAACAAGCAAGGGAACTGATACATGAAGCTTGTCTTGGGCGGCTGCAAGACAAGCAGATTCTCTGCACCCACCAGAACCTGAAAAGTTTATAAAGAGGCCTTACCGGGGTTCATTTACATATTCAGTCCAGGTGATCTCAACAACACCTTACGTTCTCAAGGCTGTGTCCTTGAAAATGGCTCCTACTGTGGGCACGGTGGGCAGAACATGCCCTCCAAGAACAGGGGAGGGGGTGACAAGCCTTCGATGCCTGGATCTCACTCATGGGTCAAACGGCAGTCACGTCCTCTGCATTACCCCGTACAGCATAGTGGTAATCATCTTGTCATATACAAGTACATGCCTTAAACTTATACAATGTTCTGTGTCAATTATATCTCAATGAAACTAGAAAAAATTTTAAATATATAAACAAATACAAATTCTACAGCCCATAATTTCCATCTGTAGGTAGATTCTTTTCTGTAAACTGGAGGAAATCTAACACAGCTGCATAAGGGAATGTGTACAGGGGAATTAACTGAGCTTTCTTTATAATAGCAAAATATTGAAATTCACCTTACTGCCTATAAACAGAGGATGGATTGAAAAATCTAAGGCATTGTGCAACAGGAAGCTATTTAGTAGGTAAAATTAATGAAATACAGCCACATGAATATGTGTAGAGAAATCTTTAAAACAATATTGAGTGGGGAAAAAAAGCCTTCTGCTATGGTAAACACTGAAAACATCCAAATCAATACCACGTATTGATGAAAACATGTGGGTGAAGGGAATGGGTAAAAACGTGGGTGGAAAGAGGAATCATCAGCCTGAGACAGCTGTTACCTCTGGAAAGGGAAGTGGGGGATTGAATCAATATGGGTACAAGTGTAGTTACAACTGTATAATAAATTAGTTTTTAGTTTAAAAGATCTGAAACAAATATGTCAAAACATTTACATTTTAGGGCTAGGACTGCTAGCTCCCACCTCATTTTGTTCTTCCCTTTCTTTCATTCTTTAAGATCTGCTGCTGGGCTTCCCTGGTGGCGCAGTGGTTGAGAGTCCGCAGGGTGATGCAGGGGACATGGGTTCGTTCCCCGGTCCGGGAAGATCCCACATGCGGTGGAGCGGCTGGGCCCTTGAGCCATGGCCGCTGAGCCTGCGCATCCGGAGCCTGTGCTCCGCAACGGGAGAGGCCACAACAGTGAGAGGCCCGCGTACCGCAAAAAAAAAAAAAAAGATCTGCTGCAATGACAAGGGAAACTATAGTTAGGGGCTCTGGGCAGCTATTGGTACTGCTGCTGCCTTAAGTAACTGTGGGTTTTTTTGTTCTGTTTTTCATATGGTTATGAAAACTGAAAGTTACAGTGGGGATCACAAAGTAAAAGAAAAAGACTGTGTAGAAGTCAACGAATGCAAACACCTGAGAAACCCCACATAAGAAGAACATTCCATATAATTAGGCCAGACGCTCTATGTTTGCCTCTAGAGAAATTTCCAGGTCACACTGAGAGTGTCTGAAACTACTGGAAGCTTAGGTAAGGACCAGGAAAAGTATCAGCAATATGACACACTTTATTTAGTAACCTGGAGGTTAAATGTATATTAAAGAGAGATAAGAATTAAAATACTTTGAAAGACAGGTGTCATTTAAATGCTAAAGGGTAAATATGTCAAAACATTTACATTTTAGGGCTAGGACTGCTAGCTCCCACCTCATTTTGTTCTTCCCTTTCTTTCATTCTTTAAGATCTGCTGCTGGGCTTCCCTGGTGGCGCAGTGGTTGAGAGTCCGCAGGGTGATGCAGGGGACATGGGTTCGTTCCCCGGTCCGGGAAGATCCCACATGCGGTGGAGCGGCTGGGCCCTTGAGCCATGGCCGCTGAGCCTGCGCATCCGGAGCCTGTGCTCCGCAACGGGAGAGGCCACAACAGTGAGAGGCCCGCGTACCGCAAAAAAAAAAAAAAAAGATCTGCTGCAATGACAAGGGAAACTATAGTTAGGGGCTCTGGGCAGCTATTGGTACTGCTGCTGCCTTAAGTAACTGTGGGTTTTTTTGTTCTGTTTTTCATATGGTTATGAAAACTGAAAGTTACAGTGGGGATCACAAAGTAAAAGAAAAAGACTGTGTAGAAGTCAACGAATGCAAACACCTGAGAAACCCCACATAAGAAGAACATTCCATATAATTAGGCCAGACGCTCTATGTTTGCCTCTAGAGAAATTTCCAGGTCACACTGAGAGTGTCTGAAACTACTGGAAGCTTAGGTAAGGACCAGGAAAAGTATCAGCAATATGACACACTTTATTTAGTAACCTGGAGGTTAAATGTATATTAAAGAGAGATAAGAATTAAAATACTTTGAAAGACAGGTGTCATTTAAATGCTAAAGGGTTCTAATTGTAGGTTTGTGTGTGTGTGAATTTTAGTAGCTTCTAGCTTAATTATGAATAAACAGAGTACTGTTAATCTTCTTTGTTCCATGTCCATTCCAAAACGGAGAGAATTTGCATGTCGGTTTAACAATAGTTAGCAATATTATTAAGTCCATGGCACTCCTGCAAGGACAATCCTAGAGACCGTGGACTACAAAGATAGAAAACTGTGCTTTGAAGTCAAAACTGTGCTTTGAAGTCAAAATTGTATTGAAATCTCGCTTCCACTACTTACTGGTTGTATGAACCTGGTTGAATCAGTAATGTCTCTGAGTCTTAGCTTCTCATTTATTTAAGAGGAATGCCTAGTAAGCTAATTATTTCCCACATTGTTACATTGTTGCCATAGGATTAAATAAGGTAACTGTAAAACAGCGGTCCCCAACCTTTATGGCACCAGGGACCGTTTTGTGGAAGACAATTTGACCACGGACGGCGGCGGGAGCGGGGGGGATGGTCGTTCAGGCAGTAAATGCGAGCGATGGAGAGTGGCAGATGAAGCTTCGCTTATTCACCCACCGCTCACCTCCTGCTGTGCAGCCCGGTCCCTAACACCCCGGAGGTTGGGGACCCCTGCTTTAAAGTACCTGGTGTATGAGGTATTATCTGTGCTTAATAAATTGTAAATACTTTGGTTGTTATCAACAAGAAACAGAGGTGAAAATTCTTCCTGAATATCACAAAATGTTACAATTAGTGGGAAAACAAAAGTCAGTCAAATATTTAGCTTGTATGATGCAAAACTAGTCTGACTACATTTTTTTACTAAATTGCTTTATTTTTTTATAGAATTTACTGAATTTTGCTTTGTTTTTAAATAGGAAGAAACTGTGTCCCTGGATATGTTAAAATCAGCCTAATCATAAACTCATCAAAAGCACCTCTCATATTTTGTTGATTCAATAGAGAAGTTTAATAAATT
Organism: Neophocaena asiaeorientalis asiaeorientalis; assembly: GCF_003031525.2. NCBI lineage: Eukaryota > Metazoa > Chordata > Mammalia > Artiodactyla > Phocoenidae > Neophocaena > Neophocaena asiaeorientalis. Next base: position 18,662,441 of record NW_020185339.1, read on the forward strand.
TTAGTTAATCCATTGAACTATTCTCAATGTCAGGAAAACATCTAAATTTCTCTCTCCTGCCCTCTGTGCATCTTGTTTCTGTCTCCACACAATGTCTCTGCCCTACATCATAAAGACGCTTAACCTAAAACTGAGCTTCCTTTTTAGATGCATAAAAAACCTCATTCACATCAAGCCTTCTGGGGACAAGCAGATTTTGGACGTGATTGTAGACTGTGGTGGTGAAGGGTGAAGAGGGTCAGACTGTGCCCTAAAAAGGCTTCTTCTAATTTGATGGCTTAATCTTTCCTCTCCTTGGTCCATCTCTGTTCATCTCTGCCGCTCCCCTTCTCCTCCTCCACCGAGCACCAGGAGTTTCACTTTCTCTCTACTGTGCTTGGCAGCTGCACCCTCCTCCGAGACCTGGGTACCAGCTGACACCCCAGCCATTGGGGAACTCATCTTCTGCCCTAAGCACATATCAAACATTTTCCCCAGTGTTGACAGTTTACTCTGTAGGAGGAATTTCAATGTTGGTTTTTAAGGTAATACCATTAGCTCATTACAAGTTTGCCTGAAGCTAAAAGGGAAATATACGGAGACACTAAGTTGCTCAGGTTGAAGAAGGTAAAACATAGGGCAGATTTCCTGGAAGGCGGGTATCAGTAGCCAACAGATCAGAATTTGTCCTGCCTGGAGACCTCCAGGCTGGTTGCTCTTGCCACACCTTTCTCTCCCACCACGAACTGGGAAGATGCGGTGATCTCAAGAGTGTCACTGTCAACACAGCTCCCCCTATCATACACTCCCCTCCTCTTCATGGAAAATCATATGGTTTTCACTTTTTTAAGTGGTCAGTAGACAATTAGTCTAAAGTGGGGTCTAAGAGGACAAATAGATTAGAAAATAGCTCTAGAATGTGAAGGTTTGCCAATGGGGAAACCTTTTGGCAGAAGTCCAAATTAAGTTCAAAATCATGGAGCAAATCAAGCCAATTATGGATGCTCTGGTGGTCAGGGAGATTAAGAAAGTCAGGTGACAGGCTTCAGAAGTGGGAGACTCTAAGCAAAGAAGATGTTGGGGGACAGGAATACAGTCACTGATGAACTAGGGTTTAAGGCATGGAAACTGGTGTTCAAGGTAGGTACTGAGTAACCAGAAAACACACCTGGGATCAGTTTCTTGGAGATCTAAGATCAGAGTTCACAGTAATAGCTCAATGCCTCTAGTACAATATTATGGTTAAGAAGCCCAGCCTTTGGACTCAGAATGAGTTCAAATCCCAGCTCTGCTACTTACAAACTAAATAATCTAAAGTTAATATCTCTCTCAGCTTCCATTTCCACATCTGTAAGATAGAGATGATAATACAACCTACCTGCCCGTAAAGATTAATTGAGGTTAATAAGTCTTAGAGTCATCCTTGACTTCCCTCTTTCCAACACAGCCCTTCCAGATAGTCCTGTTGCTCTGTGTTCAGAACAAATATCTAGTATCTGATCATTTCTCACTGACTCCATCGTTACTCTTTGGTCTGAGCCCCAGTCTTTGCTTGCCTGCATTATTATATAGGAACAACTACCTTCTAACTCATTACCTTGATTCCACTCTTGTTCCCCTTTCCAGGGTGATCCATTTAAACATGAAAGGCTCAAATCCTCCAGTTGCTCCCTATTTCATTCCAAGTCAAAGTCCTTATCATAGTCCAAAGGCCCTATAGGATCAACCCTCAAGTCCAGCCACTCTGACCTCTCTACTGTTTCTTAAACCCAACAAACACATTCTTGACTTAGAGCCTCTAAGTTGAGTGTTCCTTCTGTCAACATGTTCTTTGCCCAGGTATCCACATGGTTAACTCGCTCATGGACTTCAAATCTTTCCTCACATATCATGTTCTCAGTAAAGTCCATCCTGACCAATCCATTTAAGATTACAGCCCACCTCCCCTTACACACAGATACTCTTTTCCCTTTCCCTGCTCTATATTTTTCACAACATTTACCACCTTCCTACATTCTCTAAAACTTACTTATTGATTATGCTTATTATCTGTCTCTGCCCACTAGTGTTTAAGATCTACAAGGCAAGATTTTCTGTCTGTGTTATTTACTGATGTATTCCAAACACCAAGGGCAGGCCTGCTTGGCACACAGGAGGCACTTGAAAAATATTTCCTGAATCAATGAATAATGATACATGAAATGCACTCAGCACATTGCCTGATACACAGTAAGCATTTATTTAATGATAGACTTAAAAAGGGGTGAGTTTAGCTTTGATATTGATATAGAGGCAGGGAGTGACTGCTGGCATAAGTTCTAGAATCAGAGATAATGCTGGACTTGAAGGGAAGCATTAGACAGGACCAGCCTCTGGGCTTATAGGCACATGGTGATGAAAAACCACACAGCCTACACAGAGACCTACTTCACGTAGCATGCTGCCCTGTATTTCATTAGGTCTGTCCTTCCTTAGTATTTTTTAATTTTCTTTCTTTCTTTAAATAAAATTACTTCAACTCATTTAACCTTTCTTCAAAGACATAGCTTCCAATCTTTCATCCTTATTATTACTCCGTGAGCCCTATGAAATTAGTTCACCCGTAGTTCTTTTGAATAAATGTGAAGCTCATAGCTGAATATTGGAGACAGAAAAAACAATCCCCCATCAGGAAGGCTATTTTGAAGACTTCGATTGTCACACACTGAGGAATAAGAGCACAGAGCAGCCCCCTTTGTGTAGATGACAAGGCTACCTCAGCAAGGTATCATCCTGGTTTCCATCGTTTCAAATTCACAGTCCCTTCAGCTGGAAAACGATCAAGAAGAGAACACACTTCTTGGAATCTTCAGTGGTAAGAACATTGTATGACCAATGGTGCTTCCAGAATCCCCCAAGGTGGCTTTCCTAAGAGTGTCTGCTCCAAAGTGATTTCACAGTCAATTTAATTTAAGAAACTACATAATCAACTTTAAGCATATTTCTTTACTGCAAGATTCCTGGAGATTTCATTTATTGATATACAACTGTGTATATCCAAGAGGATGGCATAATATGCAACTTTTCCTAAATTCATTAGGTAAAGGGGGCCCTTTTTGAAAGAGTTTCTTCCTGGATAGTGGAAAGATTGAGATTTGTGTCTCTGCCTGGTGGGCAGACCAACAAGGCACAGCCTGTGTATATGAGCTAACTGTCCAACTTCTAGATGCCAACGGACCATGCTGCATAATTTCTCTCCTATACCTATGTCCATCCGTCAAGGTAGAAACAGTGTCCCTTTTGAGGTCAACCATGTGTTCTTCAACTTCAAGATTGGTGTCCACTTTGTGTCTGTTGAACATGGGGTTTGGGACTTGGGGTTCCGGCCTGAACAATATGGAATCTATCTGCCCAATGCCAGTGTGATTCCACGGTTACCTCTGTTCTAGTGAAGAACTGTCCTTGTAAAACAACCTGATCGTGCTTTCCAGGAGCTGGGACCATTAGCTGGGCCATCTCATTAATCAAGGACTTATAGCTCCTGGTATCCTGGGATCTGCTGGGGCCCTGTTTTCAGATTCTGAAAGCTACTAGAAGAATGTTCTTCCATCAGATTTACAGCTTCTGCTGCTCTAAGGCAGCCCCTGGTCTGCCTTATCTACCCATATCTACCTAATTGTATCATTGTTTGAGCAGAGATCTGTTTAGCAGAGCTGATGCATGTCAAAGAATTTAGTGGCTGACATAGTAAGTACTCCATAATGGAAGATATTGTTATGTCTGTTGTTACTGCACATTGACCCATAAGTGCTTTGACTATACAGGTGCCAAGAGAAAGGGAGAAGGGGGGGGGGGGTCAAGCACCACAGGACATGGTCCATTACCTCATTGTCGCTCACAAAGTTCCAGCATAAATAAAGATGGAAAAGGTTTGAAAAGTTTCCCGTAGACTAACTAGCTACTACAGATTGGGGTTAAGGGGCTGCAAGATGGGATAAATGAAGTTGAACAGACATGGAGAAGCCTGATGATGGGGGTAGAGAGGACTTTGATATATGGGTTGAAGTGTTCAGATTTGATCTCAAGACAATGGATAAAACTGTAGACTAATGAAGAAGAAAGGTTCAAGAAAGATTAACCTGCCAACCATGATCAACAGGGATAGATGGAAAGAATAGCATCTAAGACCAGTAAATGACAGCCATGTGAAATAATAAAGTTGCCAGATCTAACACAGAGACTTTGCACTTTTGTTCACAATCAGTGATAATTCATTAAATGAATGACAGCCTAAAAAGGGGAATTAGGGGAGAATTTACAACGTATGTTCAAGGTCGGTTCATTGTCATGAATTGAATTGCCTAGATCATGATCCTGAAAGGTGAATTCCAGGATGGCATGGGGCCTATCGTGAACCACCAAATAATTCCTCATGAAACTATACTTTTCCTTAAGACAATAACAGTTTCATCATGTGGTTAATTTAGTCACCAGACACAGACTACATTCACCTAGGGAATTTCCATGGCTTTTTAACAATGACACTTAAATTAAATACGTTGTGGGAAAAGCAGGTAAGGAAAGAGTTACATCATTTCCGGGAGTCTCTTGGAAGAATACTCGTATTTCTTTAAAGAATTTTTCACGAGCCGTTTTCTGTCTTGCATTTGTTTTACAGAAGAAAAAGTAAATATTGAAAATAGCTAAATGAGAACATAATGATATAACTGGTTATTTTGAAAGATCTGTTTTACCTTCTTGAAATAATAAAATACTCGATTTGACCTTGTAATATGCCAATGACTTTTTGGATCAAGATAGAAATTTGAAGGTGCAATGTTTGATTTTTTTTTCAGGTGCTGCTGTCAAAGTCATGGGAACATAATATCCCTTTTTATTCTTCTTCTCCATGCACTAACCTGGAGAGCCTTGTTCTTGAAGATTCTCATTAGAATCATGAATGTATTTTCCCTTAGAAATAATGCTATAAATGAATATGTATACTCGGAGGAATATTATTAGTTCTATATGCAAGGTGTTTAATTTCTAGGCTAGACCACAGAATTTAGTTCAGCCATAATATACTTAGTATATTGCATATTGATTTTATTGCAACCTGATCAACACATCAGGTTGATCCTAGATAATCTCTGATGCTTTTGACAGTTGTCCATTTGCCTTTCTATGATGGAGGATCTGGCTTCTGCCAAGGGTCAGTGAAAAGATTATAGTTTCAATGACTGGTGGTACCGAGTAGCATCCAAGGGCATCGATCTCTTGTCAGTCCTGTGGTGAGCACATGAATCTGGTTCTGCCCATGTGAAGTGCTAAATGAGTCTTGGTGAGTTGGGTGGAGAATAAGAAATTTGATCAATTTCATGTTAATCTAGGGTGTGGTGAAAGTTAACAATCTATGAGTCTCATGGTGCTTTGGAGTTGAAACTAAGAAGTACTGATGCAATCAAGTTTCATGCCCTTAAAATGATGCCCCATGATTCTCATAGTACTTTCTATCTCCCCTTCAGAAGTACCACTTAGTCAATGATTGGTCCCAAATTATCACACGAGTTGCTTGTTGAACAAATCCTGGACTAACTTTGTGATTAGCAGCTAAGTATATTATTTGCTCCATTCTAAGAAGCAAGTTAATGATCTCTAAAGATCTATGAGCCTTCACAAGCACGCAAAATAAATAATCAGGAGAAGGGCTACAGTAGGAAAATGGATAAGAAAAAGCACAGTAGCCTGGTTTGCGTCTGTGAGGTGACATAGTTATTTAAGTCGTTATTTAGAATGTGAGTAAAAACATAGCCATTATTCTACTGTGTAAAACAAGAATGGATAACCTCATGCTCTAAATGGTAAATACAAAGAATGACTTTTAGTTTTAAGAACATGGACAAAATTATAAACCTCAGTCCCATACCCAAATTGGAAGAGGTACCTCAAAAACAGGATGAAGAGAAAGGAAGATCCTAGAAGAATTCACCCGGGGAACACTTACTTCATGTCAGCATTTTGGAGACATCATCTCAGTTAATACAACAACTTAGGCTGAACAGTATCAGTCCTGCGTGTGGATGAAGAAGCCAAGCTTCAGAGAGAATAAGCAAGTTTCCAAGTCATAAAGCTAATAATAAATGGCAGAGTTGGTCTCCAAATCCAGATCTAATTCCAAAGTGAGTATTTTTTGAGTACAATCCCAAGGATGTGAAGGAAAGAATATAAAAATATAATCATTTTCAGGGTTAGTCCAGTGTGTGAGAATCATAGTTCCAAAGAAAACACAATATGAGGAGAAGAAAGGGTGTGTTGTGGAAAAAAGTCAGAACCTTGTGAAAACCCATTCAGTCCCTTAAGAGTTCTCTAAGTGAAAGGAGGAGAAGATGAGAATGTGATAAATTCCAAAATGTACTCAGTTTCCTATAGCTTCTAGAAAGTGGGGGGCACGATTGTTTAGTTCACCATGGTATACCCTAGCACTTAGCATAATGCCTGACTTGTTGAATCAATAAATAAATATCTAATGAAAGTTGAGGAGGTGGAGGTGGAGTTGCAGTTACCATCCCAAGCCCATGACAAATATGGTTTCTTTTTTTTTTTTTTTTTAATTTATTTATTTTATTTTTGGCTGCGTTGGGTCTTCGGTGCCGTGCACGCTCTTTCTCTAGTTTCAGCGAGCGGGGGCTACTCTCTGTTGCGGTGTGCAGGCCTCTCGTTGCAGCGGCCTCTCCCGTTGCAGAGCACGGGCTCTAGGCACGTGGGCTTCAGTAGTTGTGGCTTGTGGGCTCTAGAGCGCAGGCTCAGTATCTGTGGCACACGGACTTAGCTGCTCCGTGGCATGTGGGGTCCTCCCGGACCAGGGCTTGAACCCGTGTCCCCCGCATTGGCAGGCGGATTCCTAACCGCTGCGCCACCAGGGATGCCCTATGATTTCTTAATGTACATGTACTCCCTACATGTGTATTAAGAGGAAATGTATGCCTTTTGTTGAATAATGGCCATATTCTTGAAGGTTTTGCCTTTATTTCAAACTCATCTTTACTTCCAGATTGAATAGGTAATTGCTTGCTGAGTGTGTTTCAATCCCAGCACCTCTCCTGACAGGGTAGAGACTTCCCTCCTGTATTTGCTTATTGCCAGTAAATTTAAATGTAAATGAAACAGGAAATTAGAATGAGATTCTTTCTAATTCAGTTTGAGTGAGGCAATAACCAGAGTACCAAAGAAAGACTGAGACACACACACCCCCCACGGACACCATATGCAGATTTACAAAAGAAATGAACCTGAGAAATCACTCCTCAACCCTTGATCCCCTCAGTCAATTGGACACCCTATAAAGAATTTAGGAGTGGGCAGGATTTGAACTGGTAAAGAGCTTACTTTGGAGAGATCTGACCCAGCCTTCCACCTTGAATGGCAAGTATAAACCTCTAACCCCAAGCTTAGAGACAACCACTCAGAAAGCTGTGTTCTCTAAATTTGGAGACACAGAGTACCAGTGCCTGGTTCACACATGAGGAAACTTAACGTGGTTCTGGACAGGGGCCCGAGTCCCACCTGGGAAGTGTAGACAGTGAGAGAAGGCGCTGACTACTTAGTGAGGGAGACAGGAGAGGACCGCTGTTGCAGCATCATCCATATTCCCAGAGTTTTGTGGGCAAAGATGTTCATTCTCAGGGACCAGTGGCTTGGGTTGTACTGGGTCTTGCCCAATAGAGCCATCTGGAGTGGACTGAGATCTTTTGCAGAAAGAAGCTGAGGCGGATCAGTTACCAAACCAAACTTGGGTCACCTGTGTGCAGTAAAGCCAATCTACTGGCACCGGGCTGTGGTGAAGGAAAGTGCAGGGTTTACTGCAGGTGCCAAGCAAGGAGCCCAGGGCAGCTAGTGCTCAAAACACCCCAACTCTCTGATGGGTTTCAGCAAAGCATTTTTTAAAACTTTTTATTGGAGTATAGCTGATTAACAATGCTGTGTTAGTTGCAGGTGTACAGCGAAGTGATTCAGTTATACATATACATGTATCTATTCTTTTTCAAATTCTTTTCCCATTTAGGTTGTTACATAATATTGAGCAGAGCATTTTTAAATGCAAGGTGAGGGAGGGGAGTCACAGGGTATGTGATCAGCTCATGCACAATTCTCTGGTTGGTTGATGGTGAGGTAACAGGATGGTGTCACAAGGATTACCAATATCAGTCCTCAGGCTCCAGTAGGTCTGGGGGCTACATGCTCATGGTCATCAAGTAGTTAATTTCTTCCATTTGGGAGAGGTTTTTAGCATCTGTAAAGCAACTCAGGAAATATGCATCAGATACTATTATCTAGATTCTAGATACTTCAGAGAGGAGCTAAAGCAGAGGATATGGGGGCTGGGTGTCGTCTGTCCCGGGAAGGTCCCACAGGGTCCAGCTCGGTTACAAAACCCCTGGTTGTCCAGGGGCTGATGAAGGAATCCAACAAAGTCATCTACCCTTTCAAGGGACCTGCTTGAGAGAAGGACTTAGCAGAGATGTTGTCAACATGAACTGTCAGCCTCGTGTAAAGAGTACAAAGACAGGCCCTGGCAGATTGCCTTTCCTCTCTCCATGTACCCCCCTCACCTTTGGGCCTTGTGGGGTCCAAAACAGCAACTCATCTGGTGAGTAGGAAGACAATGGAGCAAAAGAATCATAATCCCCCTTCCCCCTGCAGACTTCTGTCCTGAGACTAACCTGGACTAGGCTGAAGGAGAAGGAGTCTAGAGTTTCGATAATTAAACAAGATGGGACATTCTAGTTACTGAATCGAAACAGTTTTTACCAAAAGTGACTGTAGGCCTTTTTTTATATAATGTTTTATTTATTTATTATTTTTAAAATAAAAAATGGGTCTTTTTTTTATGCTATGGGTCTTCGTTGCTGCCCACGGGCTTTCTCTAGTTGCAGAGAGCAGGGGCTACTCTTCATCGTGGTGTGCGGGTTTCTCATTGCAGTGGCTTCTCTTGCTGCGGAGCACGGGCTCTAGGCGTGCGGGCTTCAGTAGTTGCAGCACGTGGGCTCAGTAGTTGTGGCACACAGGCTTAGTTGCTCCGTGGCATGTGGGATCTTCCCGGACCAGAGATCGAACCCATGTCCCCTGCATTGGCAGGCAGATTCTAAACCACTGTGCCACCAGGGAATTCCCTATAGGACTTTTTATTTTCTGAGAGTGACCAGGAAAGATACGCCTGTCTAAGACTTCATTTAGGATGGTCAAGTATCATTTTCAAAAGATAAAAGCGTGACTCTCATGTAAGCATAGAATAAGCACGTCAACATTTATTTAACTCATTGGTGAGAGCCAGAAGGATGTTAACGCTGGTTCAATGAGCATTTGAGAAACTGAATATTTGTGGAAACTGAATAAGGAGAGAATATTGGAAGACTGCAAGATTAGAAACTAAAATGGCTAAACTCCTAGAGGGCTATACAACCATAACCGATGGGTAATATTTTTCTATCAGAAATCATTTGGATCTCTACTGCACAAAAATCTAAAAGTTAACAAAATGTAGGCCCTAATCAACTGTAACAAACCATGACCTATTCCCCTAGAAAATTAAGTAATCCTTGGGTGGACCTGTGAGATGATACTCCAGTATGACACAGAAAGAACATATAGCAGTTCTCCTGCCTTTGTTCCAAGTTTTTAATACTTTTTCTTAATAAAGATCAGGGGAAATTAGCTCTTCTCTATCCTTAATCAATTTTAAAGAACTGTGTAAGATGGCAATAAGGTTGCATTTTGATCATGATCTATGAGATGTGGTTGATCAACTATAGACTATTGTTCAAATATATACTGGATATATATTTTCAGGCCCGGAAAGGTGGCTCATGACTTTCTCTCCTGACCAGAAGAGCAGAGATTTGGCAATCCAATTCATCATCAGGGCACAAGACTCAGAGGGCTGGACTTGAGGAAAGAGGAAGGAAGACTTGAGACAAACGTCTGAATAATCACAGAACCACAAGAGGGCAAACGCCTGGGAAAAGCTAATGTTCAAAACAGTATTTCAGAGGGTCTCTGGGGATAGAAGTGGTACAATTAGGAAGAAGGCATAGAAGGTAAACCTGGCTTCTTGCACAACTTTTGTTTCTGGCCTTCTCCAAAGCAATGATAGGGTCTGTTTGTTTTCAACTGTAGCCTCCATTACGGTTCTACATTTTCCCAAGTAACCTAACATTTCTTCCTTAAAAAGAAAACTAGGCACAACTGTCTACTTGGCCAAAACATTGATGCATATTTAGTTTAATCTAGTTATTGACAGGAAACTTCAATAAGACAACCCAGTGTTCTGTAGGCATTGCTTTCTGTAATTTAAGATAGCCAAATGTTCTACAATTCAAAATTATGTTTTGTTCCTTGTTATCAATAGACTACACATACCAGTAATTCCTCTACAGAGTGTTCTGACGTTACAAATGTTTGTGGTAGCCAATTCAAAGGAACATAGTGGTTGTTTAAGAGGGTGATACAATCTCCCTTGGTCAAACATCGTATTTGTTTTTTTCTTCTAACAAGCAAAATGACATAGCCTAGCCAGAAGTGCCTTTGTTTTGTTTCTGTAGAAAAACTGATCTGCCACGCAGAGTTTTTGCCAGGCTGTTGCGGTTCATGCTCTTTCTTTGAACATGGCCATGAAGAGTTAACTGCTGCCTATTATGGTCTGCCGTCCTCCTGTAATCTAACCCTGGACTTGGGCAGCTGACGAAGCAGTGGAGTCTTTCTTACAGACCCCCAAGCTAAAACAAACAAAGGAGCAGATATGTGTTTCCAAAGAAAAATGCCTCTACTATGAAAGTGGTGGGACAGCAACTGGAATAGTAGAACACTGAAAGGAAGGAAAAACCCTACACTATCCCACAGTACAAAAAAGAATGGACAAAATAGCTCCAGGAAGGAGTGGAGTGAGAAAAACAATATTAGAACAGTGATCTTTTCTAATACAGAGGATGATCAGAACATAATTTTTGAAGCATAGAACTTCATTCTTTTTTCTCTAAAATCATGGGGAAAAAAGAGTCTTGCTTGATAAATGGAAAATATAGAAGAATTGGTAAAAGGAGGAGCAGTGGGCTTAGCACTACATGTAGACTTTTCAAAAGAATTCCTTTAAATTACAGATAAAAGGGTCCTTGAAAGATCCAGTACTTAGTGTTTGTTTATTTGAAAAATCAGGAAATGTGGGCCAAAAAAAAATTTTTTTTTTCAAAATCCCTTCATCTTTCCACACTGTGTATGATGAGGAAAAGTGACTTTGCCAAGTACTGATCTTGCACTAATGAGAACATTTTTTTTGAAAGGTTGAAAATGATTGTTTTGATTCCCAAAAACATATACTAAGAGATAAAAATCAGAGATATATAGTTACATATAACCCCAAATTACTTACATATGTCTTTGGAATGAATAAATTTATACTTCTACTTGAATCTAGTTCAAGTAGGGAATTATAATCTTTCAAAAAAACAAGTGGAGTAACACTGACGCCTCAAAAGGGAATTGCAGTCCACTTCTCCCATTGCTTCATAGACTTAACTCAGATCTGAAAGTCTGCCTTGTCTCTCTAAGTTCCTTTCTAGAAAACACCTTTCATGAAGTGAGATGAAGAAGAAAGACGGAGGTAATTAATTAACTGCTTTGTTTAAAAGGCTTCTCAAGGTAGTTGGGACAGGGATAAAAAGAAAAGATAATGTCAGGTGCTGAACTGAAATGTGGAACTGGGACATAGTATAATGAACCCCTTCACTTTCAGATTTTTAGTGTCCAGCTTGCTATGATGCTGAATGTGTTCAGAATGAAATGCAAAACAAGCAAACAAACAAAAAGCAAGAAAGGTAGTGAGAACATCGGCAGAGGATTTTAAAGTTTTCTATCTTTAACTTTCTGGAAAAAACAGAGTGATATTTTTGTATCCTTGTGAAAATCTCATTGTGAACTCTTTTTGGCAGAAAGAATGAGAAACCAGTATCCATCTTTGATTGCATAATGGAGGTTCAAGTCTTATTCTCCTTTTAAGGGGGAGGGGGCGGTTCCTTGGTATGTTTAGAGGCTACAAACAAGCTCTTAATTGCCTTTCACACAGGGACCTCTTAATGAAAATAAAAGCTACCATTTATTAAATGTCTACTAGGTGCCAGGCATTTTAAGTATGCTATTCTAGAATATCTCAATGACACAAATTTCCAAATTACTCTACAAAGTTCCGGTAGCTAATACTAATGAACCTCATTGCTGAAAAAAGCACGGTATTACATATACTCTGACACATACAAGCACTAATTGCTAATAAGCTTCTTCAGACGTGTCATCCTGCTACATTTAAGAACTACCCAAGTTAGGTTTTTTAACTGTCATGTTTTACAAACTTTGGTAATTTCTGAAAATATTTTTCTATTGTTTTCATGAACAATAGCAAAACAATGGAAAAGAGGTATGTACTAGGAAAGAAAACACTGGTGGATAAGACAGTTAGAAACCATTGATGGATAGTATTCATGAAAAACCAAGATTAATTAAAATTGATTCTGGGGACTTCCCTGGTGGTGCAGTGGTTAAGACTCCACCTGCCGATGCAGGGGACACAGGTTTGAGCCCTGATCCGGGAAGAACCCACATGCCACGGAGCAACTAAGCCCATGTGCCACAACTACTGAGCCTGTGCGCTAGAGCCCGCAAGCCACAACTACTGAAGCCCATGCCCCTAGAGCCCGTGCTATGCAACAAGAGAAGCCACTGCAACGAGAAGCCCTTGCACCACAAGGAAGAGTAGCTCCCCACAAAAACAGAAATATAGATCAATGGAATAGGATAGAAAGCCCAGAGATAAACCCACACACATATGGTCACCTTATCTTTGATAAAGGAGGCAAGAATATACAGTAGAGAAAAGACAGTGTCTTCAATAAGTGGTGCTGGGAAAACTGGACAGCGACATGTAAAAGAATGAAATTAGAACACTCCCTAGCACCATACACAAAAATAAATTCAAAATGGATTAAAGACCTAAATGTAAGGCCAGACACTATCAAACTCTTAGAGGAAAACATAGGCAGAACACTCTATGACATAAATCACAGCAACATCCTTTTTGACCCACCTCCTAGGGAAATGGAAATAAAAACAAAAATAAACAAATGGGACCTAATGAAACTTCAAAGCTTTTGCACAGCAAAGGAAACCATAAACAAGAGGAAAAGACAATCCTCAGAATGGGAGAAGATACTTGCAAATGAAGCAACTGACAAAGGATTAATCTCCAAAATTTACAAGCAGCTCATGCAGCTCAAAATCAAAAACACAAACGACCCAATCCAAAAATGGGCAGAAGACCTAAACAGACATTTCTCCAAAGAAGACATACAGATTGCCAGCAAACACATGAAAGGATGCTCAGCATCACTAATTATTAGAGAAATGCAAATCAAAACTATCATGAGGTATCACCTCATGCCAGTCAGAATGGCCATCACGAAAAAATCTACAAACAATAAATGCTGGAGAGGGTGTGGAGAAAAGGGAACCCTCTTGCACTGTTGGTGGGAATGTAAATTGATACAGCAACAATGGAGAACAGTATGGAGGTTCCTTAAAAAGCTAAAAATAGAACTACCATACGACCCAGCAATCCCACTACTGGGATTATACCCCGAGAAAACTAATTCAAAAAGAGTCATGTACCACAATGTTCATTGCAGCTCTATTTCCAACAGCAAGGACATGGAAGCAACCTAAGTGTCCATTGACAGATGAATGGGTAAAGAAGATGTGGCACATATATACAATGCAATATTACTCAGCCATAAAAAGAAACAAAATTGAGTTATTTGTAGTGAGGTGGATAGACTTAGAGTCTGTCATACAGAGTGAAGTCAGAAAGAGAAAAATAAATACCGTATGCTAACACACATATAGGGAATCTAGAAAAGAAAAGAGGTTCTGAAGAACCTAGGGGCAGGACACGAATAAAGACCCAGACGTAGAGAATGGACTTGAGGACATGGGGAGGGGGAAGGGTAAGCTGGGACAAAGTGATAGAGTGGCACTGACATATATACGCTACCAAATGTAAAATAGATAGCTAGTGGGAAGCAGCTGCATAACACAGGGAGATCAGCTTGGTGCTTTATGAGGGGTGGGAAAGGGAGGGTGGGAGGGAGACACAAGAGGGAGGAGATATGGGGATGTATGTATACATATAGCTGAGTCACTTTGTTATACAGCAAAGTGTATACACACACAAAGTGTATACACACTTGTATGTATACATATAGCTGAGTCACTTTGTTATACAGCAGAAACTAACACAACATTGTAAAGCAATTATACTCCAATAAAGATGTTAAAAAAAAGAGTAGCTCCCACTCGCCGCAACTAGAGAAAGCCCGCATGCAGCAACAGACCCAACGCAGCCAAAAATAAATAAATTTATTTTAAAAAATTGATTCTGAATTTCAAATTGAAAATTCAGTAACAGACATTTCTCATGTTGACCTAAAATAAACAGACTGCCAGTTATTTCTTCAGCAAAAAATGGTTTTATTCAACATCAGCAAAGAATTGCAATTCCATGGCAAGTCACACGGAAATGTTGTCGCTGTCCCCTCCCCGTCCTCCTTCCCCAGTGAAAGAGAACTCTTTTAAAGAGGGGGAATGGAAGTTGGGAAGGCTATAGTAAACAAAGAGCCCATTGGAGGAATTGAGAGCTCTGAAGTATAGCGGCTTTTCATTGGCTGAGTTGTGACAGTCTTTTATTGGCTGAGATCTCGCCAGGCAAGGAGAGGAAGTCCTGCTTCCCTTGGGGTCGGCTATCATCATAGGGTGTGAGACTTTCCTCGTCTGGCCTCCCAACTCTATTTTAATGGAGATTTTTATTAATTTTTACACACGTTTTAAAACAATTTAATAGAAACACCAAAGGTGTTAAGTATAGGGGCATCCAAAATACATTTATATTCAAATTTAGGGCACAGTTTTGTTTTCCAGATGTATTAAATAAAAGGCTTTTCAACATACGGAATCATCTGACTTGTATACTGAGGATATTTATATTAAATCTGGTAACCCCTGGACACCAAAATTAGGATGCTATAGATACCGGCCTGGGTTTATGAACATTTTACCTCTATCTTCTTTTATTCTAGAAAGTACTACTAAAACCCTCTAATTTGATCTTTAAAGTGAGAGGCTTATTGTTGCCATTCTCTCTTTGCCATAGCTGTTTATTTACTTATTTATTTAACCTGTATTTAATACATATAATGTACGGTAAATCTTATAGATTCAATGAGAAAAAAGAAACAACCCCTTTTTTTTTCAATTATCTTACATTGCGGGAATCAGGTAATTTTAACACAATGTGATGTGCTACAATTAGGGAAAGACATGTAAAGGTGCTTTGGGAATATAGAGAAGGAAGCTCTTAGCTGCTGAAAGGATGTGAGGGATATAAAACAATTTAGGAGTTAGCCATGGCGTGTTTGGGGGAGGGACAGAGGAAAGGCTTGCAGCGTTTCAGGCAAAAGGAAACGGGCTGTTCTGACAAGAGGGTGGGGTAAAGAACACCACATTCTAAAAATGACAAGTAATGAGTAAGGCTGCCGCACAGAATTGTTGGAATGGAGGAAAGATTAACCTATGTCTGGAAAGGTAATCAGAACTAAATCATAACGGCTCATGGTGAGGTTTTTAACCAAATAGACAATTGAAGAGTTTAAAATGGAAGGAAATATCACCAGGTGCTCTGTTTAGAAAGCTCCTTTTTCCTGTTGTGTGGAAGATAGCTCCACCTGAAGAGAGTGGCGCTCTCACTTCCTCAGCAGGAAACTGCTGAGAAGTCTGAGTATAAATAATGAAGATCTGAGCAAACCTGGTAACTGTGGAACAGTCAAGGGGAGATAGATTGGAAGTATTTGGAAGGCAGGTCAAAACGAGTTGACAGACTGATATGGGAAGATGACACAAGGGGTGGAATAGAGGATCCCTCCCAGATTTCTAGATTGGGTAGGCGGATACTGATGTCATTAACTGACACTACAGTCTCAGGAGAAGGAGAAGTGGAGTCATGGTCATGAATTCTATTTGTGATATGTCTATTTTGAGGTACCTGGGAGATACACAAGTGGAGAATTCTGAGCCAGATTAAAACCCTATAAGGCCTCAGGCATTGAAAAATTATATCTAGTGCCTTAGTACCAGCAATCAAACCAAAAACAATACAAAGTCATAAAAAGATATAAGGAAGGACAAAAAGGTTTTGCTTTTTCTAATAATGACCATTTTGGTACTTTTAAAAAACATTACCCAAAATGAAGATTTAAAAAATATATATTATACATATTTATTTATATAAATATATTTATATATTACATATTTTTTTCTGCCCCTGCTTGGCAGATGACAGAAACATGTGCGTAGACAGACTGCGTATTGGGTAATGCAGCCTGGGAGATGATTAGGAGGAAATGGTCAATCCTACTTCTTTCTCTACAGTGTCCCATATGCTGAAGAATTTACAGATCTGCCCAGGACAAATGTACTTGGGGTTTTACACTAACGTAAGCCTATGGAAATCAAGCAGAAGAGAGGGGCAGTTCATATGTATCTGAATAGAACCAGTTTATGAGTCTCATTCATGGCTATTCCTGTTCTGTACCCATTTAGAGTCAAAGCATGTGGGCCACTGCTTATTTTCTTATTTGATATATTTCGTCACTTCCATGTCTGCCTGTCCATTAAGTAAATAGCACAAGTTTCTCATATGCCAGTGTTTCTCAAATGGTTTCTATCAGAATCTCCCGGACGACTTGTTAAACTAGATAGTTGGGTACCACCCCTACTGGTTCTGATTCAATAGATGTGGGATGGAGCCAGAGAATTTACTTTTCTAACAAGTCTATAGGGGATCTTCTGGTTGCTGGTCCAGGAAGTGCAATCTCATATGCCAATTTTCCACAGCCAAACAATTAGAAGAGAATTGAGACAATAAATTAATTTTTAAATTCACTGAAGTAGACATAGGGAAAAATTTTTGTAAAAGTAGGATATGTTCATTATGAAGGGATAACCAGAGTAACTGGGGTGGGTGGTCTTGCTTTTGAATAAAATCTGAGATTATTGCCATGACAGTCTACTTTGTTTTGGTTTTGGAAAGCTGACCCTAAAAATATTCACAGGCAAGCATAAAAATTCTCTTTACTTTGATTGAAAATGCAACTGATGACAAAAAGGACAAAGCAACTAACTGTGCATTTCAAGACATTCTAAATAGCTGTCACATATACTGGCATAGAACAAAACTGATCCTTTGAGGGAATAAAAAGTAATTTAAGAGAGAGTTTATAATTCTTCGTTAAGAAGCTGTCTTTAGTTGCTTGATTTCTGAATATGTGTGAACCACATGTCCTTCTCTGAGCAAAAACTAATTTTCCCATTGAATAAACCATCTTCATTGGCTGCTTGACTCAGACCACTATTGCCTTGGAAAAATAATCCTGATAGCGGGTATTTTTAAATGGCAGGAGAATGGCAGGCTAGATCACACTTAAAAAGAGATGTTAACATGGGAAGTCTTGAAAACAGGTTGGTAATATGATAATTTTTTAAAAGATATTTCAGTATAATAGAATTTAGAATTTTCATACAATTTTAGTATGACTTAGGCAGCTCCCAAATTAGAAACATGTTCTATCTAAAAAACTGGAAAGTAGTTTGTTTGGAATTTGGAACAATTTCCAAATGACATTGCCGTATTTAGAACGTTCTGAGGTTTCTAAGAAATTTTAAAATTTCTGAATCCATAGAAAATTTACAAAATCCTTAAGATAACCAAAATTCCAGGTCTTTACTTGGAAAAGGAAGGAAAAAATCTTTCATAATGAAAAGTTTCTATTTGATGGAATGTGAAAGTACACAGTGGGACTGGGTCCTATTTCATTACTAGCTGTGTGGTCTTAAGACAATTCATTTACCTTCCCCAATTTCAGTTTCCTCAATAGTAAACAGGTGGTGTTGATTAACAATGTTTAACTTATAAAGTGTTGAAGAGCACTGGAAACAACGCCCGTAAACTTTCCTTCCCTCACAGGGCAGGGTGCTGTCAGTATTGTAACGTAGATTATTCATTTATTAACCATCCACCCTCTATCAGGAAGAATACTAGGAATTTCCATGTTTTCCATTTAATCATCAAAATAATCCTATGTGGTAGGTGTTTTTATTTTCCTTTTCGTAAGTAAAAATCAAAAAAAGGAACTGGTTTAAAATTTTAATAAGAAAAACTAGTCCCTAAGGAAAAAAATAGATTTAAGTAGAAAAGGTTGATAACTCTGGGCCAACATTAGTTATATCATATTTATAACTATTTTCTCACTGATCCTTGCAGCTACCCTATGAGACTGGAATGATTATTTTTTTCCATTTTATACATGAGTATTCTGGTAATCGGCACATTTCAGAGTCTAACCTACAATAGGTATTATGGGACCAGGAATTAAGTGAGAGGGATTCATGTTTATACAATTGCCGCATCAGTTACAAAGCAGTGGTTTCAGTAGGACAATGTGGGCATAGGATAGAATAGTCTATGGAAAGTGGCCAATGGGAAAGTAAGACAAAAAGTCAGATGTAATCCATTGGTTGAATGTACCAGATATTCTGAAATTAGGTGTCTGTGATCTAGAAAATGTGTGTACTTGGTGGTAGTAAAATTTGCTGAGACTCTATAACTCTGTACTCAAAAATTACTTATAAACCTCTTGGTTCATAAGGAAATTGTTATTTATAAATAAAAGGTTTTGTTTACTATGAAGAAATAAATAAATCCCTCTTACGAAGTCAAAGATTTTCAGCCAGTACATTACTATATATGCAACTGGAATCTAAACTGTTTCTGAAGCAAAAGCAAGTTAATGTTAACTATTTTAATATTATATCCTGGTTGATATCGTCAGGTTACCAGTTTTGTGTGAAGCAGAGACCCACATGACGATATTATTATGGCCCTGCTGCAGGGAAGTGTGGAGTCTTAATCACTGGACTGCCAGGGAAGTCCCATCCATATTATTACCAATCTGGATATTGATTGAAGTTAGCTAAGCCTTATCAGATATCAGAGGTTAAGGAAGTTCTGTTTACAGGTATGACAGATCTTAAGGGATAACTTAAGATCGTTAAGAAAACTGAGGGTATAAATATAACAGATTTGGTCATTCAAACAAGTTACATTCTTCTCTGAATGGATTTTTTTTTTTTTTAAAGAATTAGTTTACTGGGAATTCCCTGGCAGTCCAGTGGTTAGGACTCCACACTGCCACTGTAGGGGGCATGGGTATGATCCCTGGTCAAGGAACTAAGATCTGCATGCCCCATGGCCCAGCCAAAAAAAAAAAGGAATTAATTTATCAAATGAGCCCTGAGCTCTATTACTTGTTAGGCATTAGGCTAAGTGCTGGAAATACAAAGATGAGTAAGAATATTCTTGCCCTAAAGGATTTCACTATCTAATGGGAAGACATAGATAAACTGCTAGATACAATACAATGAGGCATGAACCTACAGCTGTGAGAGGGTTGAGTCCTGGAACGGCATTATTCATCCTTCTGGCCTGACTTCCAAACGAACGTTTACTTTCTACTTTAAACCCAAATCTCCTTGATTATTTTTAAATTTTTTGTTCCTATGTACCCTTCACCCAGTTTTCCCCTAATGTTGACATCAAAACTAAGAAATTAACTTTCGTACACTGTTATAGTAAGTTCTGCCCTTTTTGTCCCCAATCTGAGAATTCCTCAGGCTTGCCTTGACTTTCAGAAACTGGACACTTAAAAAATTTTTTTACACAGTTTTTAAAGGTTATACTCCATTTACATATATAACAAAATATTGACTTTATTCCCCATCTTTTTTTTTTTTTTTTTTGCGGTACGTGGGCTTCTTACTGTTGTGGCCTCTCCCGTTGCGGAGCACAGGCTCCGGACGCACAGGCTCAGCAGCCATGGCTCACAGGCCCAGCCGCTCTGCGGCATGTGGGATCTTCCCGGACCGGGGCACGAACCCATGTCCCCTGCATCAGCAGGCGGACTCTCAACCACTGCACCACCAGGGAAGCCCAGTACTGCTTTTAAATTGAAAAATAAATCCTTTTTCTAGTAAATACTAAAGCCTTGCCCTAAGGTGAAATGAAGGGAAGAACATAGTAAGTTCATCTCAGTAGAGGTTTGTTACTGAAGTATCCATAGGATGTTGTTAAAAGGTAATTGCTCTACAGCAAAAGCTTGAGAAGGGGATTCTAAATTTTTATGAGACTCAGTGGATGCCAGGGCTTGTGGTTGGTTGGTTGTTTAACCACTATATTGAGATTTCCCATTCAGAAGCAGTTTATAATTAACAAAGCAAAGGTTGAGAAGACTTTTTTGGGCTTGTTTTAGATTTTGCATCTTTTAGAATCCTGCCCCCAATTTTAAAATTAGGGAAAGGGGGCCAAGATAAAATTACATTTCTGTTTTGTGAAAAGTAATAAAAGAACTCATTGACAGAAATGGTATTTCACTGAAAGGTTGAATGTTGTTTTTTTTACATAACTAGTTGGTGTATAGTAAACCAGAGTACCTATTCATGAAAAAGCCAAAGGGGAAAATGCCTTAAAAAATATTATAGATACTGAATAAAGGGGGATCAGTTAAGTTTACCCAGGCCTCCCCTAAAAGCCAGGATTCTAATTCCTCTTCAACGAATTATCTTCCCATCCAAAACCTGGGCTGCTCCCCCGCCCCCCCAACCCCCCCCAAATAAGGGGGCCTGTATTCCCTCCTGAATACCAAGTGAGCCATTCAGCGCTTAACTCCACAAGTAACACAGAGTCCTGGCAAATTACGTGGTAGGTAAACATAGGAACAGGATACAGAATAAGTAAACATGAACAGGATACAGCTCTCTTGCGAAAAACAATTTTTAAGCCAATATTTAACAAATGTTACCCCCTAATGAAGCACATTTATCGGTTTTCCACAAACATTTGTTTTGTTTTAATACAAGTTCAACGCACACTTTTATCGTTTGCAGACGTTTTATTCACTTTTATTTTAGCATTTGAGTTGCTTTGTTCTATTTAAATTCCTCCAGTTTTAAAGTGCCCCTAGATAATTTTATAACAATGTTTCGAATTAAGAAGAGAAAAGGCTGCATTAAGTGTATCAAGGGTCAGCTTTGAAGAGATACTTTGGTTTTGCTGTTATGTTGAAGGAAAATGCTTGTATAAATCTATTAAGCAGTTAAGTACTAGGTAAAATGGTGCTTGCTTCTGATTTCTTAGAGCTCTTTTGTTTTCTTCGCCATTAAGCTTATTCTGGGTTCGATACAGGGTCTGCTCCGCAGATAATGATGCGTGTGGTGGTAATGAAAAAAAAAGAAAAGGAATTTTAGAAATGCCTAGGGAAAAACTTTTAATGATTTTTGTGCAACCATTGTGGGTTGTTGCTTTTTGTTTCTTGAAAGCTCCGAAATCTCTCACACCAGGTGTTCCTCTTTCCACTACTTGGAGCCGTCCCACCGGGATTCCACCTGTCTCCCCTTTCAGCTCCCGAAGTTTCCTTTCTCGAAGGCGTAGGCGGCATTTCTCCTCGAGTGGATTCAACTGGCTTTTCCCGGAGGCCCGGCTCCACGTGACCTCCCCTAACACCTGTACAGCCACCAGCTCACAGCGCCCCCATCCTCTCCGCCAGGTACAGACCCGGCTTGGCTCCTCCTCCCCCAGGAGGTCACGGTCCGGGTGCGAGCCTCGCTCGGGCCGTCAGGGGAGGGGCTGAGCTACGGCCCCGCAGCCGCTGGAGCCCTTGCAGCCGTACTATCACATGACTCGACGGCGGCGGTAGCCTTGGCAGCAGCTGCGCCGGCTCCGCGGGCTCGCCGGGTGGGCTCAGTTCCGCTCACGCAGGAGTCGAGCGCAGCAGGCGGGGAAGGGACCTGCTGAAGCTGCGGCCGCCCAGCCGCTCCCGGAGCGCTCGGCATCTCCCCCGGCCCGGCCGGCCCGCTCCATGCCGCTCCATTGCGGAAGTGTAGCGGGGGGAGGGGACGCCGCCCACTGCTCGCACCGCTGCTGCCGGGCGCCGGAGTAATATGCTCACTCGAGTGAAATCTGCCGTGGCCAATTTCATGGGCGGCATCATGGCTGGCAGCTCAGGCTCCGAGCACGGCGGCGGCGGCTGCGGAGGCTCGGACCTGCCCCTGCGCTTCCCCTACGGGCGACCCGAGTTCCTGGGGCTGTCTCAGGACGAGGTGGAGTGCAGCGCCGACCACATCGCCCGCCCCATCCTCATTCTCAAGGAGACCCGGCGGCTGCCCTGGGCCACTGGCTACGCAGAGTGAGTGCAGCGACACCGGCGGCGCCCCTGCTCTCCTCGCGGCCCTTCCCCGCACGCTTCCAGCCCTTCTCTCTCCTTGTTCCTCGGCCCCAGGGCCCTCCGCTGGCCGCTGGCGTCCAGGCCTCGGCGGGCACCTCTTTACTGACACTGACCATTTCTCTCTTCTCCCACTCCCCTTTCCCCCAACCCCGAGGGCGCGGCGTCTCCAGCCCGGGTTTGGGTGGTAGATGGGTGGGTGGCAGCGCTGGACCGTGGGAAAGCTAAGGCTGGACGCGGCTGTGAATCTGGTGGCCGTGACACTTGGAAGAAAGAGCGTGGAACAGCTCTGCTGAAGTTTGAAACACAGAAGGGAAATCTGGTATCTGTGCTCCCATTACCCCCAAATCTTTGTGCCTCCGCGTGAAGTTTGTGAGGTAGAGCTTGGAGGAACTGTCCCTGCGCCAGGGTTTGCGGGGTGGGGCGGTTGTCCGAGCCCTGGAAGCGGCCGCGGCCCCGTGCTTGGATGCACAGTTCAGAAGGTCTCAGTTTCTCTGATTTCAGCCTAAGAGCTCATTCGCTTGTCCTTTAGCAGGTAGGAAAACCCTGCGCCTTTAGTAAACGCCAGTACTGTTTCCCCCTGTCCTTGGGGAGGGGGAAACTTCTTCCAGGTGTCTAATGATAGCATTTTGGTAATCAGTTTTGGCAATTAAGCGAGAGTTTGAGTGATCTACTATTTCAAGAACCGGTTGAGTTAAGTTGACGACCTGGAGTGGAACTGGGAAAGGAGAAAGGAAGGATTTTAATGGCCTTCCCCCAAACCTACGGCTACTCTTCCATTTACCACTAATGACCGTTCTATGAACGTTAGGGTAATGTTTCTTCCCCTATTCAGCGTTATGAAGCTGGGAAACTCGGAAGGTGGAATTTAGCAGACCAGAGTTCCGGGATTAATAATGACCAGGTGGGTGTGCAAAAGTGCACGCAAACCCTTGGTGCCTGGCACACCTGCCCCTTTTCCTTTAACTTCATCCGCTCTGTTATCTTGGCCCTCCCTTACCAGTGCACAGCCTCGCCCGCTGATTGGTTCATCGGGGAACCAATCAGCTCTCCCGACGCCTGGGCGCTTCGATGCTGACCCTGTTCTGGTGGCCCGGATACCCCCGAGCAGGCCTGGTTCCCGACGCTCCGGGTTCCCGGGTAAGGGTTGGTTTGGGAGACGCTCTTCCTAGAATCTCGAATTCTCTTTTCCTTTGCCTTTCATCATACAGCCATTTCTCCACCGGCTGAAATAGAAAATATATATAATTGGGGATAGATGACTGGAGTGTGTAAAAACAGTGAGGACACAGAAGTGAGAGTGATGGGTGCTAAAACAATAAAATTTAACACATAATAAAGGGCAAAGCATGGTAGAGAACGGTGAGGTTGGGGAGGTAGAAAATATCAGTATACGTTTCAGGAGAAAGCCAAAGCAAAAACACCTGTGTGAGGGAAAAGTGCCTGCCAAAACACCAAGTACTGTTTCTCGATTGAAAAAAAAAAGTTTAAACGACCATTTGGACCTTTGCAAGGCCAAAGGCAACTTGGAGGCATACGGTGTCCTACAATTCTGTAGGTGGGGGACCTCGTGCCTGTCAAAAACCTAAATGTGTAGGGCCCATTGTCACTCCAGTGGGTTCCCCAGGGCAAGGGCACCTATCTGAAGGGCAGAGAGATAAGAAGAAAGATGTTTAAAACACAGAATGTGGAAGCTACTTGGACACGTAAAAGGAGTACCTCAGTTAGCAGGAAGGAAAGGAAAGGGGAAAAAAACAACCCGTTTCCAAATGTTTGGATCCTATGACAAGCACACGATGTGCCAAGGGCTGTAAAGAATATAAGGGAATCTGAAATGAGACGTGTGGGAGGGGTAGTTAGCTTCCTTATCTCTAAGAAGCTTATCTTACCCTAGACGAGGACACGAGGGAGGTTCAGTTGTAGGTTAGAAAGGCCACTGTAAGATGTTTAATTATTAAAGCTAGTTATACAAGTAGTACATACTTGTTAATTCAAGCAAAGACCTGTATACAAATGTTGTCTTGTCACTTCCCTCTGTCAGATGTTGTACTGTACCACTTCCTCAAACTTTGAACTATAGTTTATCTTCCTGCAAAAATACATCCTGAATGATCAAAATGGCTGAAATAGGGAAGGCGAGAGACAGACAAGTAGGAACTGTGGTTATGGTCAGAGGCCACTTCCAGTAATACTGCCCAGGATATACTGGGAGGAGGAATTCTGTTTGTTCTGGAACGTACCTTAGAGGGATAGAATTGGTAGGAAGATTGCTCAGAGTGGGGATCAGAGGGGTGCTCAGAGTCACAGCTTGAATCAGAAGCGGTTTGTTTACCTTTCCAGAAAGTGAGCTGCTTTCTAAGCCTTCCTGGGGAGGAAGAATTGGCATCACTTGGTGACTGAGGAGTTAGAGGAGAGTTGAACTCTAGTGTTGTTGAACTTTTGGATGGTAGGGAAAAAAAAAAGGTGAGGGCTTCCCTGGTGGCACAGTGGTTGAGAATCTGCCTGCTAATGCAGGGGACATGGGTTCGAGCCCTGGTCTGGGAGGATCCCACATGCCGCGGAGCAACTAGGCCCGTGAGCCACAACTACTGAGCCTGCACGTCTGGAGCCTGTGCTCCACAACAAGAGAGGCCGCGATAGTGAGAGGCCCGCGCACCGCGATGAAGAGTGGCCCCCGCTTGCCACAACTAGAGAAAGCCCTCGCACAGAAACGAAGACCCAACACACCAAAAATTAATTAATTAATTACTAAACTCCTACCCCGAACATCTGAAAAAAAAAAAGGTCTATTTTTTGCAACATATTGTTAATCCCTTTAAGAAGGAGATACTCTGTAGATTATAGAAGTAGAGAATTAGCTTAAGTGATCCCTGTAAGATTTGGGGATCCAGAAACAGAAGTCCCTCATTTATTCAGTATTTATTGGCATTGTGCGAAGTGGAATTTCCTGCTCCTCAGAAAGCCTCCTATTGTGGCTGAGAAGTTGCCATTTGATTCAGGGCTGTATGCTAGGTTGTAAAGCATTGTAGTTACAGATAACATCCACGAAGCTAAAATCTTTCCAAAAACATTGATTAGCAAGTTTTATTTTTTAGTTTGGTGTTGAATCACTGACTTAGCCTGTTAGACCTGATCAGAGAGAGCCCATGGGAAACAATAGTCTGACCCAGAGACCTCACATGGTAGCTGCTTCCTTTCTTTTCCACAAGTTTAAATAACCACCCAAGTGCTTCAAGGACCCGGAAGTCAGTTCAGTTTTTAATAGGTTAGAAGTGCATTTTGACTTTTCTTCTTGACCTTTTACCCAACCTCTTTCCCACTGATGGTCAGTTGGATGTAGTGGATGTGGAGTTTGTGCCTGAAACTACGACAGTAGATAATGCAGAGAATATGCAGTGCTCTGTATATGAAAGCATCATATTCAAGTTTTATCAGTGGTAAATTTCTTTGCTTGTACAGAAAGAATAAATCATAATTATAGTATTATCTTATTTAGATTATAGCTGTAACTATGCAATTTTTTTCCTATTACCTTTCTTATAAAAGTGCCCCAGGCATGGGTATTTAAAGAAAGCTACTTTGATAGTTTCTGTTAAATGTGCATTATATAAGTTCTTTCTGCCTCACGAAGTTCAAGATTGTGAAAATTTTGTTGAAATTTAACCTTATTTAAATCCAGCAAATGGCCCACAAGTATTTGGATTTATTTTGGAATCTATAGGCTCTTCCATCTCCCCAGTCATTGGCACTAATTAGTAATTACGAATAAATTGCATTAGTTGGCTGTGTATTGTTTTTTTTAACATCTTTATTGGAGTATAATTGCTTTATAATGGTGTGTTAGTTTCTGCTTTATAACAAAGTGAATCAGTTATACATATACGTATGTTCCCATATCTCTTCCCTCTTGCGTCTCCCTCCCACCCTCCCTATCCCACCCCTCTAGGTGGTCACAAACCACCTAGCTGATCTCCCTGTGCTATGCGGCTGCTTCCCACTAGCTATCTGTTTTACGTTCAGTAGTGTATGTATGTCCATGCCACTCTCTCACTTCGTCCCAGCTTACCCTTCCCCCTCCCTGTGTCTTCAAGTCCATTCTCTAGTAGGTCTGTGTCTTTATTCCCATTCTCTAGTAGGTCTGTGTCTTTATTCCCATCTTACCCCTAGGTTCTTCATGACATTTTTTTTTCTTAGATTCCATATATATGTGTTAGCATATGGTATTTGTCTTTCTCTGTCTGACTTACTTCACTCTGTATGCAGCTCAATAACAAAAAAAACAAACAACCCAATCCAAAAATGGGCTGTGTATTGCTGATAGCAGAGAAACCACTATTTCTCCCTGACTGCAAAGCTCAGAAATCCCCTGCCCTTTGTTTTTCCCTTCTGGCCTCTAGTACACCCACCCCTCTTACACCTGGTAGCAGAGCTCCTCCCTGGGAACTCCCTCTTTGACTTTTGCAACTGAAGAACCTTGAGGTTCTCCACTTCTTGTTGGATAAGGAGGAAAAGAAATGAGTGGGGTGTGGTGTTAGGGGGCTTTCACTTAACGGAGCTCTCCATAGCACTTTTCTGCAGATCCGTGCAGAGTAGCCTAAAATATTTCATCTACCTTTCTACTAACCTGCAGAAGGTATTAATTTCCTATTTTAAAGCAGGTGGCTAAGCTCTCCTCCATTTTTCAGATTATAATGAAGTCATCCCCTCAGGGGTGGAGCTCCTGGGCTGTCCTTTTTCTTAGAAACATGGATCAGCTTCCTTCAAAGACTAGTGATGCTTCAGGTAGAGGATTTAATTATCGTGAGGGGTTGTGTTTATCCTGTGTTGCAGCCCCAGTTACATAGACATCGTCTCTGATTTTGCCCCACCACACAATGCTTCCTTATTATATCAACAGTTACATCCATACCGACTGATAACTTAAAACTGACTGCATGATAGAATTGTTTTCTAAAAATGTATAATGTTATTGAAGATAATTTAGAAATTTGAGATATAATTAACATACTAGTTTCAAGTGTACAGCATGATTCAATATATGCATGTACTGTGAAATAATCACCACAGTAAGTCTAGTTAACACCCATCACCACACACAGATACAGTTTTTTTTGTGATGAGAACTTTTAGCAACTTTCAAATATACAATACAGTATTATTAACTATAGTCACCATGCTGTACATTACATCCCCAGGGCTTATTTGATAACTGGAAGTTTGTACAATTCTGTGTCTGTGAGTTCGGTGGTTTTTTTCTTTTCTTCTTTTAGGTAAGAAGTGGATTTATTTATAGAGAAACACACTCTACAGAGTGTGGGCCATCTCAGAGGGCGAGAGTGGCCAGTTTTTTGCTTCTTTAAGATTCCAAGTAGAAGTGAGATCATATGGTATTTGTCTTTCTCTGAGTTATTTCACTTAGCATAATGCCCTTAAGGTCCATTCATGTTGTTGTCAATGGCGGGATTTCCTTCTTTTTTATGGCTGAATAATATTCCAATATATATATATGGAATATTATATCTATGGAATATATATATATATTTTTAATTCATCCATTGATGGACACTTAGGTTGTTTCCATGTCTTGGCTGCTGTAAATAATGTTGCAATGAACTTGGTAATGCAGATATCTTTTTGAGTTAGTATTTTTGTTTCCTTCAGATAAATACCTAGAAGTGGAATTGCTAGATCATATGATAGTTGTATCTTTAATTTTTTGAGAGATCCCCGTACTGTTTTCCATATTGGCTACACTAATTTACCTTCCCATCAATAATGCACAAAGGTTCCTTTTTTTCCACATTTTTATCGACACTTGTTATTTCTCATCTTTTTGATAATAGCCATTCTAAGAGGTGTGAGGTGGTATTTTATTGTGGTTCTGATTTGCATTTCCCTCATGATTAGTGATATTGAACACCTTTTCATGTACCTATTGGCCATCTGTACATCTTTGGCAAAATGTCTATTTGTATCTTCCACTCATTTTAAAAATCGGTTTGTTTTTTTTGCTGTTTACTTATATGAGTTCTTTATATATTTTGGTTATAAACTGCTTATCAGGTATGTGATTTGCAAATATTTTCTCCCATTCGGTAGATCGCCTTTTCATTTCTTTGATGGTTTCCTTTGCTGTGCAGAAGCTTTTGAGTTTGATGTAGTTCCACTCGTTTACTTTTACTCTAGTTGCCTTTGCTTTTGGTGTCAGATCCAAAAACTCATCACCAAGATCAATGTCAAGGAGCCTACTGCCTGTGTTTTCTAGGAGTTTTATGGGTTCAGGTCTTACATTCAAGTCTTTAATCCATTTTGAATCAATTTCATGTATGATGTAAGGTAGTAATTCAGTTTTTCTTTTGCATGTGCTGTCCATTTTCCCCAGCACCACTTATGAAGAGACTGACCTTTCCCCACTGTATGTTCTTGGCTGCTTTGTCATAAATTAATTTACCATATAGGTATGAGTTTATTTCTGGACTCTTTCTGCTCCATTGATCTATGTGTCTGTTTTCATGCCCATACCATACTGTTTGGATTTATTATCACTTTATAATATAGTTTGAAATCAGGAAGTGTGATGCCTCCAGTTTTGTTCTTGTTAAAGATTGCTTTGGCTATTTGAGGTCTAATGTGGTTCCATACAAATTTTAGGATTGTTTGTTCTATTTCTGTGAAAGATGCCATTGTAATTTTGATAGGAATTGCGTTGAAACTGTAGATTGCTTTGAGTAGTATGGACATTTTAACAATACTCTTTCAACTCATGATCACAGAATATCTTTTCATTTATTTGTGTCTTCAACTTAATTTATCAGTGTCTTATAGTTTTCACTGTGCAGGTCTGGTCTTTTACCTCGTTGGTTACATTTATTCCTATTTTATTCTTTTTGATGCATGTAAATGGACTTGTTTTCTTAACTAAAAAAATTTAAAAATAAGTTAATTTAAAAATTAAGTGTCTTTATAATTTTCTCTGATTTGCCTAATTTGAACAGAGCATTGATATTTTTCCCCCTTGAACTTATGCCATTCTCCCTCAGGAAATAAACAACATTCATCTGCTTCCATTACTTCTCTCATCCAATCAGTGAAATCATTTCATTCGTATGCTGGGTCCATAATATAAGACACAGTCACATCCTCAAGAAAATCTTATGGCATAGTCTTTCCCCCTTTAGTGTCATTCTTTGAAATTAAATTGAAGTGAAATCATGGACTATTAAGATTACAAGAGACCAACACTGCGGGTGGGGGAAGTTGTTTGTTTTGTTTTTAATGTCTTACTGCTTCTGGGCAATTTCAGATCTCAGTATTTGGAGCCTTTAAGTCACACCAGGGAAGCAAATTGTTCTTTTCATCAAGCATTATGATTAGCTGCGAAGCCCTCTGTACCTGAAGGTCGCAAGACCTTTATACATACCTATATAAAGGTATGAATAAAGAAAAAATTATCCTGACACTTGTTAAAAAGGTAAGAAAGACTTTATTCAAGACTATTGCAATAGGGGCATTGTATTAGGGGAGAGAGATCAGACTCAACTCTAACTACGGCAGAGACAGATGGAAATTTATAACCCAAGAACAGAGTGATGAGGTCAGTGGATGGAAAATTACTAAGAGGAAACGTCAAGGGTAGGGGGATTCTTGCTGAAGGTAGGTCAAGGAGTTATACATCAAAGGTAGGAGATGAGGAAATTGATCAGATATCAAGGGTGATCAGATTTGACTGCTAAGTAGGGACATAAAAAAACCAACTTTCTTATTTACTATCAGCAACGGTTCATGAAATAAAGGATATTTTAAATCAGAAGTGTAGAGGCATATAATCTCAGCAAAAAGAACAGTTTTTAGTTTTTTGAAAACGCTATGCTCCTATTTTTCTAGTTTTTCACAGACTCAAAACCATGTATTTTACCTGTCCTGGGGGATTCCCAAGACCCTTTACAGTTGTAAACTTTGTGAGTTACTGGGATTAGGCTGAGAACCAGCGTCTTTCCTTCCAGGCTGTGGTTATTCCCAGTGGGGCCTGCTGTCTCCTTTATTGTGATTACAATTTTGAATTCCCCCAGTACTTTATTATGAAAATTTTCAAATATCCAGAAAAGTTGAAACCATTATATACTTAGCACCCATATGTGCCCATCATCTAGATTCTACAATGCACGTTGTACTGTATTTGCTTAATCATTTGCCTATCCATCAATCCATTCTTTTTATTTTTAAGTGTGTATTTCCATTGGTCCAATGGCACTGATTTATGCTATTAAGTTATTTTCCACAGTAAATTAAAAGTTAGGTTTGAGTAGCTTTGACTTTCTCAGTCGAGAAAACCACCAAACCATTAGGTCCTCATCCATGGGAGGCGGGCAGGAGGGGACCTAGATTTAACTCTTACAACTTGGTGCCCTGCAAATGCTCACTCAGTCCGTATGCTTTCCATAGCTTAGTACTCACATAACTGAGAGCTTTACATGGGGTCAAACTGAAAAGTAGGAATAGTTGACACATCGCTTTGCTGTACTCTTGTTCGATTAAATCAGTGGGAAATTGGTTTAAAACTTGAGTCACTCCTCTTTTCAGCTGGTAGCCACTCAGGTGAACGTTATCTGAGGAGTAGTCTGTTTAGAAAAGACTTCAGAAGGTGTCTCCTGAAAAGCGCTTAGTGAATAATAAAGACACCATTGCGCTGTGTTTACCTTACTTCTGAAGCAGATGTAATCCACTCGGAAATTTAGGGAAATTAAAGTACTTGCTTAATTGCTCTTTTTCCAGTGAGTAATGTGAATCCATTGTGCTTTCTTTGATATACAATTTCTGACTTAGTTTTCTTTAAAAGACTGTAAAATTTAAATGCTTACCTGTATTTTCTTTCTATGCTTATTTATGAGAAAAGATAATGATACCACCAAGTTACATCTGTAGAGCTCTGTATAGTCCCTGCCATGTATACTTACATATAAGCATCTGTTATCCATGTTTAATAAAAGGAAAATGAGGCCCAGAGAGAACTTAAGTTACTTTAGAATCTCATACCGTCCCGTGATCCTAGTTGTGCCCATGGCTGAATCATTGAACCTGACCATTTGTTGTGTGAAATTTTTCATTAATAAAAAGGCATCATATCCTCATAAACAAAATGCCACAGAAGAGAGTGTGTAATGTATTTAATTACTCAAAGGAAACTAATAAAGCCTAATCTCTAGGTGTCTTTAAATAACGTAAGGGCAAATTAGCACATCAAGTTTTGTATGAAAGGATGCTTTTCCAAGCTTTTAAAAATAGTTCTACTGAGTATAATATACCTTTTAAAAATTAACTTTCTTAATATATGTGCATTTCCTATGTTTAAGTCCAGATATTTTCAAAATTACCATCTTTTCGTAACTTCAAATTGCTTCCCCCCCATTTTAATGTTTTTGGAAACCCTGTAAATCTTAAAACCAATCTGTACATTTTATGTAGTGATGTTTTTCTAAAGTTAATAAATAGATCGTGTGTTTTACTATTAACAGCTACTTAGACACGAGGAAATAGACTGAGGAATTTTGAATAATGAGGCCCAAGTCCTGAGTCAGGTTTTATGAGACAATACTTTTAAAAATTACTTTGGGAATTCTGTTACCTAAGTTCTTACTTCTTACTTAAGCGCAATCAAATCTGAATGGGAATGTTTCAACTTCGAGGGCCAGCAAGGCCAGCAGTGCTCGGAGTGGCCTTCATTTGCTGGTCCTTGGCCTCATGGGCTCCTGCAGGGCTGTCTTGGACTAGTCAGGTCTAATGGAGCCTTGCTGGCTGGCTGGGCTGTGTAATGAATCGTTGCAGGGCTGTGGGAGAGATCAATTATTTGCCAAGCTGAGGTGACTGAAGTGATTTGTGCAGGCTACTGTCCTTTCAGGGAGCTGACAAACAGACATTTAAGCTATTGAAGAACAGTGCCTTTCTACCAGATAACCTTTTTCATATAAGCATAGGAGGGGAAAAAAATCTCAAGTGATAAATTGATTTTTTAAATAAAAGTGCAGTGAATTATTGAATTGCTATATTTAAGTGGTTGGCCACGGTGTTCTTTACCTTTTTGAAAAGATGAACATTGACAAGTTATGTTTAGAACACACAACTGGCAAAAATAAGAGATAGAAAATAAATGCTTAGTAGGAAGCAGATTTTAAGGGATGCTGAATATGAATAGCTCATAAGAGGATGTCAGGGGACGGAGGGAACCAAACTGGTATTACTCTAGAAAGAACTATTAAGTGGGTTTGTTGTTGTTGTTTTGTTTTTGTTTTAATATAGAAGAGGAAATAGCCACAGTATTTTGTTGCAAATAAATAGCCTATGAGGATACTATAGCCTAAAATATATGTTTGGGAAACACTAAGCGACTTTTTTTTAGCCTTTACCCCGTAAAGCAGGGTTTAGAATAGAGCCAAAGAGCCAGATTAGATGGCCTCTTGGCACCCTGCCCTGTGGTTATTAATAATGGGACCATGCTGCCTGGTTGTTAGAACCAGGTGTCCAGAGCTGGGCTGGTGATTCAGTGCAGCAGCAAATGGGAAGAAAAGAAGAATTGGCAACTCAGGCTACAGCAGCTGGTGTTTATTTTTTAAAATATCCAGGTGCTCAGATGGGAATTGCAGGGGCCTGGCGTTGAAGCCCTGCCTCTCGTCCTCTCTTTGTGTCCCTGGTCATCAGGTCAGTGCTGACAGCGGCCACTTGGCCACGCTGGCCCTTTTCCACCTCGCATACCACCTGAAGTCCTGCTGCCTTGCCACCCTCAGGGGCACCACGAGGTGTCATTGGTCTTGGGTGTCATGGGTCTTGGGTGGTGCTGTGGATTCCCTGCAGTCCTGGTTCCCAACCTTCTCACTATTATGCACCCATTTATTTATTTATTTTCTTGGATGGATCCCTCATGAACGATTTTGTCCAGCAAGCTGTATAAAAAATAAGTATTGCTGCCCCTTAACATTTTTTTAACCAGACACGGTATTTTCTAACCAGTAGGAGGGGTGGGTGTGGTAATAACATTTAAGCCGAATGCAAAGAATTAACCTTGGTTTCAGTTACTGTATGAGTCCTTACTGCGCACAACCTATTTTTCATTAGCTTTTTCCCCTTCAATATTTAAAATAGCTTAGGTATGTTATTGCTGCCTTCTCTGTCGTAAGGAGAATGGACCACAAGTTAGAACTCTGCTGACAAGGCTTGGCTTTTGTACCACCCCTGAGTTTTCAGCTCAGATTCATGTCAAGATTATTTTGTTTGGGATTCGAATGTGTAACACCTTCCCAGAGCACATTACTTCAAAGTCCCCGACGTCCTTTTCCTTGTTGAAAATTATGTTTTAATAGTTTTATTTTCTTAGCTCGCAAAGTGTTGCAAGTTGCCTGAGAAGTCTGGTGCTCGTCAACTGTAGATTTAATTAAACTCGTGCGAGAGTTTTGTTTTGTTTTTTTCTAGCAGAGTTTTGACCCTTGGGCAAAAGTTTATATTGTAACAATTTTTTAAAAATTAATTAATTTTTATTTATTTTTGGCTGCGTTGGGTCTTCATGGCTGCGCACGGGCTTTCTCTAGTCACGGTGCATGGACTTCTCATTGCGGTGGTTTTTCCTGTTGCAGAGCACGGGCTCCAGGGCGCTCGGGCTTCAGTAGTTGTGGCACACGGGCTCCACGGGCTCAGTAGTTGTGGCTCGTGGGCCCTAGAGCGTGAGCTCATAGTTGTGGCGCACGGGCTTAGTTGCTCCACAGCATGCGGGATCTTCCTGGACCGGCGCTCGAACCCATCTCTTCTGTATTGGCAGGCGGACTCACAACCCCTGTGCCACCAGGGAAGCTGTCTTGTAACAATTTCTGTCATCCACTGACTATGGGTGAGAAGAACTTAAAAACATCTTTAGATGTCTTCTAACCTGCCAAGGTAAAGGAAGGCATTGATCAGTCAGGAACATAGAATTAGTGTTTTTAAAATGATATACTTCTTTTCCTCATTACAGAATTGATACGTGTGTACCGTAGGCACTTTAAAATTCTTATAAGTACTATAAAGAACATAAAAATTATCCACAAATTCTATCATTCATAATCAGCTTCAACTGATAATTTGTATCTCTAAGTACATTTGTATTTGTTTACGAAATGGGATAATTCTACATACTGATTAGTTTTTTCACCTGAAATGGAGTGACTATCTCTCCATGTAAATACTCTGTAATTTTTAATAGCTCCATTGTATTCCATTGATGATTTTAACATACTTTTTTTTTTTTTTTGGTGGTAACCAATTTTTTACTATTAAAAACAGTCCTGGGATGGACTTCCCTGGCAATCCAGTGGTTGAGACTCCCCCTTCCACTGCAGGGGGCACAGGTTCGATCCCTGGTCGGGGAACTAAGATCCCACATGCCGTGTGGCGTGGCCAGAAAAAAAAAAAAACAGTCCTGGGATGAATATCCTTGAAGCCAAATCTTCATTAAACCATAATTTGAAAAGTGACTTTTTTTCTGAGAAAAATGTTCAAATTGGACTTCTCCAGTATTTCTAGTGACATTATTCAATAGTTTGAAAAGATCAACGTTCAGGGTGAACATTATTATGAGAAATGGCAGTTACGTACCTTATTTTAAAGTACTTTACCAAAGTAATGTTTTTGGTGAGCCAGGCTTCTTTTTTATATTTAGGATTAAATAATTTGGTTTAGAAAAATGACCCTTAAGGACTAGTTTAAGACCCTATTCTGAAGAATTCCCCAATGATTCTGTCATGTCTTCAGCGCTAAAGGCACTCATTGGCTGTCATGCATTTGAGAGATAATTGGTGACATCTTTTGTTTTTATTTAATTGTTTGAACTTTTAATGAATAATATTGAGGGTGTGGGTGTTGTCATATACATTTTAATTCCTCTAATACTTAATATAGAGCTGTATACATTAATGCTCAAATATATACACTGGAAATAGTGGGGGGACATAATGAATATAGTTCTTTTAATTTCAAATGAAGCAGAGGTTACCTTTGTTCTGTGCGTTGATTTCGAATTATGAGCTCAACACCTGGGAATACAACAGTTACCACGATATTTACAAATTTCAGACAAATGTCTGAATGTCACTAAGTGTCTCTTGGAG
Source organism: Neophocaena asiaeorientalis asiaeorientalis (assembly GCF_003031525.2). Lineage (NCBI taxonomy): Eukaryota > Metazoa > Chordata > Mammalia > Artiodactyla > Phocoenidae > Neophocaena > Neophocaena asiaeorientalis. Next base: position 18,697,950 of record NW_020185339.1, read on the forward strand.
GCATTGCATGGTATCCTCTGCATCTGGATTTCCCTGTGGGGAAACGGAAAAAATGCATTAGCTTTCTGACTCTTAGCTGGAGGTAAGCAGTGAGAACAGTAAAGTAGATAGATTTCTTGGTATATATTAATGAGTGGCTGGGAATGGAAGTCTGTCTGTATGGATACTGAGTTCAGAAACCCACTGAAGTTTCTGAACATCATCAGTCCTTTGTCTGCCCTCTCACCTGCTCAGGTTTTTTTGTTTTTTTCTCTCCATTTTCTTTCTGTTGTTTTTTTTGGGGGGTGAGGGTGGAGGTTTGGTATATTCATAAGATGCTTGCTCATTAATCCTTTCTCAGTGCACAAGCTGAAGCATTATTGAATTAAGCACAAGCTATGATTTAGTTCACCTATGGGTTAGATTGTTTATACTGAAACTTGCACTTTTGGTTTGGTATGAAAACGCAAAGTCACACAAGGTAATTGGTCCATTTCCCTCTCTGCCCAACCCCAGCCCGATATCTTCTAACTTAAAATCATGTGCATGTAGATATGCACCAGTTAGAATAAAATTCTATACTCAATTTCATTAAATTCTACTCCTAAATTGGTGTCGGTTCCCAAGCTGACCCTGAGGAGTTTTTGTTTTTGTCAGCTGTACAGGCACATCTCAGAGATACAATAGTTTCAGTTCCAGACCACTGCAATAAAGTGAATAACACCAATAAAGTGAGTCACATGAATTTTTCCATTTTCCCAGTGCGTATAAAATTTATGTTTACACTCTACTGTAGTCCAGTGAGTGTACAATAGCGTTAGGTCTGAGAAAAATGTACATACCTTAGGTAAAAAAATACGTTATTGCTAAAAAATGCTAACAATCATATTAGCCTACTGTGAGTTGTAATCTTTTACATCTTTATTGTAATCTGTTACAATAGTAACATCAAAGATCACTCATCATAGATGACCATTACGAACATAACAACTGAAAAAAATTGAAAATTTGCGAAAATTACCGAAATGTGATACAGAGACATGAAGCGAGCAAATCCTGTTGCAAAAATGGTGCCGATAGATTTGCTTGATGCAGGGTTGCCACAAACCTTCAATTTGTAAAAAAAAAAAAAAAAAAAAAAAATGCAGTATCTGTGGAGCACAATAAAATGAGGTATGCCTGAATATATGTTATATTTACTGTACTGGAAATTAAAACTGAGAAATTAAAAAAAATATTTATAAATTTAGTTAAAAAGAAACATGGAAACATTTTAAATAAAAAATACCCATGTTTTCCAGAACAAAACCTAATTTAGTAAGAAGAGTGGCATCATTTCACACTCACAAGTCCCTTTAGTGTCTGCCTTAATAGAAGACAGCTGGGGGCTTCCCTGGTGGCGCAGTGGCTGAGAGTCCGCCTGCCGATGCAGGGGACACGGGTTCGTGCCCCGGTCCGGGAAGACCCCACATGCCGCGGAGCGGCTGGGCCCGTGAGCCATGCCCGCTGACCCTGCGCGTCCGGAGCCTGTGCTCCGCAACGGAAGAGGCCACAACAGTGAGAGGCCCGCATACCGCCAAAAAAATAAAAATAAAAATAAATAGAAGACAGCTGGATTCGTATGTGCTTCTGCACTTAATAGGTTGTACTATCACACTCATGAGTCAGCTCCACTCATACTCATGAAAGAATGAGTGTGAAAAAGGAAAGTAACATCATAGCATTATGATGAAAATAATTTTGACCTCATGTATCCCTTGAAACGGTCTTTGAGTTTCCCTGGGGTTCCCAGATCTTACTTTGAGAACTGCCAGTGTGGAGAATAAACAGTTAACATAACTTTCTGCTGTACTATTTTATTTGGCTGCGCCGGGTCTTAGTTGCTGCGTTTGGGATCTTCTTTGTGGCATGTGGGATCTAGTTCCCTGATCAGGGATCGAACCTGGGCCCCCTACATCGAGAGTGCGGAGTATTAGCCACTGGACCACCAAGGAAGTCCCTCTGTCTTATTTTTTGAACTCTATTTTACAGATAGAAAACCTTAGACCACTTTAAAAAAGTTCCAGTGGAATGTATCAATAGCTCTTCCACTTCCAATATGAATATTTGTACTGATTCAGGAATACACTTCCATACACTCTGTGGTTTTTATTCCAGATGGTGGAGTACTTTGTTTGCTCCAAAGGGCTGTGTGTCATTATGTTTGGGCTATTTAAGACCATTAGACAGTTGAGAGGGGTTAGTATTGTCTATCTTTAACAGATAATAAAAACAATAGGGGCCAGAATTTGCTAGAGTTGGGGTCAAAAGTACAGATCTTTGAGCACTTTAGGTTTATGGCAATTCCGGGATTATTTAGTAGTGTATTGTACTGGTTTTCTTTGTATCGTTTATCACAGATTTGCTGTATACTTCACATGAGCTAAGGGGCAAAGTATACAGAGATTTTAAGAGGCTTAACATTCTTGTTGGGAAGATAAATTCATGAAAAGATAAAAATCTAAGCCTAGTGTGACATAGGAGTAGCATGGTGCTGGGGGAAGATGAGAACCTCAAAGATGCAGCTTGAGGTCATCCTGGCTCTTCTAACCAGCTTATGGCTTCAGCAAGCTGGTTCACTTTATTAGTTCTCAGTTAAGTCATTGACTGAGTCCTTTCCAGCTAGGAGGTGCTGAGTAAGTACCTCCTTACTCAAGCACAGCAGAGGTTGTGCACTGATGAGTTATTTTTTACTGACTTGTAAGGTACTTGTATACAGTTCATAAAAGTTAATGCTTTTTCATTTGCCTTATTTGTTTTATCATGAATAAAATCTCTGGAGGATCTGTTGGCTGTTTTGCATGTTAGCAAAGGTGGTAGTGAATTCAAAATCTAATTACATGTGATTTAATGATACAAACTTCTGAATCTAACAGCCTGGTAAACTCAGGGTGGTGGAATGGAGACTAAGCCTCTTGCCTGGAGGATCGCCTTCCGTCCCCACATCCTGTGCAGCAATGAAGAGTGAGCACCAAGCACAGACTGTAATATTGTTTCTAGAACAAACAAAATAAAAAATTCTAAACAAACAAACAGTTTATCCTGGATTAAAAGGGACTAAATTTATAGGCTTTTTTCCCCCTCTAATTCTTGGAGAGTAATGAGGCAGTCACTCTCTCTGTCCAGAAAAGTTTTGATTTGAAGTATTTGTGTAGAAGGACCCATTGTTATCAGTGAGGCAGGTAAAATTATGATGGTGATGATCAGCATAGTTGGTTCCCGTTGGTTCCACTCTGGGATGACCTCTTTTAAGGCATGATTCAGTTAGAGCCAAACCATAATTTGTAAAGTATGTAGATGTCTGAATAGAGTATATATGAAAAGTTGAAACAGATGTGAAATTGGTAGAAACCTACTGATGCTTCCAGAAAAAAAAGGAATGAAGATCACAACCAGTGTTGACTTTAGCTCCTCTGGTTAGCCCCAAGTTGCCTGAGGGTGGGTGACCTGAGGACATCTGTAGTGCTCTCAGAATTGGGCTGTCACTTGGTGCAGAGCGAATGTCCTCTACTTTGGCAAGCTGCTGTGGAAAGCCGCTGTACTTGACGTAATTTAAATCAATATCTGTGCTTGTATGCGGCCCTGCAGCCACTTTATCACTCTACTCTTGTCAGCATCTCTGACCTAAGAGTAAAGGACGCGGTATCTTGCTTAAGATTTGGTTTTGAAAACTCATGGAAGTCAAATTATATTTTAAAAGCACTGGGAAGCTGTCTACTTAAAGTGTGTCACTGTGGGACATATTTTCACAGTGTTGAGGATAGTTCTGTTAATCAGTATTGGTTCTTTGTGAGGTGGAGTTGAATATGCTACATTTTTCTATAGTGGAGGATAAATACAGTGGTAGGTTCATTTCAGATGCCAGGTGACCAGCTGCTAGCTTCAATAGCTCTTAGAAGATATCAGCGGTAAATGGCTAGGAATGAGTGGTTGGGTCATTACCTACTTCAGCTTCCTCCCTATTTTGCTTTTTGATACTCTGAGAGGATTGATTTACTTTCGGTATCTGTTCATACCAGAATTGCTTGAGCATCCATTTCTATAGTAGGTTTATTCCAATTTAAATAGGAACGATTCAAAACAGTATGTGCCACTAATTTTTCTCACAAGAAACACTCTTAGTGTTTGAACTTAAATTACAAGTCCTTTCCTGGGATATATTTATTTTTACCATATCTCAAAGCAGGGTTTTACCTCATCTGTAAAGCTAATTTTGCAGTATTATTAGGAAACTAAGTAATTTAGGTGTTTTGTTCCTTAAATATAATAGGTTAGGTATTTATAAGTTGAAGGGTGAGTTATCTCCATTTCATACCGTATGGCATTCAAGCTTTTTAGAATACGTTACGGGACACACACCAAAAACAAAACAGAAAATGTTTAGATTGTGTTATGTTAGTAAAATAAACAGTTTGATTATTTTCTTTAATAAACATAATTTTAACAATCTATGATCAGTAATGCCGACTTCTTTTTTCTACAGTAAAAACCATTGAATCATACACTTTATTTTTTAACATCTTTATTGGAATATAATTGCTTTACAATGGTGTGTTTGTTAGTTTCTGCTTTATAACAAAGTGAATCAGTTATACATATACGTATGTTCCCATATCTCTTCCCACTTGCGTCTCCCTCCCTCCCACTCTCCCTATCCCACCCCTCTAGGTGGTCACAAAGCACTGAGCTATCTCCCGCTGCTATGCGGCTGCTTCCCACTAGCTATCTATTTTACGTTTGGTAGTGTATATATGTCCATGCTACTCTCTCACTTTGTCCCAGCTTACCCTTCCCCCTCCCCGTATCAAGTCCATTCTCTAGTAGGTCTGTGTCTTTATTCCCGTCTTGCCCCTAGGTTCTTCATGACCATTTATTTTGTTTGTTTTGTTTAGATTCCATATATATGTGTCAGCATACGGTATTTGTCTTTCTCTTTCTGACTTACTTCACTCTGTATGACAGACTTTAGGTCCAACCACCGCACTACAAGTAACTCAGTTTCGTTTCTTCTTATGGCTGAGTAATATTCCATTGTATATATGTGCCACATCTTCTTTATCCATTCATCTGTAGATGGACACTTAGGTTGCTTCCATGTCCTGGCTATTGTAAATAGAGCTGCAATGAACATTGTGGTACATGAATCTTTTTGAATTATGGTTTTCTTAGGGTATATGCCCAGTAGTGGGATTGCTGGGTCATATGGTAGTTCTACTTTTTTAAGGAGCCTCCCTACTGTTCTCCATAGTGGCTGTATCAATTTACATTCCCACCAACAGTGCAAGAGGGTTCCCTTTTCTCCACACCCTCGCCAGCATTTATTGTTTGTAGATTTTTTGATGATGGCCGTTCTGACCAGTGTGAGATGATATCTCATTATAGTTTTGATTTGCATTTCTCTAATGATTAATGATGTTGAGCATTCTTTCATGTGCTTGTTGGCAATCTGTATATCTTCTTCGGCAAAATGTCTATTTAGGTCTTCTGCCCATTTTTGGATTGGGTTGTTTGTTTCTTCGATATTGAGCTGAATAAAGCCCACTTTTAATAAGCCATACCGGGTACAAATAAAACTTAGATTATGTCAGCTAGGTTGACAGGAAACATTGTTAATTCAGTTTTCAGTCAGTTAACATTTATTAAACTCCTACTGAATATAAAGCTCTAAAGTATGAAAAAAAATGCATTCCCTATCTTCAAGAAGTTCACAGGTTAGCCGGGGAGATATAGTATGTGTCTAACTATAAGACAGTGAGCTACTGTGATAAACAAATTCAACAAATGCAATGGGAACTCAGCAAATGGGAACTCAGCCTATAAATTTAGTCCCTTATTTCTGGTGGGATTGGGGAAAATGGGAAGGGGGTTAGCAAAGCTGACACTTGTCTAACTCTTATGGAATGGGTATTGGATAGAGGAGGCATATGAGGGAGACAACAGCGTGAGTAAAAAGCATGATGGTGTGAAAGTGGCTATTTCTGGGAATTAGAATTATCTTTTGTGACAATTTGTAGGTATACATTTGTTGAAGCTCCTCAGAGAAAATCTCCACCTGGAGCCCGAGCCGCCTGGCACTACACATAGAATGATCCTGTCTTCTTATGGAAAGAGTGGGTGCTGATAAAATTTTGATTGCTCTTTTTGTTTGCCAGGCGTGGCCTCTGAAATCTCCTGTAAGATTTGTGCTTCCCTTCATTATGGTAAAAAGAACCGTATCTGAATGATGCTTCTGTATTTAGAAATCCTGCTGGGTTGCTCTTGGGATGTACACCTTCACGTTATGTATTGAGGAATGGAGGGGAAATGGGAGATTAGACCTAGTGGGATTTGTCATGGATGGAGGTCTACGGTGAATTCACTGTGGACCACAACTCTTGCTACAGGAAAGGTAATAATGATGAGGGGCATCCTCCCTCGTGTGCTGGTAGCATCACCTGGATACGTCCTGCAGAAGCTCTGCTACAGTCTCTACCAAACACCCCCTGGCCTACCTGATTGAATCACCAGGGAAGTAGAGCACATTCTAGAAAATGGGATAGTAGAACCGAAGGCACAGAGCTGCAGACACTGCTGTGTCTGCCTGTGTTTGACAAGACATTAGATGAGCCACTGAAACCCTAAGCCAATTTTTCTTTTGCCCTGAGATTTCTGACTCATTGCAATTAAAATCAAAGTAAGACCTAGTCCAGAAAGTGTCAGACCTTAAAAAAAAAAAAGTGTACAGAGGCCAGGGACAGGGCTGAAAAGGTAGATTGAGGTGAAGAGAGTGAAGGCCGTTGTATATCATAATAAGGAATTTTATACCATAAATAGTAGGTAGCCACAAAGGATGTTTTTAGTAATCAGGTGTTGGGAGTAACATGATGAGATATTTTGGAAAAATAACTGGTAGGCATAGGAGAGAAACAGGTGAAGGTGAGGTATGATAGTGAGTGAAAGAAGAGGGTGCTGTTGGAGGGCTTCTAGATGTAGAGCTAGCAGACCGCGGGGGCTGATTGGGAATGAGGAGGAGGTATGCAGTAGGGACATTGAGCACTTTACCCCTTCTCTGATTCTCTTCTTGTCAGGACACATGGGAGGCTTAGACTTTTCTGCTCCCTTTTAAGCTAGGTGGGCCCATATGACTAGTGCTGCCCAGTGTGTTGTGAGCGGAAGTCAAATGTCACTTCCAGGCTGAAGCATTTAACTGTAGTTGGAAGACCATCCAATATCATCTTCCTCTCATGCAATAGTGAGAAGGCTGTGTGTTTCGGATGGTTCATCTACAGGTTGGTGGAGCCTTAGTCCACTGAGTCCCTATAGCAGGGACATTGCCCTGTAGGGTTGTTCAGGTATGTAGTGATCAATATCTGTTGTGTGAAGATACTAGGATTTGGGGGATGTTTGTCACATAGCATATCCTGACTAATGCATGGTGGTGGCTTGTAGCCTACATTTGTAGACGGAACCTGCAGTGGAAAATCAGGTTTCACTTATTGTATTTCATTATAGGTGCCACCTGAGAAAGAATCTGCACCCATGCTGGGTTAGAGTTAGGTCGATATCTTTGTAGGATTTCTTAGAGCTTGTAATTCACTGTAGAGAATTTTGAAACTGAGGGAGAGTATGTGTTCCTTCCTAAACACATCTGACTATGAAATCCATTTACTTACCTTTTTCTGTAGGTGCACTTATTAACATTTTGAGAAACACAGTTAAGGAAATACCGAATTACACAGCCATAATGGTCTAGGCCTGACACTAATTGCATAAACCAAGAAGAGTCTTCAACTGGAAAGGAAGGATAGATTTGAGGGAAAAGTTGAAAGAAGGATGGACAGGAGTGGGACTGACTGGATGTGTAAAGAGGTTTAATTGTTTTCAGTTGCCGTCTCATTTCCGATTGATTCCTTGCCAGTCTGCATAGTGCCTTTCCAGACCTTTTCCTTTTCCCTCCAACTATCAATCCCATTCGTGCCTCCCCCTGTGTTGGTAGAGGCCCTTACCTTCCCCCCTTGCTGGATCTTTGTTCAGCACAAGCTCCTCTTTCAGGCCACCTTGGGACCTCTTTAACATCATCTTTCTTGTCCCCTGCTGTTGGAGATGGAGAAATGTTCTGCCAGAAGTGTTAACGCCTTCTCTCCCTGCCACATATGCTCATATATGCCCTGACTTCCATCTCCTCTATTTGTAATTCCAGCATCTTGACTCTTCTCGTTGCCTCCCCCTTGGCCCAAAGGTGTGCTAAGTCGTTGCTATTGGGTCAAACGGCACATCCCCTCTTCTAGTCCATATTTCCCCTTCAAGTTACTGGACCCAAAGTTGCTCTCTTTTTGTAACCCCTTTATTTCTTTCCTTACACAAACACACATGGAATGCCTTCTGTATGCCAAGAACCCTTCTGGGTGCCAGAGACACAAAGACGGATTAGAGAGGCCGCTTCCCCCAAAGCGTCTAGTGGGAGACCCATCCAACTGAACAGCACAGGGCATCGTGGGGAGACGAGCCCAGGGCGGGGACATCAGAGAAGGCTTCCCACAGGAGGCGTGGCAGGAGCTGAACGATAAAGAAGTCAGCCAGCCAGTGGAGGGGCTGGAGAGGAGAGAGGGGTTGGTGCACAGAGGAGTGAGAGTAGGACGCACACCAGCAGCTGTGGGTGGTCTCCATGCATTGCTTCTGCTTCAGTGCTCCTCAGGAAGGTGCTTGCCCAAGGGCACCAGTGACTTTTTAGGTTCAAGCAGTCACTTAAATTTGTTCATCTTTCACATCCTCACCAGAGCAGTCATTGCTGCTACTCACTCTCTAGTCCATGAACTCTTGCATGTGACTTTCATTGGGAAAGTCACATGTGACTTCCATTGGGATTTGAATTTATCTTTAGCCTTGCCTCTCTCCTGAACACTTCCTGTGGTCCCCTCTGCTGTGATCATCCCTTCACTATGCCTGCCTATATTGTGTGCTTTGCATGAGTCTGAATCTAGATTTGTTTGAAATATGAGTGCAAATTACAGGAGTTGTAAAGGACATGGTAGGTATTCCTTGCTCGTGTGTCATTCACGAGCTAATGGTTTTTGACAATGCCAGGTGAAAGCAGTTGGATAATGCCAAGACCTCACTGTGCCAATACCTATGAACAGCTGGGGAACAAATCTGCCTTTAGTTTCCAGAGCTACACTGGTCTGTTAATAAAATTCTGTTGCGTAGGTTTTCTGGCGAGATAGCTTATTCTCTTCTTGTTCAATTACGTTATGGTGGATACTTTTTTTTTTTTGGTGAATTGCCATGTAATTCGGAATAACGTGCATTTGTCTTGTTTAATTTTAATTTTTGGCTGCAGTGTGTGGCATGCAGGACCTTAGTTCCCCAGCCAGGGATCGAACCTGAGCCCCCTGCATTGGGAGTGCAGAGTCTTAACCACTGGACCGCCAGGGAAGTCCCTGTGTGGTTAGTTTTATTAAAGCAAAAAAAAAAAAAACCCCAAAAAACACAACCAATTGAGTACATGTATATTGAGTCAGAGTTACTTTTTGGGATGCCATAGGTAGAAAGTGAATTAACTACTTCTGTAGAATGTTTACATTTCTGCCAAGTGCTTGCTAATGGTGTTCACCAGTTATTTCCAGTTCTGTTGGGGACGTGGCTGTTCACCATCTTCCCTTCCTCAACCTGGGGACCCTCTAGACAGTGGAGGCTCTGTCCTCCCTGATGAGGACATGTGGAGCCAACCTGAAATGGGCATGTAGAGTGTGTGACAAAGAAACCTTTGTGAACACAGCGTAATATAGCCCATCCTTCCTGATGTACCTTTGCAAATTGTGTCAATATTGGAAATTAAAGTCAGTGGTTGCCTGCGGTATGAAAGTGGTTCTAGATTTTTCTTTCTTTTTCTTAATTTTACTTATTTCATTGAAATATAGTTGACATACAAATTCTAGATTTTCTCAGTATCTCAGGCAGTAAATTGGGACTGTGAAGAAATAATTCTCTGATAAATGAATGAGTTGTGTAGCTTATGAAGTGGGTTTCACTACTTACCTGAATTTCTAATTAGACTCCTTTAATGTAATCAGCCTTTTGTGGCATTAAGGCTCGCAGGAGTATTGTGAAATGGATGTCATCTTTTCCCTTTTTATTGAAAAAGGGAAACAGGTGAGTTACTCAAAGGTTTAATAAGGTTAGTCAACAAATATTGCCAGGTGCTGTGGCAGGCTTTGGGATTGAATAGTAACCAAGATAAAACCTGGGCCTTCAGGAACTTAATCTAGTAGAGGAGAAAAACAGCAATTAAAGTATCAAGTGATAAGTGCTGGTATGGGGGAGGCTTAGGGTGTTAGGGGCAGGAAGGGAGGGCTACCTAACCCTGAGCTGTGGTGCTGAGGAGGTGATGTTGGTTCAGCTGAGATTTGTTAGACACTTTCTCTGTGCAGGTAATGGGATGGGTGTTGGGGATACAGTGGAGAAGAAAAGCATGGCCCTTGTCCTCACAGAGCCTGTAGTCAAAGCTGAGACTGAAGGATGAGTGGTAATTAGTGGGAATCTGCCAACGGATCCCCTGAAAGTGGAAACCTATGTGCAAAGGCCTGAAAATAAGTAAATGCTCAGGTCGTAAGACGAGCTGCAGGGGAGCCAGGGACCGGAGGCTGAATGGCCTCGCACACAGGGAAGACTCCAAGCACGCTTGTGAAATAATTGTGAAGAGCATACTTATGTAATTAAGGTCAGTAAATGAATTGTAGAAGATCACATACACAGTTCCTGGAAATATAATATCTTATGCCAAAAAACCCCCCAAAAAACCAAACCCAACAAATTTTGGATGCTACATTTGATTAAGAAACTTGTTGAAATTGTAAGTTCCCTTTTGGGAGGATAAGGAGAATAATGTAGGGTTTAAAAGTTGGGCAAATGAGTGTAGTTTACAGCTTGTAATATTGTTGGGGAGAAAAAGAGGAGTCAAGGGTGACTCCAGAGTTTTGGGCCTGAGAAACAGGGTGAATAAACGGTAGCTCCATTTTCCAATAGTAAGTCAGGGAGGCCCAGCGAGGAGCTGGTGTAGTGCTGTCCTCTAAGCAGTGGGCTCCAGAGTTCTTTGGCCCAGTCCAACCCCAGATCAGCTCCTTCTGGCTGACACTTAATGGCCGTTTCCACGTCTGTGAGCCAGGGATTAGTCCTAACTCGCAGGGTGCTTGTGAGTATGAAACAAATGTGAGAACAAGAAAGATGGTAATAATTATTTGTTTAATATATACCCCACTCTTACTGGAAGCCCCTCAGGGCAAGGTCTACGTCCGTTTTGTTTACTGCTCTATTCCCAGCCCAGAACCCATAAGTGAGACAAAACTCTCAATAATGATACAGGGGGATCCTGTCCGGGAGGAAAAATAATTTTCTCTCTACCCTTCTGGGTTCTTGGCTGAGACACTGCCCACTCCCCCACTCTGGTAATAAAGACTTATTAGCAGCAGTAAAACAGAAGTTTAATCACATGTATGCCTCCTGTATACATAGGAGACACCCAGGGAAACTGATTAACTTCCTGAAACCCCTGGACCTCCAGGGAATTCCCCTGAGTTATCACCTTAAATACCTTTGGCTAAAGACAAAAGATGTGAGAGCCAGTTTTAGGAGGTTATTAGGAAAAGCACAGTAAACAAGGGTAGGGCTGTTGTGCAGATTTAAATTGCTGCCTCTCCACTGATAATAGTTTCTAGAGATTTAGTCATCTTCCTCTTTCCGGAACCAAGAGGGAAACACCCTTACAAATGGAAATTTCCCCTATATGCTTAAATGTCTCTTACAAAGGGTAACATCTACTAGGTTTTCAGAGTTTCTCTGGTGTTTGCTATTTCTTAAAAATAACCAGCTCAAGATCATCCTTATGCCAGAGAGGCATACTTGGAGGTGGCATATTTTGTTCCCCTTCAGTTCCAAAGAAATTTTATTGCCTAAAATCAAGGAGGCATTATTCTTTTTGTGTGTGTGTGTGTGTGTTACACGGGCCTCTCACCGCTGCGGCCTCTCCCGTTGCGGAGCACAGGCTCCGGACGCGCAGGCTTAGCGGCCATGGCTCACGGGCCCAGCCGCTCCGCGGCACGTGGGATCCTCCCGGACCGGGGCACGAACCTGCGCCCCCTGCATTGGCAGGCGGACTCCCAACCACTGCGCCACCAGGGAAGCCCAAGGAGGCATTATTTAAAGGTCAAAAAATAGCTGGAGCACCTCTGTGAAGCCAGCTGGCTGGGATTACCTCCGTTGGGCTGTAGATCCAGATCCCTCCTGGTCACGACTCTGACTTGGTGGTTGTCCACTCCAGTGTTAATTATCAGGTGGGTCAGCCCTGTATCCTCTACAAGCCGGAGACTTTTGAGCCAGAGGAGCAATGTCTTGGAGCTTTATTGTATGTGGAATGTATTTGTTACGTAATGCCTAATGTATTTGTTTCCTAGGGCTGCAGTAAAAACAAACAAACAAACAAAAAAACAAACCACCAAATGAGTGGCTTAAAACAACAGAAATTTCTTTTCCCACAGTCCTGGAACCGGAAGCCTGAAATCTAGATATTGGCAGGGCCATGCTCCTTCTGAAGGCTCTAGGGGAGAATCCATTCTTTGCCTCTTCTGGCTTCTTCAGGTGGCTGCTGGCATTCCTTGGCTTGTGGTCACATCACTCCAATCCCTGCCTCCGAGGTCACATTGCCTTCTCTCGTGTTTGTGACAAATCTCTCATCTCACCCTTATAAGGATACTTGTCATGGTTGGCCATATTCTTTGTAGTATCTAGGAAGTCTGCAAGGTATGACATTAATTTTGCCTTGATTTCCATTAGCACTCACTGTTTTCAGTCTTAAGACTTTTAAGCTCTGAGACATTTTCTTATATTGTACTTTGTACTACCAATTGTGCTCCGTTGACCCTGCTGTCTTATGTATGGTTAAAATACATTTATGCGTCCTTGCAAAATGTGATGTTATAATAGCATGTCATTTATTGAGATCCTCTGTTCTAGGGGTGGATTGCCAGATTTCTCTCTCATTTGTACGTGAGCCTTTACCTTTTTTATTTCTTTTTTTTAAAGTTAATTAATTAATTTTATTTTTGGCTGCGTTGAGTCTTCTTCGCTATGCGTGAGCTTTCTCTAGTTGCGGTGAGCAGGGGCTACTCTTCATTGAAGTGTGTGGGCTTCTCACTTTGGTGGCTTCTCTTGTTGCAGAGCACGGGCTCTAGGCGCTCGTGCTTCAGTAGTTGTGGCACACGGGCTTAGTTGCTCCGTGGCATGTGGGATCTTCCTGGACCAGGGCTCGAACCCGTGTCCCCTGCGTTGGGCAGGTGGGTTCTTAACCACTGAGGCACCAGGGAAGACCCAGTCCTTTTAGTTTCTTTATTCATTTTTCCCATGTTCTGGAATAGTTTCTCAAGGTTATCTATCCCCTGTGGTACTGTAGGGAAGAGGAAATTTTCCTCTACTCTTCTAGGTTCTTCTGGCTGGTCTAAGAATTAAGTTGACATGAGACAGATTAACAGGAGAAGATTGAACAAAAGTTTAATAACATGTATACACGGGGTAGACCAAGGAAAACTGAGTAACTCACCAAAATAGCTGAAATCCTCACCTTCAATACCATCTTCAGCTAAAGACAAAAGAGGATGTTGTGGGTAGGGACTTGGGACTTACAAGTGGAGGAAGGCAATTGCCATGGAGATGGAAAAGCAAATGTTTGGTAAATGTTTGCTGGGCCTTGTAGAGACAATGGGACACAGAGTGGACTCTGATCTCTGAGTCCTCCCCTACACCTAGCCTGTCTATGACCATATCTGGTGATAGCTCTGTTCCTGGAACAGACTCTATCTAGTTAGGGAGAAGATCAAAGTTTCTTCCTGAGCCGTTTGGGCCTTGACTGTTTTCAGCTCGGAAGTAATCTGAGGAGACATTTTGGGGTGGCCAATTTTGCTCCCCTAGAGTATTAGTTTAGTTTTTTGTGGTATTTGCTTTTCACTACTGAAAATGAAGGTTTTTATTTCAGCAATTACATTAACTTTTCTGTTCTTTCTTTTCTTGTGTCATACAAGCAATGCTTTTTGCTTAAGAATAAAAAAAATTTTTTTTTCAAATTGGCCTGTTTCATGAGGCGAACTTCTTTTGGGAGTGTGAGAGTAAAAGAGGATGTTTCTCAAAGTTTTGTTTGTCATCATCCTTGTTTAGTAAAAGTTAAAAGCAAAGCAAGTCCCATCTGATGGTTCTTTTTCTGTGCTGTGTGGTGTGATCAGGGTGTCGCTAGCCCAGATGCAGGTCTGGCTTCATGAGTGAGCAACCCCTGCATGGAGAAGAGTCCTGTGCTTGGCTAAATGCTCGGCCGTTGCCTTCTTGAAATCCTTATAAGTTTTGAACAAGGGACCCCCACATTTTCATTTTGCAAGTGGACCTCATGAATGATCCAGCTGTCACTGGCTACATAGAACCTATGTACAGATTTTAAAGAGGACTCTATATTTCTCCAGGTGGATACAGCCCCTGATGTCGTATCTTGGCTGCTCAGTGTATTTGTGCAGTGGACATGCTACCCAACCTTACATGGCATTCTTGGCAGTTTTCCCCTCCTTGCACGAATTCAGAATGCAGATAACTTTTGGTTAGTAGAAATATGCTTTTCTTGCCTTTTTAGGTAGGCTTTTAAAAATGAAATAAAAATAAGCACAACTCCATCCCTCATGACCTGTTAGGTATGCGTGATTGTGATTGTAAGCAAATCCATGAGCAGGTTGTCCTCTACTTGTCCTCAACACTTACTCTTCTCTTGTGTACTATATCTTAAAATAAATGGAATGTTAATTTCTCTTCTGCCTCAGGCTTTAAAAAATGATCTTAATTAATCTTGCCCTAATAGCTTCAGATGCTGGTTTTAAAGTTGTTGCACTCTGTCCTGACTGAATGTATAGAGAGCATCGCAAGGACAGTCACGAAGAGGAGGGAGTAGGTCTCTGTCAGCTGCTGGGAGCTGGGTGTTGCTAGGCACCCTTTTTCAGACCTGAAGCTGAAGGGCAGGCTGGTATGGAGAGCTCATCGCACTGTGTCTGGCTGTAGAAAACTTAGAATGAGTATTCCTGCCCTTTCTTGATCCAGGTATGCATTCCAATTTTCCAGGTCACACAGGGAGTTTATTGAGACCCAGGCTAGGGTGATAGCCCTTTATGTGAGAAATATTCATCGGATCAACGAAGGAGAATTAGACCAGGGGCTTATTTATAGTGCTTTTATTTTAGTTTCAGAGTCAAGGCTTTTGACTTTGCAATTCATCTGAGAAAGAACTCTTGACAGGCAGCCCCAGTATAAAGAATGGAGCAGAGAACCCAGAGGACACCGGACAATGAGAGAGCGTGCAGGCGTTGGCAGTAGGCCTGGACACTCAGCG
This sequence comes from Neophocaena asiaeorientalis asiaeorientalis, assembly GCF_003031525.2. Lineage (NCBI taxonomy): Eukaryota > Metazoa > Chordata > Mammalia > Artiodactyla > Phocoenidae > Neophocaena > Neophocaena asiaeorientalis. The sequence continues at coordinate 18,713,353 of NW_020185339.1, forward strand.
CCTCTGAAGAATTGCAGTTTGCTCATTTTCTCGGAACTCCACTTTCTCCATCTATAAAACTAGGGAGATGATATCTAGCTCCCAAGATTTGTGGTGATGAAATGAGATGATGATGGAAATTTCCCCCCCGCGGTGCTGCTGTTTCTAGTCTTTCTCCCATTAGTGAGCGTTTAGAGCGCATGTCTTAGGTGAGGGGAGGGGCAGGAGAGAGAGCTGTGGAAAGAATAGTCTGCAGCCTTTCGAAAGAAAAACATTACTTTTGTAAAGAGAGAAGGCGCCAGGGACCAGGAGACCCAAGGATTAGGAGGTGATCTGTTTTGGTTTAACCCCTTCTTCAGAGGGAAATGGGTCAGTGGAATCTTCCAAAACTTTCTCAGCTCCAACTCACCCTCTTCCACGTCTAAAACTTCACGTGGCATTTAATTGCTCCAGGCACGTTAGCATTCCTAGTCATTTCAGACTCATTGCAAAGCTGAAAGAGAAGGAATTTGTTGTTATGCTGTACATGTCTGATTACATTTACACAATGAACTGATGCTGGAGTCTGTTGTGGTTAATTTCCAGTTGTTCCCGTGTCCTACTTTTAAGAGACAACTATGGAGGAAGGACTCTTAGCCACTGTGTAGCATTTCTTTCTCCTCTGTTTTCTTCTATTGTTGCCTTATCTTTTGTTTCCCTGGGGCCAATGTGATGGAAGAAATAGACTACTGTATTTCTGAATAGTCTTTCATGTGGAGAAATACAGTTTACACCCTCTGGACATTTTGTTGGTGACCTACTTTTATAGTCTTTACTGCCCAAAAGTTTTTGTTTGTGGAGAGAAGCACCTTCTACTATGTGTACCTTAGTGCTCAAACTATTAAATTTGTATGCATAATCAAACTTTAAAAATCAGCTTCTTAAACAGTTCTTCAGTCTACTTAAACATGGTTATAGACTTAAATTTTTTAAACAATTTAAACTACAATGATGGTTTTTCTGAATACTACAAACACTGTAAACAGCACACAAAGATCGGGTGATTACAAAACACGTAACACACTTACACCTATTCTAAAATACTAATGCCATGGGCGTTCATTTATTGTTCTTTAACTTGTTAACTTTCCAAGGTTTGAGCAACATATATTTTGATAACTTCTAGCGTTAGAGCAAAGTCCATTTTGACACTTTCCTGGGGATATAACAATACAGTTGGACAATTCCGCAATTATGGAAACCTCATCGGAGCCAGAGAAATAGTCTGACCAGCTGAGATGACAGGATCTAGTTATCAGCTGATTGATTTTTTTTTTTGCGGTACGCGGGCCTCTCACTGCTGTGGTCTCTACCGGCTCCGGACGCGCAGGCTCAGCGGCCATGGCTCACGGGCCCAGCAGCTCTGCGGCATGTGGGATCTTCCCGGACCGGGGCACGAACCCGTGTCCCCTGCATCGGCAGGCGGACCCTCAACCACTGCGCCACCAGGGAAGCCCCCAGCTGATTGATTTTTGGTCATCTGTATTTGTCAATGCCAAGCCACTAGTCATCTGGCTAGGCCCCTTTTTATACCTGTCCTCGATTTGTTATATCAGTAAGACCTTGGACCCATGCTTTCCATACAGGTCCTAGTTTTTTTTTTCAGCTTGGTGCTCCCCCCTGAATGTTATATTCTCTAAACTTTGCTTGGCTGGCGTTTCCTGGACCATTGCCCTGTCACCCTGATGTTTGCCAGGTCTCTGTGCATCATTGGAAGCTTACATGTGCTTTATTACTACCTGACTCCACTTAGCAGGGCCATCTAGGGGTAGCATCTCCTAGGGTGTGAGGGGTGAAGTCTGCAGTTAGTGTACCTCTTCATACGTTTGGCTAATTCATCATCTTGACACTCCTCTCAGTTTTCTTCCCGCTAGTTATAAAGTGCACTGATGCTTTTTTGTTACTGGTCTGCTCTACCTCTGCTAGGACTAGTATTAGGATGTTCCCTGCATTTACCCTTCTCTACTTAAAGAAATACAGGCACACCTCGGAGATATTGCAGGTTCAGTGCTAGACCACCACAAAAATATGGCAGTAAAACGAGTCACACAAACTTTTTGGTTCCCCAGTGCATATAGAAGTTATGTTTACACTCTACTGAAGTCTATTAAGTGTGCAGTAGGTATATATCTATACCTTAATGAAAAAATAATGCTGTTGAGTAAATGGCGCTGGTAGTCTTCCTCAATGTGAGGTTGCCACAAACCTTCAGTTTGTAAAAAATGCAATATCTGAGAAGCACAAAAAGCCAAGCGCAATAAGACAAGGTTTGTCTGTATGTAATAGAGGAAACAAAACACCTAGCACTCTTTTATTATTATTATTTGTAAAGATCGATTTTTACATTTACTGCGTTGGGTCTTTGTTGCTGCGCGTGCGGGCTTGCTCTGGTTGCAGTGAGCGGGGGCTACTCTTTGTTGCAGTGCACAGGCTTCTCATTGTGGTGGCTTCTCTTGTTGCGGCGTGCAGGCTCTAGGCGCGCGGGCTTCAGTAGTTGCGGCGTGTGGGCTCAGTAGTTGCGGTATGAGGGCTCTAGAGTGTGGACTCAGTAGTTGTGGCCCATGGGCCTAGTTGCTCCGTGGCATGTGGGATCTTCCCGGACCAGGGCTCGAACCCGTGTCCCCTGCATTGGCAGGCGGATTCTTAACCACTGTGCCACCAGGGAAGCCCTCTTCTATTATTAAAGTCAGCAAAGCACTAAACTGATACTCTCTTCCCTTCTTTAGCATGATAACGCCTTGTTGTATACTTTAGATGAACTTTTCTTGTTTGGGCATCATTACGAACTCATGCCTTTCACCTTTGCATTGCGTTACTACTTTTTTTTTTTTTTTTGCGGTACATGGGCCTCTCACTGTTGTGGCCTCTCCCACTGCGGAGCACAGGCTCCGGATGCACAGGCTCAGCGGACATGGCTCACGGGCCCAGCCGCTCCGCGGCATGTGGGATCCTCCCAGACCGGGGCACGAACTCAGGTCCCCTGCATTGGCAGGCAGACTCTCAACCACTGCGCCACTAGGGAAGCCCCTGCATTACTACCTTTGATGCCCATGTTGTCCCATCTTGGCCAGGGATTTGTCCTTTCAGCACTACTCCTGACCTCTGTGAAGGTCTTCTACCTTTCTGGCGTCACTGGTTGGGCCTTGCCCATCCTCAGTTTTCCCTGTCCCAAGATACGTAGTTGTCTACCCTCCAAGAATCCTTGGTTCCTTCCTTTTGAGAATAGTTTGAAACCAAACTCTGGGTGCTCGTTTTATGTGACAAGTACTTATACGATGTTAACTATGTGCCAGGTATTGTTCCAAACTCTTTATATTGTTTCATTCATTTCTTGTAACAATCCTGTGAACTGGGTACTATGATTTCTATTGAATAGACGAGGAAACTGAAGCCCAGACAAGTAACTTGTCCAGGGTCACACACCTAGTAAGTGGCCAAGCCAGCATTTGAACCTAGGAAGTCAGGCTCTGAAATTGTCTCTGCTGCTTGGGGGTGACATGCATGTTGCTGGCGTGGCAGAAAGCTCTTGCAGCTGTTGGGCCGTATCTCAGTTAGAGCTGGAACGTTTTTCTTGTAAAATTTATGGGTTCGATTGATTTTTTCCAGGAAATTAACGTTCTGTACGGTAAAACACCATCGATATTAGACACACTATTCTTTTACAAACTAGTAAGGGGGGAAAAAACCCCACTGCAGACCTAACTAGGACACAGTGCTCACACTGATGATCCTGGGTGACTCCTGAATAGAACACACCAGCCTCTCTTTGTTACCAAGTGAGACGGTTTCTCCTGCCTTCCCTGTCATCGCTTTGGCACATGACAGCAATCCCTTTGTACGTTTATCACAACAAAATGCACAAAGCTTTGTCTGCCGGTGAGGTTCTTCCCTTCTTTGGTCCCACGAAGCAGTTGGTTGTAGCATGGCAAGAAAATAGGGCACAAGAAATGTTTGCTTTGCTCAAAATCAATTTCATCCCCCCCCCCCCACCCACCCCGCTCTCTCTGTGGGCCTTGGTGTGCACATGACCACTTTTTGTTTCAATGCTGAATGGAGGGTAGCCTGGGAGGCTTTTTCAATAGTATCTTAGACCCACAGGAGAAATACCAACAGTGCACATAATTCAGTTGAAGTGGTGGTAGGAAGAAAAGTTTTAACCAGTTCAAGTTTATATTATGTTTCAATGCCCTATTCATCTTAGGCTATCAGGTTTCATCAGTCACTAAGACTTTCTGTTACAGGGCGCTTCTAACAGAAGTGTGTTACCCAGTAATTAGATGGAATGCGAACATGTTAAGTGTACCGCAGATTTTAGAGTTGCCCGTACATTTCTCAGTTCTCTTCTAGAAACTGATGGCCGTCTTACAAATTTTTTTTTTTTTTTTGCTGCATTGGGTCTTAGTTGTGGCATGCAGCCTTCGTTGAGGCATGCGGGCTGCTCTGTAGTTGTGGCATGCAGGTTTTCTCTTCTCTAGTTGTGGCGCGGGCTCCAGAGCTCATGGGCTCTGTAGTTTTTGTGGCACGAGGGCTCTCTAGTTGAGGCGCGTGGGGTCAGTAGTTGCCACGCAGCATGTGGGATCTTAGTTCCCTGACCAGGGATCGAACCCAAGTCCCCTGCATTGGAAGGTGGATTCTTTACCACTGCACCACCAGGGAGGTCCCTTGCAAATCTGTTTTGACTAATGTTCATACATTACCTAGTTGCTAAGTAATATTTTTGAGTGTTCAATTCTTTTAGACTCTGCACCCCTCCGTTCTCCTTCCCTGCTCCCTGAAGTGGCAACTAGTCACGATGCTGGATGTTTGGTACTTATCAAGTTTGCAAATCTTAAGTGAAGTTGGTAGTGTTTCATTTTTTCTGCCACCGGAGAGGTTGGGATGGGTGGATATTCTCAATCATTTTCTATCCTGCCGGATCAAAAGCGTGGGCAGAATTCTTATCCTCAGTGGTTAAGTAATACCTAGCTCTCAGGCCTAGTTGCTACTTAATCAGAATCCATTTTATCCACCATTATTATTTTCCCGCCCCTTCCTTCAAATGTCATGAAAGCCCTAAAATATGGAGGATGAAATTGCATCAAGGATGGAAGTCTTAAAATAATAATTCAGGGTATTTCTGGACCAAGCATGTACTTGACTTCCTATTGCTTTGTCTTGAGTCAAACTCTGTGGTCTCCTTTTAGTGTATTTGCACTGACACGCTTCCACCCCTTCACCAGCTGTTTTTATCTTAATTTTAAAGCATTAAAGAGGCTTTCAGATTTGAGTTGGTTGATGGAGGCATCTCCAAAGGAATGAATCGTGCTGCTTAGTTTAAATGGGAAGAACTAGGATTCTGATGGTGTCTAAAATGCTGTGGTCACAAAGCTTGACTCTCACCAGTATATTATCTAGTCTGTCATTCAGGAGGGGGTCAGCAGTAGCCTTTAGAGTTGACTCACAAAGTGAAATATCCATGATGGGCAGTATGGTCGTGTTCCCCCAAAACCCACCAATTTGGTTGCTACCTGAGTACCCATTAAAAATCGGTGATCAAATATGTAGTCTAATTGGATTAGTTTGGTCCCCTTGATAGGGAGATACTCTTTCTCCATAGGAGATAGACGTGTACCTGTACGGTTATCTCCAAACAGTGGCTGGCGTTTCAAATCGTGAGTGGGTCCTCCATGTAGAGTAGATCCTCACCAGTTCTATTTCCACTATCATTCTGTCGTTCTGAGGAGTAACAGTGTTTACTACAGTCATGAGAACCTCAAGTTTTAAGCCCTTCCTGTGTTCCAGGCACCGGGCTAAGGATTGTATGTGTATTATCTTAATTAATCCTCAAGGTAGCTCTGTGCTGTCGGGAGAGTTACCGTGTAGATGAAGAACTGATTCTCAGAGGATAAGTGACTTGTCCAGGGCCTCAGCCATCGAGGGAAAGTCAGGATTCTGACCCAGGTAGACTGCCTCCGGGGTGGGTGTGGGGACACCCCATGAGCTTTGGTCCTTACTAGGCTGTGCCCAAGAGGGCTGGGAAGGAGCCCTGAGGCCGTGCGCTTAGTCTGGAAAGCATTTGAGTGTTGGGCAGTCACAAATAGTGCTACAGCATCTCGGCTTCGTAAATATTTTTAAAATCCTACCCTTTTTAAAAAGCATTTTATATTTGGTTATTCAGCGCTCTGAATTGATTTCAGAGGAACCCTCTAAAGTAAACCACGGTAAGTTATATTATTTCTCATTTGTTTTGCATTTTATTATCCCCTTTTATCCTAATCTTGGGAGCTTGTGTCAGAATTAGTCACTTATAGAACTCCCCCCAACCCCACGCCCCTACCCTGGCCTTAATTTGGAACCAAAACCTCCTTGCACTTGCCCACCCAGCTTCACCTCCAGGGTGAATGGCATTCAAGAGCCGCAGGGATGCTCGGAGCAGAGGCTCTGTCTCCTCAAACGCCCTTGCCAGGGACTTCCTACCACGGCACCTTACAGCACGTTAATTGGCATGAATTAGCCCACACAGGAGGGGTTTCCTTTCCCTGTTAGGAAAGTTCAGGACGCGTCTCACTTGGAGAACAGCTCTGCTCTTGTAATTCATCTTGATAGCCCTAACAGTAAGTGTCTGTGTGCTACTATGGTTGCACTTTTGTCAGGCAGCTTCTATAAAGATGTGTATCATTTTAGAGCAAGTACCACTGACAATTCCCATCAGCACAAAAGCATAATTTTCCCCAAATGCCTCTGTTGCCCGAGGACATAAACTGTCATGGATTCTGTCTGGTTTGCTTCAGATTTTGTCTGTGAAGTGGCAAGCTTTTTGTGACACCCGACAGCGAGTTCCAGTATTAACGATCCACAGTCATTTCCTCCAGTCTGAGTAATTTAAAAATAGAAATAGAGAACTAATTGGATTCGGTTGCTGATAATGGTCATTCCTTCACTGTAAATGTAAACTCACCTCTTAAAGGTCTTTTTAAATTAAATTAAATTATTTATTTAATTATTTTCGGCTGCATTGGGTCTTTGTTGCTGTGTGCAGGCTTTCTCTGGTTGTGGCGAGCAGGGGCTACTGTTCATTGCGGTGCGTGGGCTTCTCATCGCGGTGGCTTCTCTTGTTGCGGAGCACGGGCTCTAGGCACATGGGCTCCAGTAGTTGTGGTGCACGGGCTCAGTAGTTGTGGCTCATGGGCTCTAGAGCGCAGGCTCAGTAGTTGTGGCACACGGGCTTAGTTGCCCTGCGGCATGTGGGATCTTCCCAGACCAGGGCTCAAACCTGTGTCCTCTGCGTTGGCAGGCAGATTTTTAACCACTGTGCCACCAGGGAAGTGCCGCTTTTACCTTTTTGTTTCTTTCCCCAGGCTATCTGTCAGGTAGTTAATAAACCGTAAACAAACACATAAGTACACTCAGGAGTTTTAAGGGGAAGAATAAAGACTTTCATAATACCACAATCCTATAATTTATGTTTAACAGTATGATATACTGTGTGCCCCAATTTCTAAATTCAGGAGCAAGAATATTACTGTTATAACATGTATTACTGTTAATATGTGGTATCTTTCCCAGCTCTGTATATTGATGCTTTGGTTACAGTTTATCCCTAATTGTGGTCAGCATGCCTCGAATGCTCATTAGAAATCATGATGTGCACAAAGCCTTCCAGTGGCTCCTAATTGTCTTGAAGCCAATTGAAGGCTGTTTCTCTTTCAGTTGGAGGTTGACTTTCCTTCCCCTTCAGTAAGGAGTAAAGTGGTATCACACATTTTAAGGTATATAAAGTAGGAAAGCCACATAACTGGAAAATAATAAATATTGAAGTTTGCATGAGTTATCCAAGCATTTGTTAATATATCTCAGGAAGTTGTCTAGAGAAATGTGGGTGGATCATTACCAAATAAATTTTTACCTCTAACTGGCTGATTTTTTGAAGCTTCTTTGCAATTCTGCCTGTTTTCTAAATTTGGAAAAATCTGTGTATTTGAGCTTTGAAAAGATAGTCTCTTAGCAACATGGAAGGACAAAGAGGAAGAAATTAAGTAAGAAGTGTGCTATTATTTGTGTATGTTATCAGTGTTTTGAAAACCACCCTAAAGGTAGGTATTTTTTAAGCTGTTTATAACGTTTGATCAATTTAAAACTTAACGAAAACAGAAGTGGTGTGTTTTTCCTCCTCTGTGCCTTTTTTTTCTTTGTCTCCCCACATTGTATATTTTTGCTCACTTGGAGGATATACGTGGGCATTCTAAAATAAGAATTAATTAAAAGTGTCTTCTTTTAATTAATTAATTAAAAGAAGTCCCAGAAGGAGAGGTTTTATAGTGAAGTTGTTACCTGGGCTGAGCTGGGAAATCCAGCAGGGACCCTGGCTTCTCTGTCGTGTTCTATTGGTGAAAGCAAGCTACAGGGCCAACCCAGGTGGGAGAAAGGGGAAATGAATTTATCTCTGATGGAAGGAGTGGTACGTGTACCTAAGGCATAGAAGGAATTTCTGGTGTCCATTTTGGAAATGATTTTTTACATAAATTAAAGGAGTATTCATTTATGCCTCGATTACTATGTTCTACTGATTCGGAGATGTTCATTCCCTGCACCCCTACACACACTTTTTAATATCTCTGAAATCAGGATGTGTCTTACAGTGATAGCATCTTATCAACGTTGGCTAGACAGCACTGATACATTGTTGTCATTACCTCTGATTGTGCAGATGTGGACATAGCAGTTATGTTTATGTATATTGTTGGTAATATACATGATGAGATTAATTGCATATGAAAGGTCTTCCAAATGTTACATCACGATTCAACACTGAAATAAAAGGTTTTTGTGTACATAGCAAGTTATAGAACCACAGCAACAGGTTGTAAATTTAGTATCAGTGAAGGAAATTTTTGTTAGGGAAATGACCACAGTTACTAGTTTTTGCAAAAAACAAACAAAAACAAAAAAAGAAACGAAAAAACAACCAAGAGCTTCAGGGCACCTGAGAGGATAAGTAGCTGAAGTTGTGTTACAGAGTTATGGCAGAAGTGTTCCAGATAATGTATTATGCAACTTGAAAACAGGAGAGGTTGGTAGACCCCTTCAAACAGATGAAAGGAACTTCAAAGCGATAAGTAGCTGGTGTGTCCAGTTCATAAGCTGTTCAGGACTGTTGCTGAGGCGTACAGAACATCAGTTTATCAAACTTGCTGCCAACATAGAGTGTAGCCGCCATTTTTCTAGTGGTTTGTGATTTGGAGAAAAATTGAGTTTAGACGGATAGGAAATGCTGATAAAATCCTAGTGTTCTTTAAAAGGCTCTGAAGTTTTTCTTTAATGGTAAAGGTGCTAGTGAGATCAAAGTCATGAGCATAGGCTACGAGAGGAAGTTACTGCTGTGATACTTTGCACAATTGCTGGTGGCTGAAAGTTGCAGCTTTAATTTAATCATAAACTAAAAACATTTCCCAAAGACGTGATTGCGCACGTGCATGCAGGCATGCGGCCCCTTGAGTCACCAAAAATATGAGTCCTAGTTGTCTGAAAAGCCTTCTGTTATGGCACCTGGTAAGAACAAGAAAGTGCCAGTCTCAAAACTGGTGTATTGTCGGGCAGCTGAAAGAATGTTCCAGAAACAGTGGGGCATCAGGTGGAAAAAAATGGACATCAGCAACAGAGTTAAAGTGATTCAGAAGAGTCAAGAAGATGTGTTAGGAATATCTTTACCAGTTTATTATTATTATTATTTTTTACTGTAGGTACATGAGTGATACATGATAAATCTATCTAAAACCTTTTTCGATCATTATAAAATAGCTCTAAGTGACCAGACAGCATTACGTTTACTTGGCAGCATTTTTCTCGGTGGTGTGCAAACTGAGGGTTCATCTTCAAATCAACTGCATCTTAGACTCAATAAATATGCGCCAGGCACTGAGCCAAAATTGCTGCGTTCATGGAGTTTCCAGTTTAAGGGGTTTCCAGTTTATGGGAATATTTCTACTCACGCCCCAGCACGCATTTCAAAATGCGCTTTCATAGAGAGAGTATATAAGATCAAAATTATTAAGCAATTGTGTCGCTTTTATGGAAAAATAAGCTCCAAATTCCAAACAGCCAAATCTTAAAGGAATTAAGTGTTAGACTCATTTTCTTTCTGTTTTATATATGTATGTTGTATATTCCCAGCTAATCAGTAAGTTCTGAGTGTATTGTGTACCTTTTTTTTTTTTTGCTTATTTTGCTTATTCTAAAACTTCCTCATTGTTTTCACAACAATTTCTGCAGGTGGTAAATGTTCCACAACCTTTTGGTGTTTTAAAAAGTAGACCTTACTTTTTAGAGCGGTTTTAGGTTCACAGCAAAATTGAGAGGAAGGTACAGTGGGTTCCCGTATACTCCCTACCCCCGAACATGCAGAGCCTCTTTCATTATCAGTATCCCCCACCAGAGTGGTACAGTCTGGTACATTCCATGAACCTACATTAGTATATCATTACCACCCAGAGACCATAGTCTACATTAAGGGTTCACTCTTGGTGTTACACATTCTATGAGTTTTGACAAATGTATAATGACATGTATCCACCATTATACATAATGACAAATGTATAATGACATGTATCCACCATTATACATAATGACAAATGTATAATGACGTGTAATCTCATACAGAATAGTTACACTGCCCTGGAAATCCTCTGTGCTCTGCTGATTCATCCCTCCCTCTCCCCAGCCCCTGGCAGCCACTGATCTTTTTACTGTCTCCATAGTTTTGCCTCTTTCAGAATGTCATAGAGTTGGAATCATTCAATATGTAGCCTTTTCAGATGGGCTTCTTTCACTTGGTAACATGCATTTAAGGTTCCTCCATGTCCTTTGATAGCTTGATAGTTCATTTCTTTTTAGCACTAAATGATAGTACATTTTCTGGATATAGCACAGTTTATCCACTCACCTTCTGAAGGACATCTTGGTTGCTTCCAAGTTTTGGCAATTATGAATAAAGCTGCTATAAGCATCCATATGTAGGTTTCTGTGTGGGCATAAATTTTCAACTACACTGGATTGCAAGCATTGTGACTGCTGGATAATATGCTAAGAGTACGTTCAGTTTTGTAAGAAACCACCCAGTGGTCTACCAAAGTGACGGTACCATTTTGCATTCCCACCAGCAATGAATTAGAGTTCCTGTTGCTCACCATCCTCAGCAGCATTTGGTGTTGACAGTGTTCTGAATTTTGGCCATTCTAATAAGTGTGTAGTGGTATCTTGTTTTAATCTGCATATCTCTGATGACATATGATGTGGAACACCATCTTTTTGCTTATTTGCCATCTGTATATCTTCTTTTGGTAAGGTGTCTGTTAAAGTCTTCAGCCTGTTTTTTAATCAGGTTGTTTGTTTTCTTGTTATTGACTTCTAAGCGTTCTTTGTATATTTTGGATAACAGTCCTGTATCAGATATGTCTTTTGCAAATATTTCTGAACTTTTAAAACACAAGTGACATCAGACTTGCATTTCTAAAAGTCAAGCATTTTTTTCTGTTGTAAAAATATCAGCATAGAAAACTATAAAGAAGAAATATTTGCCCCACATTTGGGGCAAGCTGTCTCCCATAGTACCCTGCAGTGCCCTGGGGCAGAACCCTGGTCTCCCCACCCCAGCTCTGGCACCTGTTACACCCCTCACACCACACAGGATTGACATGGCACCGTTACTTAATCAAGATGTAAAGCCCTCCTAAAGTGGCAGGAACTAGGACTGTACAGTTGACTCCAAAATCTAGCAGAGCACCTGGTACGTAGTAGGTATTGAATGAAATGTAGAGTCTCAGTGCACAGATTATTGCTATAAATAGCTTTCCTCATTCTTGCATATGCAGATTTTCATTTTAATTTATTAGATTTAAACATTTTCCAGTATTTGACTCGTTTTGTTTTTGAGAAATGTCTGTTTGTCATGTTTGCAGTTTTTAGGACAATAACCCTGGTTATCTAGAAATGTATTTTTAAGCATAGTAGCCACTAGCCACGTGTGGCTGTCTAAATTTAAATGTAAATTAATGAAAATTAAAATGTCAGTTCCTCAGTCTCACTAGCTGTATTTCAAGGGCTCAACAGCCACATGTGGCTACTATATTGGACAGTGCAGGTCTAGAACTCTTCTGTCATTTGAGAAATTTCTATTGGACAGAGCTGACTTAGAGGGTGGATTGCTGGGGAGGGAAACCAGAGACAGGGAGACCGGTTAGGTGGTGTTTGCATAATGTCAAGCAAGTGATGACAGCTTGAACGAGGCAGTCACAGGGTTCCAGGAGAAGGGGACGTTGAATCAGAACTGAAGAGAGGATAAGCTTGATCTGGGCCGAGGTGTGAAGAGGTTAGGTTGATGTTAGGGTTCAACCAGAGAAGCCTAAAGGATGGGTAGGTAGTAGGTAGATATCTATCTTTGTACGTGGAAGGGATTTATTACAGGAATTGGCTTTGCACTTGAGGGCTGGCTAGGCAAGCTGGAACCCTGCAGGCTCAAGCTGAAGCTTGTTGCTCACAGGTGGAGTATGTCCGGCCTCTCTCTTTTCTTCCCTCTCTTCCTCTGGATTCCCCTCCCTTGTCCCCTCCTCTTCACTCTCTCTCCCCAGCTCTCCTTCCTCCGCCTCCTTTCTTCCCTCTTCCTCCCTCTCTTTTCCTCCCTCTCACCATCTCCCCACCCCCATGCCTTCTACTGATTAAGTCAGCCCACCAAGGATAATCTCCTTTAAGGTCAACTGATTAGGGACTTTAGTTATATCTGCAATATCTCTTCTCAGCAGCATGAAGATAAGTGTTGAGTAGTTAGGAGTGTGTGCCTGTGTGCAGGCTGCAAGATGGTCGTGCCTCCCTTCAAAATCCTCCAGCTCTCACAAGAGACTCTTCTTTGTAGCCCCTGTTAACCAGAAACACACTAGAAAGGGAATTCTGGGGCATAAAGTTTAGCCTGGCCAAATGGACACCACAAAGCCATCACAGACTACTCCCAGTTTTCTGATTACGCAACTGTGTGAATACTAAGTTAGGTGAACTGAGATGAGGGTTACAAGAGGAAGACATTTGGGGTGGAGGGGAGCAGCTGATGAATTCATGTGTGGTCTTCTGAGCTTTGAAGTACTGCCGACCATCACGTATCCTGCTCATAAGTCTGGACCCAGGAACTAAGAGGGGTCTGGGCTGAAGACACGGATGATGGGCCCTGAGTGCAGGCATGGTCGTGAGAACCAGGTGCTGCACTAGTCACCTGGGGACAGCGCGAAGAGAACCTGGGACAGGGCGTGTCAACACCTAGGGGGATGAGGACAGAAGTGGAGCCAAAACAGAAGCTGAGCTAGAATTGTTCCAAGATGGGGGCTGAGCACGGACAGGCGAGAGGATCGTGGTGGCATGCAGAGCGGCACGCGTTCTCTCCCCAGTCCAGGTGAAGGAACAGCCCACTGTCTGAGAAGGATGTGGAGGGAGTAGTATTGAGGGTGCTGACCTGTGATCACGGAGAGCCCCCAAGGAAGTCAGAGTGGGTCGCTCAAGCATGTTTTTTCTGTGCTGCCGCCAGGCCAGGGGTGGTCAACCCCAGTGCCTGCTGTGCTTCAGCAGGGAGCAGAAGCTCTTAATCCAAACGTGAGGCCCAGGCTTCACAGAAGAAATAATGAAAGTTAAGATCTCTGGGACAGGTGGGAATTAGCCAAGTAAAAAGCAAACCTAATACTCTACCTCCTTTCCCAGTAATTCTGGTCAAACCTGATCTTTGCAAAAAAAAAAAAAAATTTTTTTTTAAAGTGTTTCATAACCTAGTCTGCTCTCTGTACTGAGAAGATGTCTGTTTTCTACTAAATTACATCTGCAAAATTCTATCACAGAAGTATATTGTATGTATAATTCTGTGTGTGTGTGTGTAAAAATGTTTCATTTTTACCATTTATTCTCTTTCTCCTTTTATCAAGGAGCATGCTTAAAGTAGGGTAGAATTCATCTTATTCTCCAAAGGTCCATTTTTAAAGTTGGTAGGTTTTGAAAAATAAAGCACTTCAGTAATAGAAGCTGTCCAGACCTGTGGACATTTGCCTCTAGCGGAGATGATTTAAGAATAGATACCTAGAAGTTGGCCGTGTGGGAAGACGTGGAGTTAGCATCTCCCCACAGCCAGGGTGCCTGCCGACCGCTGGTGGGGGACTCTGACGCCCAAGGAGATGGGAGGAACCCCAAAGTGAACCAGTAGGACGTAGGGGGACTGAGGGAGGAGGAGAAGTGGAGGCCAAACAGGATCGGCACCCCTGAGGCTGGGGAGATCAGGAGAGGCAGTTGGAAGGAGCCATCCAGAAGGAGCGGGAGAGAAGCAGAGGGTGACTGCCCTGCCCACTCAGGCCCAGGGAGCTTGCTGAGCTCCCAGGCCGATCCCTTGTCCTCCAAATCCCCCTTCAGGTCATGTGGGTCCTTGGGGGCATAGGAAGGAGGCTGAGGGGAGAACAGCAGAGGCAGGAGGGAGGGGCCCTCTGAGACGGGAGGATGAGCCCTAGGACAAACACACCAAGACACATTAATCAAACTAAGAAAAATTAAATTCAAAGAAAAAATATTAAAAGCATCAAGGGAAAAACAAAAAACATACAACGGAATCCCCATAAGGTTATCAGCTGATTTTGCAGCGGAAACTCTGCAGTGAAAGAGAAAGACCTACAACCAAGGTTAATCTACCCAGCAAGGATCTCATTCAGATTCCATGGAGAAATTAAAACCTTTTCAGACAAGCAAAAGCTAAGAGAATTCAGCACCACCAAACCAACTTTAAACAAATGCTAAAGAAACTTCTCTAAGCGGGAAACACAAGAAAAGGAAAAGACCCACAAAAACAAACCCAAAACAAGTAAGAAAATGGTAATTGGAACATACATATCGCAGTAACCTTGAATGTAAATGGATTAAATGCCCCAACCAAAGGACACAGACTGGCTGAATGGATACAAAAAACAAGACCCATATATATGCTGTCTACAAGAGACCCACTTTGGACCTAGGGACACATACAGACTGAAAGTGAGGGGGTGGAAGAAGGTACTCCATGAAAATGGAAATCAAAAGAAAGCTGCAGTAGCAGTACTTGTATCAGATAAAATAGACATTAAAGACTGTTACAAGAGGTAAGGAGGGACACTCCATAATGATCGAAGGATCAATCCAAGAAGAAGATATAACAATTATAAATGTTTGTGCATCCAATATAAAAAACCTTCAATACATAAGGCAAATGCTAACATCCATGAAATGAGAAATTGACAGTAACACAATGATAGTAGGGGACTTTAACACCCCACTTACACCAATGGACAGATCATCCAAAATAAAAATAAGTAAGGAAACACAAGCTTTAAATGATAAATTAAACAAGATGGATTTAATTGATATTTATAGGACATTCCATCCAAAAACAACAGAATACTCATTTTTCTCAAGTGCTCATGGAACATTCTCCAGGATAGATCCTATCTTGGGTCACAAATCAAGCCTTGGTAAATAAAATTGAAATTGTATCAAGTATCTTTTCCAAACACAACACTATGAGACTAGATATCAATTATAGGAAAAAATCTGTAAAAAATACAAACACATGGAGGCTAAACAATACACTACTTAATAACTAAGAGATCACTGAAGAAATCAAAGAGGAAATCAAAAAATACCTAGAAACAAACAACAATGAAAACATGATGGCCCAAAACCTATGGGATGCAGCAAAAAGCAGTTCTAAGAGGAAGTTTATAGTAATCCGACCTCAAGAAACAAGAAACATCTCAAACAACCTAATGTTACATGTAAAGCAATTAGAGAAAGAAAAACAAAAAAATCCCAAAGTTAGCAGAAGGAAAGAAATCATAAAGATCAGATCAGAAATAAATGAAAAAGAAATAAAGAAAACAATGATGAAGATCAGTAACAGGTGGCTTTACAGGCGAATTCTATCAAACATTTAGAGAAGAGCTAACACCTATGCTTCTCAAACTCTTACAAAATATAAGAGGGAGGAACACTCCCAAACTCATTCAATGAGGCCACCATTACTCTGATACCAAAACCAGACAAAGATGTCATAAAGAAAGCTACAGGCCAATATCACTGATGAACACAGATGCAAAAATCCTCAACAAAATACTAGCAAACAGAATCCAACAGCACATTAAAAGGATCATACTCCATGATCAAGTGGGGTTTATCCCAGGAATGCAAGGATTCTTCAATATACTCAAATCAATCAATGTGATAAACCATATTAACAAACTGAAGGAGAAAAACCATATGATCATCTCAATAGATGCAGAAGAAGCTTTCGACAAAATTCAACACCGATTTATAAAAGCCCTCCAGAGAGTACGGAACTTACGTCAACATAATAAAGACCATATATGACAGATCCACAGCCAACATCGTTCTCAATGGTGAAAAACTGAAACCATTTCCTCTAAGATCAGGAACAAGACAAGGTTATCCACTCTCACCATTATTATTCAACATAGTTTTGGAAGTTTTAACCACAGCAATCAGAGAAGAAAAAGAAATAAAAGGAATCTAAATCGGAAAAGAAGAAGCAAAGCTGTCACTGTTTGCAGATGACATGATACTACACTTAGAGAATCCTAAAGATGCTACCAGAAAACTACTAGAGCTAATTAATGAGTTTCGTAAAGTATCAGGATACAAAATTAATGCACAGAAATCTCTTGCATTCCTATACACTAATGATGAAAAACCTGAAAGAGAAATTAAGGAAACACTGCCAGTTACCATTGCAACAAAAAGAATAAAATACCTAGGAATAAACCTACCTAAGGAGACAAGAGCCCCATATGCAGAAAACTATAAGACACTGATGAAAGAAATTAAAGATGATACAAACAGATGGAGAGATATACCATGTTCTTGGATTGGAAGAATCAACCTTGTGAAAATGACTGTACTACCCAGAGCAATCTACAGATTCAGTGCAATCCCTATCAAACTACCAATGACATTTTTCACAGGACTAGAACAAATTTCACAATTTGTATGGAAACACAAAAGACCCCTGATAGCCACAGCAATCTTGAGAAAGAAAAACGGAGCTGGAGGAATCAGGCTCCCGGACTTCAGACTATACTACAAAGCTGCAATAATCAAGTCAGTATGGTACTGACACAAAAACAGAAATATAGATCAATGGAACAGGATAGAAAGACCAGAGATAAACCCATGCCCATATGGTCACCTTCTTTTTGATAAAGGAGGCAAGAATATAGAATGGAGGAAAGACAGCCTCTTCAATAAGTGGTGCTGGGAAAACTGGACAGCTACATGTAAAAGAATGAAATTAGAACACTCCCTAACACCATACACAAAAATAAATTTAAAATGGATTAAAGACCTAAATGTAAGGCCAGACACTATCAAACTCTTAGAGGAAAACATAGGCAGAATACTGTATGACATTAATCACAGCAAGGTCCTTTTTGACCCACCTCCTAGAGAAATGGAAATAAAAATTAAACAAATGGGACCTAGTGAAACTTAAAAGCTTTTGCACAGCAAAGGAAAGCTTAGAGAAGATGAAAAGATAACCCTCAGAATGGGAGAAAATATTTGCAAATGAAGCAACTGACAAAGGATTAATCTCCAGAATTTACAAGCAGCTTATGCATCTCAATATCAAAAAAACAACCCAATCCAAAAATGGGCAGAAGACCTAAATAGACATTTCTCCAAAGAAGAGATACAGATTGCCACAAACACGTGAAAGAATGCCCAACATCACTAATCATTAGAGAAATGCAAATCAAAACTACAATGAGGTATCACCTCACACCAGTCAGAATGGCCATCATCAAAAAATCTACAAACAATAAATGCTGGAGAGGGTGTGGAGAAAAGGGAACCCTCTTGCACTGTGGGTGGGAATGTAAATTGGTACAGCCACTATGGAGAACAGTATAGAGCTTCCTTAAAAAGTTAACAATAGAACTACCATCTGACTCAGCAATCCCATTACTGGGCATATACCCTGAGAAAACCATAATTCAAAAAGAGTCATGTACCACAGTGTTCATTGCAGCACTATTTGCAATAGCCTGGACATGGAAGCAATCTAGGTGTCCACTGACAGATGAATGGATAAGAAGATGTGGCACATATGTACTATGGAATATTACTCAGCCATAAAAAGAAACAAAATTGAGTTATTTGTAGTGTGGTGGATGGACCTAGAGTCATACAGAGTGAAGTAAGTGAGAAAGAGAAAAACAAATACTGTATGCTAACAGGTATATATGGAATCTAAAAAAAAAAAAAAAAAAAGGTTCTGAAGAACCTAGGGGCAGGCAGGAGAGGAATAAAGACAGGTGTAGAGAATGGATTTGAGGACACAGGGAGAGGGAAGTGTAAGCTGGGACAAAGTGAGAGAGTGGCATGGACATATATACACTACCAAATGTAAAATAGCTAGTGGGAAGCAGCTGCATAGCACAGGGAGATCAGCTTAGTGCTTTGTGACCACCTAGAGTGGTGGGATAGGGAGGGTGGGAGGGAGACGCAAGAGAGAGGAAATATGGACATATATATATATGTATATAAGTATAGTTGATTCACTTTGTTATAAAGCAGAAACTAACACACCATTGTAAAGCAATTATACTCCAATAAAGATGTTAAAAAAAAAAAGAAAAGCTGATGAAGGGCCCCCCCTCCCCTGAGATTCCAACTTAATTCATCTGCAGAGGAGTCTGGTCAGCAATACTATTTTTAAGTGTCATACAATATTCTAGTGTGCAGCCAGGGTTGAACCCCTGGTTTAATCATAGCGTTTATATCTATTTTAGATAGAGGGAGAGAAGAGCTTCTTGAGGAGGACAGGGAGAGAAAACAGTAAAGCACTTCCTCCTAAAAAGTGACTCATTCGAACAGTCCATTTTCCCTCCGTCCCCCGCCCCAAGAGGGCAAGGCACTGGTACTAATGGACAGGATCAAGCCTATGTAATGAAAATCAACTTGTGTATGAAAGATTCGACACCAACAGAACAGAACCCACTTGCCATCACAGGTGATTTGAATAAGAGAAAATATTTTTATCAGATACCTTTAAAGTAATGGTTTTCAGTTTTTTGTTTTAGACAGCAGAGCCATTACTTCAAAGCAAATCTTCTTTCAAACTCTGTCCTCCACCCACCAGCCACCACCATCCCCTGAGACCCCTCTTAGGAACACTTGGGTTCCTCAAAACAGTTTAAAAACCAAAAAGCATCAAGTGTTAAAGCTACTTTAGCTTTGAGTAGAAGCTAAAATAAGCAAAAAAGCATCAGATTGAAACCAGCTGTTCCATAACGAGCAATCAAAGCATGGTCTATTATTTCCTCCTGAGGTTTCCCCCTCTGATAGAGCCCTGAATAGAGTATCTTTCCATCTCACCTGCAGGTGACACCCTGATGGGGCTCAAGAACATTTTTCTCCTTTTAGCATAGATAATATGTTTTAAAAGGAAATAGGTACTGGAAAGTAAATGAACTTTAGTTTTAGACATTAACATTTAATGCATCAGACCTACTCTTTCCTTCCTCGTTCTTTATTTAGAATATCTGAGCTGGTATCCCTGCAAAGACAAAACAATAGTAATCAATGTATGGTCTCAACTGGGAACTTAATATCTAGCAGAGCTAACCTGTATTAACCATTCTCATGCGTTCTGTGTGGTTTCACTCTGCAAGCGTGTGTATGAACTCTCCCCTCCCTTGGGGTGGCAGGATAAGTTGTAGCAGCAGAATAGTGCTTTAAGATCTCAGGTGGTCTGGAACTGAACCTCTGCTGGCCACTTACCAGTAGCATGACCTTGGGCAAATTCCTTAACCTCCCCAAGACTCCGTTGCTTCATCTCAAAATGGAAAATAATCATATATAGAGAGAGATGGAGTAGTTGGGAGTAATCAAGGGGAGACAGCTCATTTAAGTGTTTAGCAGTGTGCTGTGTACATGGGAAGCGGAACTGATGTAGTTACTATTACATATGGTACCTTGGAACAAAACGCTTTGTCCTCTGGGAGCTTATCATCTAGGGGACGGAAGCAGTTGGAAAGTTTTTTTTGTGTCTGGTCCAAGTCCTGGTTGAGGGGCTGGAAATGCAGCTGTGGCATGAGACAGAACAGAGCTCTGCCAGAGAAGCGTTAATTCTACTGGAACACATGCAAGGGGAGAACAGAAACAGTTGGGGTGCATTAGTAGGAGGAGATAGCTTGTGAGCCTGGCCCCTCAACAGGGTGGAGGGCAAGGGGCATTTCAGACTGTCAGGCATGACCAAAGTCGGCACGGGGAGGTTGTCAGAGTTCATGAAAGAAAAATCAAAGAACAGCTCAGTAGTGAGGGATGAGGCTGAAAAGTAGCTCGATTAGTGATAGAAGCCGTGGTGGAGAGCATTGGCCACCTCCTAGGTGAGAGGCAGCCATTCTCTGTAAAAAGTGCTTCACTTCATGAAGATGCGCTAATAGTATCTCCTGGTCTGTGTTCATTAACCAGGAAACCCAGTGCATCCACGGACACAACAGCCACAAGAATAGTGTGTAATAGCAGGCTGCTGACACAGCATAAGTCCCCGGAGGAAGACACTGCCAAGATTTAAAAAGATTTGGCTAAGAATACGCCTCCAGAATGGCTATCTCAGACTGAGCATAGACTGTATTTCTAATCAGAGCAAAATATACATAGTCTAGGTTAGGGAACACCATACGCCCATTTCTGAGATAAGAGACTGCGAGAAATAAACTGGGCAACAGCATGTTTGTAGAAGCAGAAAGACCGGAAACTCTTACTCAAGCTGGCATAAGGGTTGACCCGAGCTTGACCTGGTACTGTGCTAAAGGAAAGCCATAGCATGTGAGTGTGTGCTAAAAAAAAAAATGGTAGGTGGCGGTTACATCATCTGACTCGGTGCCTGTGGGCAACTGGGCGCCACTTAGGAACTAGTCATTGAACTTCTGTAACAGAATGTCGGGTTTGCAAGGGACTGCTAAGGGTGTCCACATCTAACCAGGCTTTCTACATTATTTCTGTTCAGTGGCATGCAGCCTCCATTGAATCCTCCAACAGGGTGCACTCAGACACTGGGGCAACCCCACTGCATCTTGGATAGGTGATTCTGCTCTTGGGTCCAGTTCTACCTGTTGGAGACATTCAGGTGGGGTGTTATACACACTCCTCCCATGTGACAGCATGTCATTCCAAGACAGCTCTCCTGCCTACCTGTATTTTCATTTTCTTGAGTTGAACATCCTGGTGGAACATGGTTTTCAGTCTTTTCACCATCTTGTTTGCTTGTCTCCATATATGAGGGTTTTTTTCCTCCTTTCATGGGTGGCTGTTTTATGGGTGGGCTGCTGTAACAAAAATGCCATTTACTGGGTGGCTTAAACATCAGACATTTATTTCTCACACTTCAGGAGACCGGGAAGTCCAAGGCTCCAGCAGATTCTGTGTCTGGTAGGGTCCCAGTTCTTGGTTCATAGATGACCGTCTTTTGCTCTGTCCTCACATGGAGGAAGGGACTAGAGAGCTCTTGGGATCCCTTTTACAAGGGCACTAATTCCATTCATGAGGGCTCCACCCTAATGACTTAATCGCCTCCCACAGGCCCTACCTCCAAATACCACCCCCTTGGGGGTTAGGTTTTCCACATATGAACTGGATGGTGGGGAGACACAAATATTCAGCCTGTGGCAGTGACATAAGGCACTGAATGCATCGTTCAACAAATGACCTGATTTGCCTTCAGTAGAGCAAGATCATGGATAGCCACCTTCATCGTCCTAAGCTGTTATTTCTGTTAGTGGAGCCTAAGGCCACACCAGTGGTTTTAGTGCTTGTGTATTGAGCTTAATTGTCTGCTAAAACCTGTAGAGGTGGTTTTGTTTCGTTTATTTAACCAGCATCTCCTAAGTTTTTGCTCTCCTTCCTGTGTTTGTACTGTCTTTGACAACCCAAGTTTAGACCTTTTATTGATCCCTGTTTTATTTCTCCAGCTTGTAAAAATGATTGAATCCTGATTCGGTGGGACAGGAAATTCACTCTCATCCCCGCTTTTTCCCAACCACATATATGATAACCTTGCCTTCTGTGTTGCTATTAAAGTTGGAGATTATGTTCATCAGGCTGAGTGAAGAATGAGTCAGCCCTCCCTCTGTGCCCCCCAAGCTGGGGACCCATCAGCAGGCTTTGGACATGCTTATTATTAATTCTTCAAATTGTTCTATCCCAGTTTACCATCTAGTCGATAAGAACATCATGAGAACCTTCTCAGAGGTCTAGTGAAGCCCAGTTCTCTCCCTGATTTCTTCCTCTAACTGATCCCACTGTAGAAACAACACAGTTTCCAAGTTGTTGGAATAAAGGATAGAACCATACCAGGTGACTTGAACCCATTTTGAACCAGCTCTTTTACAATCTTTTTATTCATCTTGGACTTTCATTCTGCCTTCCTAATGTTCGTTTACTTTTTTCTGTCTAAAGAAAATTTTCTTTAAAGAAGCCAAATATAATTCCATTAACACCAAGCACCAGAAATACCCCTTCCTTGATTTGCTGTCTAAAAATATTCATGACTTTTTAACAAAAGAGCCGACTCCTAGAAGCTTAATTTTGTTGTCTATAAAATTTCTTCAGTCTCCTGTTCATTCTGGCATTTGGGATTCCCCATGTCATCCTCCTGCATTCACCCTAAGTGCTTTTCCTTCAAGCTATTTGCTTTTGGTTCTGTGCCTTCCTAACTTTTAGTGTGATCTCTTAAAATCTGAGCAGCGTTATTGGTTTCCATAGCAACACTCACTTTTTTTCTCATTAGGGTTTTTCGGAGATTGCCCGATCAGTTTCTAGACTTCATGAACACTCTTTTGTTTTAGCATCTCATGCTCTAGAGTCATGTCTGTGTTGTCCGAGAACTTCCAACCTAAGCTTTGCCTTTCACTGGCTATATTACCCAAAATTGTGCCTCTAAGCAAGAAACAATAAGACACCTTCCAGGCTTGAATCTGTGTATAAATAAAAGGGGGTCCCACAAATGCTTGGGTGCCGAATGGCCATCACAGCCCTGAGGGCAGTGCCTGTGGGAACTGGGCCGTGGCAATAGGACCCTTGCCTTTTTGCAGAAGACAGATGTGAGAATAGCTGTGAGTTTTTGTGATTCTCCCCATGCTCCTTCCTGTATGTTCTTTCCACTCCTCAGTTCTCACGGTGTAGAAATCCAAGGGTGAGTGTTCAAGTGTTATACAACTCAGTCTTGGGACTGAAAATGGCAAGAAAGTTTATTTTTCATTCTTAAATTAACATAAAGCACAGAAGCTATATAAATGTGTTCATGCTGTTCTTAAGATAATGTCATCTGAATTTTCTTTGAAAGAAAAAGACATTTGAAAGCATGCCTAGGTGGATGAGAATGTTTTTCAGTTTGGTCTTGGACTTTCCTAAATAGGGAATAATCTCTGACCTTGGGAAAGGGTCTCAGCAGTCTGCAGTCAGCTGTGTCCCAGTTTCTCAGGTCCCAAGTCTTGGTAGCAGCTTAGAAAGTCTGTTGCAGCAGTGTTTGGGGAGCGCCTTCTATATTGGTAATTGGTAATATGGAGACAGTTCACTATATTAAAGGTAGTCAGCTGCCATAACCAGCTAGAGAACTTGACTATCTCTTCACTTCAGGTTCATGCCCTGCTTTTAATATTTATTTGAGGTTAAGATGTTAAAGCTGCATGCTTGGACTTTCACACATCCAGTTCCCTGGTCCTTTGGATTTGCCTAATCAAACTTCTTTATCTTTTCACAGTCACTCTTGTCTATGTTGCTACTACCCTATACCAGCCACCATCTTGCCATGGTCTAAATGGTCTCCTCACTTTCATTCTTGTTTCCCTTCAATTCATTGTCTAGACTGGACAGCAGCCAAAGTGATCTTCTAAAAATGCAAGGCAGATCGCAGCATTAAAACCCTTTAGAGAGTGCCTCTTACATTTGAATAAAACCCTCAATTTTTTACAGTCTACACTGAGGCCATGATCTGCCTCTGAAATACCTCTTCAGCTCTATCTCCTAGCACATGGCCCCTTTTCCGAGGTGTTTACTGCCTCAGGGCCTTTGCACCTGTTTCCCTCTGCTGGAACCACTCTTCTCTCTCCCTCCTCACCTGACTGACTTCATGTCTCAGCCTAAAGGTCACTTCCTCAAAGACGTTTTCTCTAACATTCCCATCTAAGTATGGGTTCCTTGTTAAATTCGCTCAGAGCTCTTGATTAATTTCCTTCTGAGTCATTATCATAGTTTGTGATTATGTCCTTAAATCTGTGTCCTCACAAACTGTCAAGTTTATGGGGCTAGAGACCATGTTTGTTCTGTCTTCTGCTCTAGCCCCCCACAACCGTTTACACATCCTGATGTGTACTGTGCCTCTACATATTTGTTGAATGAATCTGTAGATGAATGGGTTAGTGCTATGTCGTCCTAGAAAATGTGGTAGAAGGGAAAAGGCTGTGGCATTGCAATAAGGAGATGTGGATTCTAGGCCCCGTTCTGCCATTTCGCAGCTCTGTCTAATCTCTTGACCTCCTTGTGTTCCAGTTGCCTTTTGTTTAAGTTGGGAATCATGGTCTTGACCTACCTACCTTGGGGAGATGTTGTAGGGATCAGATGAGTCATTGTGTAGGTGAACCTTTTTGGGAGCTGCATGGTAAAGTACCTTTTCGTCCTTTGTCATTGGCTTGCGAGTGACTAACAGCGGATAAACGGAACTGAAGGACTTGGAGCTGGGCCAGTGTGAAAACCTGGGGACAGAGCAGATGCCAGGCACCGGAGGTGTGCATGTTCGTGTGTAGTTGAGGAAGATGTGCAGAGCTGCCTGGGCTCATTCAGCCAGGAGCCTGTGCTAAGGGTTCCTTTGGTAGAGCACGTGTTGGATGTAAAAAGGGCCCTGATGCCTAGTCTTAGCAATTTGCACACCATTTCCACTTGGAGGCCACATGCCATAATGAAAAGGTACTCAACTCAGAGAGAGATGTTTTGAAATATAGTCCTAACCCTGCCACTGACCAGGTCTATGACCTTAGAAACATATTTAACCCGTTTCTCTGTTTCCTTACTATAAAATAGATTGGCAAGAAAAATATTACTGTTCTTATTTCCTAGAGGGTTATTGGGAAAGATTGAATGAAATAATGTATGTAGACATGCTTTGGAAATATATAAGGTATTATATGCAGAAAGTAGTGTTAAAATTCAAAACTGTAGAAGAATTTGTTCAATAACTGCCTTAAAGCACCTTCTTTGCTCATACTTTATAGGTAGATTTCTTGGTAATACATTTTCCTTGAATAATTTAATTGGCAGTCAGGGTACTTAGGAATGCAGTTACCTACTACATGTGGATTTGTAGACCCCTTTGGGAGGAGAATTTCCATACATTCTGATCGGTCTACAGGCAGTATATTTTGATGAACATTTAGTAGCAAGAGAGCAACTCTCACTGCAAATGTCACTAAATTTTTTAATTTCAGCCAGAGAAATCATGCATGTAGGGCATAAGAGATCTGATAGAGACATTGAGCTGGGAAATGTGCCTCCAGCTAACACTGTTTGAGTAGACTACCTATTGACATTGATTGATTTTGAACAGTACCAAAAATTTAATGATAGTGGTTTCTTTTTATAATTTTCTTTTTATTTATTTATTTATTTGGCTGCACCGGGTCTTAGTTGTGGCACACAGGATCTTTTAGTTGCGCCGTGCGGGATCTAGTTCCCTGACCAGGGATCGAACCCGGGCTCTCTGCATTGGGAGCGCGGAGTCTTAACCACTGCACCACCAGGGAAGTCCCAATGATAGTGTTTCAACATCAAAGATACCATCACATTCAATCTATGTCATATGTAAAATTCATCTTGATTTCAGAAGAATTAAAATATTAAAATCAGATCTTAGAATCCAGAACGTGCGCCATCCTGTTACCCCTCTGGCTGGTGTTGTATCTTAGAGACTTAGGAGTTAAGGACAGACTTTAATGCATCTTCTAGAACCATGGACACTTCTTACTTCTCTCAGAACTCCTCTGTTGATGGTACCATGCCCTAACGTTGTTTTGACATTGTGGTACTTCTGTCTCTTCTTATGGATTAAAATGGCTTCCTTAGGTATGTGAATTTTTAGGCTAGAGCAGAAAATCACTGAAGTTGTGTTCTTCCAATTAACATGTTTATACTTCAGCTCAGAAATTCTGATGAGATTGCAAAAGCTGCGTGTAAGTTTATGGAGAAACATTTGGCAAGAAACTAAATGCTTCATTTATTTCCATAGATCTAAGTTTAAAAGCTTAGTAAGAGCTTATAGCATGATCTTGCAAATCCTGGAAATTAATATTTAAATTCTCTGCCTCACGGTGAAAGTTACAGATGCCACAGTTCTGCCCTATGTCATCCTTAAGTTCTTTTGTTGTTGTTGTTAAATTGGCATATAATTCACATACCATACAGTTCATCCCTTTAAAATGTACAATTCATTGGTTTTCAGTATATTCATATGGTTGTGCAACCATTACAATTGTTTAATTCCAGTAACTTTTCATCACCCCCAAAAGAAACCCTATTCCATTAGCATGATTCCTTATTCTCCCTTCCCCAGCCTGTGGCAACCACTAATCTATTTGCTGTTTCTATGGGTGTGCCTATTCTGGACGTTTCATATAAATGGCACCATACAACATACGGTCTTTTATGTCTGACCTCCTTCACTCAGCATAATGTTTACTAGGTTCATCCATGTTGTAGTTTATATCATTTCTTCCTTTTTGTGGCTAATATCGTGTGGTATAGTATACCACATTTTGTTTATCCATTCATCAGTTGATAGGCATTTGGGTTGTTTCTCTTCTTGGGTTATTATGAATAATTCCGTTATGAACATTTATATACAAGTTTTTGCATGAACATATATTCTCAGTTCTCTTGGATACATACTTAGGAGTGGAATTGCTGGGTCTTATGGTAACTCTGTTTAACTTTTTCAGGAACCGCCAAAGTGTTTTCCAAACTGACTGCACCATTTTACATTCCCAACACCAATGTATGATGGTTCTAGTTTCTCCACTTTCTTGTCAACACTTGGTATTTTCTATCTTTTTGATTATAGCCATTCTAGTTGGAGTGAAGTGGTATCTCATTGTGGGTTTGATTTGCATTTCCCTAATGACTAAATGTTGAGTGCTTATTGGCTATTTGTATACTTACTTGGAGAATGTCTATTCGAATCTTTTGCCCGTATGTTCTGACACTGACATTAAGCTCCTGAGTGTTCCCCAGCCTAGGAAACACCCTATCATCCTCCCATGTTCCTACTCCTCACGTGAACAGAATCTTGCTGTCCAGTTACCAAAGCCAGGAACCTAGAAATCTTGTCACCCACCAAGTACATTTAATCTGTCAGTATGTCCTGTAGATTCTTCCTCCATAGTATCAAAGCCATTCTTTTTCCATTCCCTCGGTCACTACCTTGCTTTAGGCTTGTTACTGAGCAAAAGGCTCAGTTCTCAACGCTCAGAGAAGTTAACGCTATGGCACCGGCTTTTGAGAAAAGAAAAGGCTTTATTGGGAGGTCAGCTGGCAAGGAGACAGGAGGCAGGGCTCTCAAATTGTTACCGAACGGAACTTGGGTCTTCTCGCCCACCATGCAGCAAAGCCAATTTACTGACAACGGGTTGTGGTGAAGGAAAGTACAGTGTTTATTGCAGGCGCCAAGCAAGGGGAACCGGGCGGCTGGTGCTCAAAAGGCCCAGACTCCCTGGGAAGGGAAGGGTTTTTAAAGACAGCGTTTGGGGTGAGGATTGCAGGATGCGTGACTTCTGATTGGTTGGTGGTGAGGTAACAGGGTGGTGGTTCAGGAATCCTAATCATCAACCTTCTGGTTCCAACCAGTCTGGGGTCTGCTTGTGGCTATCCTCCACCTGGGTGAGGTCTTAGTTCCTACAGGAAACTCAATGATACGTGTTAGATTGTTAGGTATATCCCTTGAGGAGAAGCTAGGACTCTGTTTTATAGCTGAATGATTGTTTCTTGACTGCTTTTCTTTCGTTAATGCATTCCCTCACTTCCCTAATTAATAACTGCTTGAGTCTGCTCTTTGGAACTCAGGGAAGGCCTAAGAGACTGAAGCCTTTTTCTGCAAACAAGAAACGGGACACGGAGGGCCTTTTGTACCTGGGAAGGCCTCACAGGGTCCTGCTCAGTTTCAATCCCCACAATACAAGAAAGAGAATAAAGTTTTGCATAGAGAAGTTAATCATAAACTCGGCAGGAGAATTTGGTTTTAGGGGCTTGTTTCCAAAATCTGCCTCCCTGATCTGGGGTTCAGTCAAGCTTTTAAGAGTTGGGGAGGAGGGTTGGTCTGCAGAAGTGCAGGCAGGGCAGGTTTCCACTGGAGGGCTCTGGAACTTGGCCCTTTATGGTGAGGTGTAGTAAAGGGGCTTCAGCACCAGATCTTCCTGGACAGCGGACTCTTGGCTTCTGAAAGGATTCCGGGGTTCAGGTTCTGGTCACGTACTGGTCCTTTGGTTCATGGGTGGAGAAACTTTGGTTCCAGGTGTCATTTGAGGTCAAAATCTTCTCCGCTATGCATGTTTTGTGCATGACTTGTGGTTTTCTTCTGTTGTCTCTGGAAAACAGCTCAGGATATTGTTAGAAACAGGGTAGGGCCAGTTTAGGGCTGCTTCTCTGGTTACAGGCTCTCCTCCCATGTCTCCTGAAAATCTGAAATGGCCTCTTCACTGGTCACCCCTACCTGCAATCTGCCTCTCATCTGTCTTCTACATTGTCTGCAGCGAAATCTGCTGAAAAGCCTTTCAGGGCTCCCCAGATCCTAGGCCAGTGGCCAGACCCCTGAAGGTGGCCTGCAAGGCCTTGGCTTCTTCCCTTTCACAAGTCTGGGATTCTTCAGAATGGAGTTCAAGATCAGCTGCGTCTCTGGATGACCTCCTGACTCAAGGCATCTCCAATCTTGGTTTTGTCCTTTCCGTCTCCCTTCACAATACCTGCCCGTGTTTCTGTCATAGCATTTAATCTCACAGCACCATGTGGGCTCTTTGTTTGTTTGTTTTTTTCCCCCAGCTTTCTCAATGCTTTTGTAGTTTCTGGGAGAAAGTAACCCCTCAAATACTTATTGAACACGTACTCCCTGAGTCCCCACGATGTGCTGGGCCCAATGTGCTGGGTGTTCAGGGCATCCATCATGGTCCTGTCTCTCCATGAAGGGTTGGGAAGGCCTCTCACTCTGAGGCAGTAAAAGGTGACTTGTAAAGTCGAGCAGAAGCCAGCCCAGAGAAGAATTGGGGCGAGAGTGGTTCAGGAGTCTACACAAACGGTGTGGAGTGTTTAAAGGCCTGAAGTAAAATAAAAAGATCTTGGTATGTTTGAAGAACTGAAAAAAAAAGACCAGAGACTAGAATCAGACGGACACTCTCGAAGCTGGTGACGGAGGCAGGGGTCAGCTCATACAGGGGTGTTAGGCCAGGTGAATGGACTTTCAAGCATGCTGGGAGATCATTGAAAGGATTTAGAGCAGGAGACTCATTCTGTCACATTTCACTTTTAAGGTAGAGTATCCTCAGGGAGATTTTTCATGTGTTGGTTGTTTGGAGGGTGGTGAGGGTGGACATTTAGACTCTGCTGTCTAAACGGGCAGCAGAGAGGAGTTGTGGTATGGTGGTTAAGATGTGGACTCTGGAGAACAAACGTATGAACACCAAGGGGGGAAAGTGGCTGGGGGGGTGGTGGTGGTGGTGGGATGAATTGGGAGATTGGGATTGACATATATATGCTAATAGGTCTAAAATAGATAACCAGTAAGAACCTGCTGTATTAAAAATAAAAATTCAAAAATTCAAAAAAAAAAAAAGAGATGTGGACTCTGGACTCACATCGCCTGCATTCACATCCTGCCTCTGTTACTCTGTGACCTTGCACATGTTACTCAGCTTCTCTGTGCCTCGGTTTGCACATGTATGAAATGGGACCATTGACATTACACGTCCTTTTGCGTTATGAGGATTAAATGAGTTAGTATGTGTAAAGCATTTAGAACAAATTTTGGCATGAATCTCAAAATAAATGTCTTATTACCACGGTTGAAAGTAACATATTTTAAAAGCATGACTTTAGTAACACCTCCAAAACATTATTTGTAATGTACTAAAAATAGGCAGTAAGATGTAAATACTGTGAAAACAAAGGTACAGGAGAAACACTAGGAAGATGGTTATTTTCATTTCACTATGCTTTATACCCTCATTTTTAATATCTACAGCCAAATATGATGTGGTGGTGAAGGCATGGATAAAATTGGTGCACTTCGAGGTGCAGCTGGGGACACGGGTCACATTGTTCTGTGTGACCATGTGGACTTTGCAGCTGTAGTAGGTGATTAAGGTACAGTGAGTGGTTAAGACTGGGGCTGACACATGTGAATTTCCTAAATATCCCAATCTAGAAACTCCTCTCTAAAGGCACTGGGTCTGAGCTGTATAGTGTTTCAAGCTGCCAACAAAGTCAGCTTCCTCAGACTCCTTGATATTCCTTTAATTCAGAAGTCTAACATGTTTAATAAATGGTTGATTGTTTTTTTAAAAAAAAAAGACTGGAGCTGGGAGGCATTCACATCTGGCTTGATCCAAGCCTTGCTATTTTTCCCTGTGTGATCCTGGGCAAGTTTTACAAGCTCAGGGAGCCTCGGCTCTGTAAGTGAGAAATGGGGTATCCTCAGGAGTTCATTGGACGTTGCGGGCGGTCCGTGATGATGCACGAAAAGCGCTCTGCACAGTGTTTGTCCGGTGCGGGTGTGCTCATGCATATTGAAGTGGCTGCTGCTGTTACTTTGTGTCTTCTCTGGAGCCATTCTTTTCCGCATTTACCTTTCCCGTAGCTCCAGTATCGCATCTTTTTCTGGTAATATTTGCACCGTATATGGTGATGTTTTTTAATGGAAGTGCAAATAGTGTTTAAAAGTAAAAGTTAAATTTCAAGCTCATTATCTGCTGAGATTAGGCACTACAGAAACAGTAAACATTTGACAGCAGTCAATAAGTTGGTGTTGAGTGGACGTCAACTTAGTTTTTAAAATTCAGCTGCGGATTTTTTATTTGGGGACAGGGGTGATGGAGGTGTGACAATCGCTCGTTAGCCTGGGTTCCCCTTCACTGCCAGAGCGGTGAGAGGTCAGCCTGGTCAGCGAGGCAGGAGGAGCCTTGCTGGGGGCGGTGGCAGGAAATGGGCACCAGATTGGGACCCACATGTTCTGCAAAGTCAGATGTTACGTGGTCCTTAGAGGGAATAAATCACGAATGCGTTAATTTCTACATTCATGTTGAGGGAACATAAATTGAGCAGAGAGACCCATGGTCTCCTATAGCTGGCTTACAAGAAATTTTATTGACCTTGAGCTGTTCACGGTATTAAGGCAAAAAAAGAACAACAAAAAAACCCTCTACTTTCGAGCCCTTGGTACCACACTGCAGCACTACAGGTTTAGGTCAAGCCAAAGTTTAAGGGGTGATCATGCACTTGGCACTTTTGGTTGTCTAAGCTGCTCTTGACCTTGTTGGAGTCCCACAGTCCTATTACTCCTTGTTAGAAGCGGTGAGAAACTGAAACCCTTATGGCAAAATGAAAACAGAACCAACCCACTGGAATGAGCCTGGAGCGTAATATGGGCACATTACGCCAGCTGGTTGGAGTCCAGGGAGAAGCAGTGCATTTCGTTTTGCTTGTGACACTGCCCTTTGGACATCATAGGCAAATTCCACGAGAACGTTTGCTTTCCCTGCCGGATAAATGTACTCTGAAGACTTTTCCGGAAAGAGAAGCTGGTTTAAAGTAATTGTGTCAGCTATGATGATGTCACAGAATGTTTTGTTTCCCTGGAGTTATATTTAGCACTAATGTGGGGAAGGTAAGCTCAGGAGCAAGGTAGATAAGAGGGCAAAAGAATCAAAGGGGAAAGTTTAAGGGTCAGAAGTTTGAGGGGCCCTTGATCTGGCGTAACATAGATTTTTCACCACTCATAATGTGTAATAAATGATTTGATTATCTGATCTGAGCACTGGGGAGGATAAAGGCCTGAGAGCAAGGACTTAGCATTAAATTAGCACAGACAGATGGAAAGTCTGAGCCGAATTTAATGCTCCAAATCGAGCCTATATTAATAATAAACCCTTCATAATCAGGAGGCAGGTTACAAATTACCCTGTGCTTCCTTAAGAGCTGAGAGCATTTGAGGATCAACTCAGTCTTTTGGTGCATTTTTCTGGGTTGTGAATGAGCCACAGGCAAGGCTGGAATTGGAGGTATTTCTTGAATCAACATTTATGGAATGACGACCTTCTGTGCAAGCCTGAGACAGGAGGGCGAGAGTTGGGAGAGCACAGCAGGGAAATACTGGTTAAGACTGGCCCTTAAGGGTGAGAGTCTCGGACTCAATTGTAAGGGACGGAATAGAGAAAGGAGAAGAGTACTGTGTTATTTATCGCTGGGTAACAAGTTACACTAATCTTAGTGGCTTAAAACAAACCTGTATTATCTCGCACAGTTTCTGTGGGTCAGGAATCTGGGAGCAGCTTATATGGGTGGTCCTGGCTGAGTCTCTCATGAGATTGTCATGCAGGCATTAGCTGATACCAAAGTTATTGGGCTTGGCTGGGGCTGGAGGATCCATTTCTAAGATGCTCACTTACATGGCTGGCAAATTAGTGCAGGTTTTTAGCAGGAATCCTCAGTTCTTTGCCACATGTCCTCAATACATGGCGGGTGGCTTCCCCAGAACATATACAAAAGAAAGGGCAAGGAGTTAGCTTTGATGCCTTTTATTATAGATTCATATGCCATTATTTCCACCATACTTTCTAGTTTAGAATAAAGCCATTAAGCCTTGCTCACATTCAGGAGGGAGGGTATTAGGCACCCACTTTTCAGAGTAAGGGGTATTGAGGGATTTGTGGACAAATTTTAAAGCCGTCAGAGGTGTGAAGTGTGCATGTCAGGAAGTACCAAGGTCAGAGCTACAAACTAGGGTGCTGGAGGGACGGGAAGAGGCAGGTGATTTACATCCCAGTGGGATAGGGGAACATCCAAAGGACAGGGTCGGGAGGCTTGCTGAGAGCAAGGGACAGAAGAAGAAAGGAGAGAAAAGGCTTTACTCTGGGCTCTTACGGCTTTTCCTCTAAGCACTCCCGTATTTCAGTGACACTCGGTCCTCTCATCTGATATGATAACTAGGCAGCTTGGAAGGGAATTCACCACAGTCTTTGGCCTACTTAAATACTTAATGAAAAAAAGTTCTCGTGCTGAGTAGGAAGTTTAGAAGATTTATAAAATAAGCTGTGGCCCAGTAGTGACTGTGACTACCCTAGTCCAACCCTCTTCCATTCCTTATATATGAGACAGTTACTCCTGGTCAAGAACAATTTAGGTTTTGCGCTGTACTTTATAGGGAGTTTGAAAAATGGGTTTTTTCATTTTTATCTGCAACTGGAGAGAGATAGCTATTAGAAGTGAGGTCTTTAACAACCAGAGAGGAAAGAAATGATAAAGTTCCAGGTTAAGTGATCTAGAGGGATGCAGGAGGAATTCCAATGAGGGGGAGATTCACGTGGGAAGGAGGCAGGTTAAAACAGAAGCTGAACCCTAAAGGGCGTGTGGGATGGGACTAGAGCAACAGAGGAGGGGAAGGCTCTGTAAGTGGGAGGGATGAGGGAGGGGAGCTGCATGAATAATACAGGGGTCTCAGGGGGGCAGTTTGTGGGACGGGTGGAGGCCAGCCGGCTTTGGCAGAGGAGTCATTCTGGGGAGCAAATTAGGTTGGGTGAAGTCTTTGTGAAGGGCTGGGACCAGACCCTTCTCAGGCTTCTAAATAAACTGAGACGATGTCACCTTGTCAGAAGGGGCTTCTTCAGAGGCCCTCCCTAGTGACAGACAATCTTAACTGAAGAAAATGAACAAAAGGAGAAGTAATCATCCGTAAGATTTGGCCGGCCGTTCTTCCCCTCTGCTGAGAGAACAGTCATTTCACCTGAATGAGGAGTGGGCATTTTTCTGAAAGATGATCACCCTGTTGCCAAACACTTTGTACTATGAAAGTTTATGATTTCCTGTTAAGAGTGTTCAAATTATCATCTTAAAGCTTAGCTTTTAAAAAAAATCATCTTAGGCCTTCCCTGGTGGCGCAGTGGTTGAGAGTCCGCCTGCCGATGCAGGGGACATGGGTTCGTGCCCTGGTCCGGGAAGATCCCGCATGCTGTGGAGCGGCTGGGCCCATGAGCCACGGCCGCTGGGACTGCGCGTCCGGAGCCTGTGCTCCGCAACGGCAGAGGCCACAACAGTGAGAGGCCCGCGTACCGCAAAAAAAAAAAAAAAAATCATCTTAAAATATTCTACTGAGGCTTTTTAGACTTAGAAATTATTTTCAAAGGTCCTGTTGGGTGATAGTTGACTACAATATGCACCTTTTCTTCTTAGCTGAACTTTCTTGAGTTGCACATTCAAAACCTATTTCTCAGTACAACACAAAATTATTTTACCTGTATTGCAGCAGGGTACATAAATCTGTTCCACTATTGCACGATAATTCTGGTTTTAGGAAAGGTTACTTTGTTTTGAGAAATTGTTTCTCAATAGGAAAAGAAGAGGGTCAAGGGCTAAAGAGGTTTTAACCTTAAAAATTAATTTTCCTACATGAATTTTAGTAAGATAAAAAGGTTTTATATAATTCTAAGTGTATTTTGTTATTGCAACGTAAAAATAAATTGGTCGATCTAAACTGACAAGAAGAATCATTGAACAAGTTCTGAGTGGCATGTACGACCAGACAAAACCAGGTGTTTAGAGCAAATCCTAGTTGTGTACATGAGACTGTCACTTGAGTGGCCAGCCACTCTAGGTTTGCATTACCTTATTTCTTCAAGTGTAATGCCTGTTCCTGATTTAAAAAAACGAAACAAAACAAAACAAAAACCACATTGGTCCTTGTTCTACAAATCATGTACCATGCTTCAAAAGGAATGCCATATCCAACTTTCTTAATGCAAACTTGCTCTGTAGAAGAAATGCCCACCTCTTATTGCTTCTAGACCAGGGTTTATGAACCTTGGCACTATTGACATTTTGGGTGGGATAGTTATTTGTTTAGGGAACTGTCCTGTGCACTGTAGAATGTTTAACAGCGCCTCAGGCCTCTCCCATTAGATGCCAGCAGCATTCCTTTCCCTGGTTGTTACAACCAGAATGTCTCCAGACCTCGCCAAATGTCCCCTGGTAGACGAGTGTGGAAAATGAGATTATAACGTTGATGCGTATGAATGGAGTGAGAAAAGACCCTGCGTCCCACAGTTAGGTGTATTGTTTTGTCAGTTTTTATCAGGGGCCTCAATGGGGAGAAAAGCTTGGGGATTGTATTTTAGGATCCGTGAATTCTATTGGCTGATGAGGCAATGACCTTGTCATCCTCTGTTGACTCTCTTTCCTTTCTCTGTCCAAAGAAAAAATATCCCGGAACCCTTTTCCGGCTTTAAAATTACAGCTGTTTCTTTCCCCAAATCTTGGTCCTTAGTTCTCCTTTTTCATTCATTTTGACTGAAGCTATGACTCAGAACAACTGTACCAACGGCAGCAGTAATCCTCTAGTGCCAGATTAATTTTTACTTAACAAGCAAATCTAAAAATTTCCACATTTAGGTTTATAGAGAATAACAATATCATTTACACATGTTTTCTTTCAGAGAATGTTCATGTAATGGATACATTTCCTCAAGTATGAAAGTGAATCAGTTGAGTGTTTGTCTCTGAGAAACCGAATGCATCTGATTAGCAGTTTACCCATAGATTTAGAAACCCCTTCTCATTTTAAGTGAGTATCTCTGAATAGGAATATCCGGGTTATACAGTACACATATGTGAATAACAGAGTGGTTGGAGTTATAATTATCTTTATTTAAACAGCTCTGTAGGTGGAACCCATTTTGTATAATGTAATCT
Source organism: Neophocaena asiaeorientalis asiaeorientalis (assembly GCF_003031525.2). Lineage (NCBI taxonomy): Eukaryota > Metazoa > Chordata > Mammalia > Artiodactyla > Phocoenidae > Neophocaena > Neophocaena asiaeorientalis. Next base: position 18,749,401 of record NW_020185339.1, read on the forward strand.
CAATGAATTTAAAGTACTTCGAGTAATTCTTAGGGTTGTATGACACTTCTACCTTGCAGAACAAAATATCTTCATTAAGAAAACTACTGGATTTTCACTAAAGCACTTTCAAAAGATTGAAATGATGTGTGTTAAATTAACAATAAAGGATAAACTGGTGCTTTGCTATACCTCTGCCTTTTATATAGGAGAGAATGATGGCAGTCTCTGACTAATGGTTTTTCTCAGCACACTTTTGACTTTTTCTTGGGTCAGATGGTTCTACAGAAAATCCTGATGTGGCTGACTTTCTTTATTACCAGTAGATTTATTTCATAAGGGAAGGTAGCTGTCTGTACATATTTATGAAAGCTGTACATCAGGCTTGCTAGGCTTTTTACTTTTCTTTTTATTCCAGGTTCCTTGCAGTTTTTCCCTCACAGAAATATTTTAAAAGGCGTGAGTGGTTTCATTCAAAAAGTCTTCGTTAGGGCTTCCCTGGTGGCGCAGTGGTTGAGAGTCCGCCTGCCGATGCAGGGGATGCGGGTTCGAGCCCCGGTCCGGGAAGATCCCACCTGCCGCGGAGCGGCTGGGCCCGTGAGCCATGGCCGCTGAGCCCGCGCATCCGGAGCCTGTGCTCCGCAACGGGAGAGGCCACAACAGTGAGAGGCCCGCGTACTGCAAGAAAAAAAAAAGAAAAAAGGTCTTTGTTAAAGGCCTAAAGATCATCATCATTCAGGTATCTGAAAGCCTTGAAGTCTTGGGTGTAAGGCTCAGAAGTTTTCACACCAGTTTGCCCCTCTCAGACATTCACGTTTATTTATGTTGTACATGGTCAGAAGCCCTTATATCTGTGCTTTTGTGCAAAAAACCTCTCTCAAAGGTTATCTTCCAATGAAAAACTCTCACTGCCTTCTCATCACTGTCACCCTCTGACCACAAGAGCCTGTGCCTCTCCTGGGGGCTGCCTGTGTGGCCAGCAGCCGTCTTACATCCCCTGATCTGCCTAATTTCCAGTGGATTCTCATTAAGTTTTCATTCTTTTTATCTCAGCAGCCCACTCTCTAGGCGTTTCATGATCTTTAATTTCTGACCACCTTTCCAGGTAGAAAACTCCAGAGCAGAGTTTCTCTGTAGTTTGGTGTACCTCAGAAGGCTTTGAGGCAACAATCAGAAACGTTGGTGACCCATGGATCCCACTTGCTAATAAGTGTATTTTATTTGGCCCACACGCTGTTTTCAAAATCTAGAAAATTTCCGTAACATAGATTCTTGGCTTCTCTTAAAATGCCAGAAGACTTGGCAATACTGAGCTATATTCCCATAATCAGCTGGGGCTGGGCTCAGGCTGCCCGCCTTTAGCAGGACACATGCTCTTCAGTTTGCGGCAAGCACCACTGTGCCCTAGATGCACCATTCTGGCCCGGGAAGCATTTGGGTCTGTGCCCTGCTCTAAGGAAAATGAGACCTTCCTTCCAGGAAGTCTTAGCAGTGAGCGTTCACTTCCTCATCTGCCTCTTCTGCTACAACCATATGGTTTCTCTTCTGGAATTAAAATAGCTACTCTTCAGAGTGAGATGGAGAGTAAAAAGACCTGTATTTGAATACACAAAGTCTGTAATGCCCTAGGAGGAGAAAACTACTCATAAAAAGTAGTCACAGGGGCGGGCGGTGGGGGGAAAAAAATCTTTTGAAGTCTTATAATTTCCATTTCGGAGTTCACCCATTTCGTTAGAAGTTACCTGCTTTACCTGTAGGAAAAAAAAAAAAAAGTAGTCACGAAGTCAATACAGCCAGAAACAATTTCACAAGTGGAGAAGGAGAAGCAGCAAATGTTTCATTTTAGTGCTTCCTAATGACAGTCTGAATTCCATGCAAGATGCTCCTGGCCCAGGTGCTTTGCAGAAGTTCTGTCTAATCCTTATAAAAGCCTGGGAGGAAGGTGGTTCTAGTAGCCCCAGTTCACAGAGGAGAGAGATGAGAAACGAGGCTCATAGCTTCTTTTGCAAGGTGCGGTAAGGTGGGATTTTAACCTAGTCTAGTTTGATTTTTTTTTTTTTTTTAGCTGCGCTGCACAGCAGGCAGGATCCTAGTTGCCCAACCAGGGATGGAATCCATCCCCCCTGCAGTGGAAGCACGGAGTCTTAACCACTGGACCGCCAGGGAAGTCCCTAGTTCGATTTTTAAATTGGTGGTGTTCTTCACAAACCTCACCACCTGTCTTAGTAAGTTTCCAGTGTCATCTTACTCATGTTGCATTTTTTTTTAAAAAACATCTTTATTGGAGTATAATTGCTTTACAGTGGTATTAGTTTCTGCTTTATGACACAGTGAATCGTCCGTATGTATACATACATCCCCATATCTCCTTCATGTTGCATTTTGTCGTGATTAGGTAGACCTGAGACTCAGTTTTTCTTATGTGGAAAAAATAGAGGTGTCGTGCCTACTCTTCCAGTTTTGCAGGGAGTTGGAGGGTTAATTGAGATGACGTATGTGGAAGGGCTGGGTAAATGATGAAACACTAGATAACCAGAGGGGGTACGGTTCTATTTTCCTACCTCTAGGTTCATACCTGTTGGTGTCCTGGCCGGGAAACGTAGCAACAATTCAGGCTGCTGTGAATTGGAGACGGGGGTGTTGGAATATAATCCTTTAGAAGCAGGGCTTATGGTTTTGTTGTAAATCTAACCTTTACGTTTCAAAGGAGCGTGAGGCCTGACAGACCTCTCAACAGTGAGTTGTAGGTATAGCGTTAGACAGGGATTCAACACTTCATAATCAGGGTTAGGGTCATGTGATCTTTAACGAATTGGACAATTTTCTGTAATTCAGTTTCCTCATCTGAAAGTTGAAACAGTTCATCCAAATCACTTCCAGAGGCCCAGCTACAGTTTCCCACCATCATCAATTTAATTGACATTGAAGTGTGTGCCTGTTTTGTTAGTTTCTTATTTTTTATACTGAATATTTACCAAGGTTTTTAGCCTTGTAAGGAGTACTTTCAAAGGTTTCAATTGCTGGTTCCTCTCCACACTCCTGCCCCACCTCCCCAAAGGACCAACACACATCCTCACACTCTTTTCGCCTCTTGTGTTTATGGAGATCTGTGTTATTTTTAAATCTGTGCTTGTGACTTCTGAATGTCATTTAAGAAGTAAAAGAGAAGCCTATTGAGAAATCCTGGGCAGAAAGAAGGCCCCCAGAGCCTTGGGCGTCAGGTGATAGCTTTGCTCCTCTTTATTCAGGTGATATACTTCCTAACTTCAGATTTTTTAAATGCAGTGTTGAAGGCTTTGCATCTGCAATTGTTGCATAAGACAACGAGCACTGCTAATTTGGAACGGGAGTGAGACCATTCCTTTGCTCACTGATGTGAGTGAGCAGCTATTCAGGGCTTGGATGACTAGCTGCAGTTGTGACAGAATCATTTTCTGTCATTTGCTGAGGCAGTGAACTTCCTCTTAAATGTGGCCAGTGCTGTTATTAAAGATAATGCATTGCCCTGTTTAAAATACAAGTCGCTGCAGGGTTCATTTTGAAAATAGAAGTTTGAGTGTCTTGGTGTACCTCTGGAGCGGGAAGAGGGATAGAAATTTGATTACATGACCGATTCCGTAGCTGGTTGTGGAATTGTGACCTGCCTATGTTTGGAGAACTGACCTTGCCTTTTTTTTTTTTTTTTTTTTTTTTTTTAGCACGAACCCGTGTCCCCTCTATCGGCAGGCGGACTCTCAACCACTGCGCCACCAGGGAAGCCCTGACCTTGCTTTTTATACACGCTTTCCCCTACGTTTTCTGGATGAATGTTGATGAGGAGCTGGAATTGAAGATCACATGCTTTCTGTAGGCATGTTTCCTAATTAAGTCACTTCCTTAAGTGACACCTCCATTATCCCTTCCAGGGGTGTATTTCCCACTATGGTAATTATCAGCTTGTTGCTACTAACTTAGCTTTTGATTTTATAGGATTTTAGCTAGTTTGTAGATAATTTGAGGCAAATAATGAAAAATTAATGGTACCATTTTATGTGTGAAGATTTGAGTTAAGGAAGACATAAAAGCCTTAAACTGGCCTTTAAACTGTATTCTCCTTGAAATTCTATTAAGGACAAAACATTTTTTTTGTACCCCTTTACTGCTCATCTTCCCTATCAGGCAGAGGGTGAGGGGTACTGAAAGCTCCTCTATTTTATCAAAGCACTTAAATTATAAGGGTGTTATTTCTGGGCAATAAAACTCTCAATAAATATTGAAGTATGTATGTAGTATTAATTACCCTTATCCCTTTATTTAAGATCTTAGGAAGATTTAGATTAACAGCATTTCACTTTTCCTTTCCATTGAGTAATAGACGCAGAGCCAAATAAGACCAGCAAAATTAGGGGCCAGCTTTTAAAGCGTCAGCAGACCTGTCTAGAAACCATAGGAACGGCCGAGGGGGAGAGGGGCAGTGGGGGAGGGAGATTACGTTATCTTCAGGTGGGTGCTGAAATGCCAGCCCTATAAGGGATGTTGTGTAGTCAGTTACGAAAAACAAATGAAGAACAATAACAGAAAAGCTTATCCACTTCACAGTTACCCATGCCAGGGCAGATAAATCAGCACGAGGTAGCCAGTTGTGCAAGAAACCCCAGGAAAAAGGGGTTGCCAATCTCCACTGATGCCTCTAATAACCATAACATCTATGTGTTTGTACCTAAATACCAATCTCTGAGTCACACCCTGTGGGCAGCACAAAGATGAATAGTACTGAGTTCTTACTCATTGGGCTCTGGTCAGTTTAGTAGGGTAAAAAGATCCCTGAGTATATAATTATAATAAAGATGGTTCCTGGTAGCCCCTGAAAGAGTCAGAAAAAAAATCAATGGAACATCCCAATGAGAGAGATTCTCTGGGGCTAATTGAGAGAAGAGCTGGGAGAGTGTTTTTTGGTTTTTTTAAAATTTATTTTATTTTTGGCTGCATTGGGTCTTCGTTGCTGCGTGTGGGCTTTCTCTAGCTGCAGTGAGCGGAGGCTACTCCTTGTTGCTGTGCACGGGCTTCTCATTGCAGTGGCTTCTCTTGTTGCGGAGCACGGGCTCTAGGCGCGGGGGCTTCAGTAGTTGTGGCACATGGGCTCAGTAGTTGTGGCGCACAGGCTTAGTTGCTCCGTGGCATGTGGGATCTTCCCGGACCAGGGCTCGAACCCATGTCCCCTGCATTGGCAGGCGGATTCTTAACCACTGCGCCACCAGGGAAGCCCCTGGGAGAGTGTATTTAAGGAGGCCTTGAAGAAAGTGGGAGAGCTTTGAAAATGTTCAGGGATTCCATCACTGTACCGCTTCAATTTATTAAATGGAACATGTTAATTTACTTTATTAAGTGTTGTTCCTCTTGCCAAAACTTTGAGCGTTTTTAGTATTAAAACTCACTGGTTAATCTTTTACAGCATGCATTCTCCATGGGGGTGATAAAGATGGGTTCTTGGGAGGCAAAAATATTTCAGATATTACAATGGTTTGTGGCCCTCCAAAGTACTCAATTTTTAGTACTCAGTTTTTCTTGTTAGAAAGAATTTAAATTTAGCTGTTCTCCTTAGGGAAGCAGTAGTGAAAAGATTGAGAAACACTGCTTTAGATAATCATTACCTCTCATGCTTATGAAATAAGTGGCACTTTGTTTAAAACATCACTAATTTTATGATATATAATGTGGCTTCACATATGAAACATAGTTTGTCTCTCCTCACTCCTTAAATTATTTTAACTACCATAAAACATTTGATGTGATCCAAACTCTGGAATAAAAATAGTGCCTTGGTAAATGCTATAGGAAAGATTCTACAAAGACTGTTGATAAGTGTAGTTAAATCTATCCATTAAGACGTATTGTGCTTAATACTTAGGGAAGAAAATCACAGAACTGTTTCTGTGTTATCTGAATGTACGATGTAGCTTTCTTTGTTTTTTGCTGTTGTTTTGTTTTTGTTTTTATTAATTTTTATTGGGGGTATAGTTGATTTACATTGTTGTGTTAGTTTCAGGTGTACAGCAAAGTGAATCTGTTATACATATATCCACTCTTTTTTAGGTTCTTTTCCATATAGGCCATTACAGAATATTGGGTAGAGTTCCCTGTGGTATATACAGTGGGTCCTTATTAGTTATCTATTTTATATGTAGTAGTGTGTATGTTGAATGTATGTAACTTTGGAAGAGTAAAATCTTTTCTAAAATGTGGGAACTTGTGAATTTGCTATTTGTTGTACTTTTTTTTTTTTTTTTTTTGGGGAACTTTTTATTAGAAAAACTAATTTAAAATATTAGTAATTATTTTCCATGAAGGTAATGTCCACTTGGGGATCTATAGCAAATGTAACTGGGACTTTTTTTAAAGATAGGTCAAATGAGAGCCAAAAAAGGAGTTTGAAGACTCATGACAAATGGATGAGGGTATATATATTCAATACTCGTTATGTAAACACTTTGTTTATGCAGAGTGCCTTGTTGGATTCATGCCTGCCCTGGTGAAACCCTCACAAAGGGAGCTAGGCATGCATTCAAATAAGAACAGTAAGATGTTATCTGCACAGTATAATAAATGTTTTGTATAGAGTTCAGGGGGGTGTGGGGGGGAAGTACAGGGAGCAGGCAAAGGTGATCTAATTTGGAAAAGAGAAGGTTGAGGAGGACCTTCAATGGCAGCAACATAATGAGTTTGAACTTCAGCATGAAGGGACCTAAATAAAACTCAGCATGCACTGGGCATTGAACCTAGACCAGAAATGACTGAATCTGTATTGAGCCATCATCATAAAGTTTTTTTTAAATTAATTAATTAATTTATTTATTTATTTTTGCGGTACGTGGGCCTCTTACTGCCGTGGCCTCTCCTGTTGCGGAGCACAGGCTCCGGACGCGCAGGCTCAGCGGCCACGGCTCATGGGCCCAGCCGCACCGCGGCATGTGGGATCTTCCCGGACTGGGGCACGAACCCGTGTCCCCTGCATCGGCAGGCGGACTCTCAACCACTGCGCCAGCAGGGAAGTCCCCTATTATCTTTAAGTGCTTCTGTGCTTTCTAGTCCAAAAAGCTACCTCTGATTCACTGTGTACTTTCATTGTCTCCTATTAGCAACCAGCCATTTACCCAAAGAGGCCAGGTTTCTTTCAGTGGGAAAGGGGTTTAGAAGCCAATGTCTGGGTGCACAGAGTGCTCACTCTCCTGCAGTATCATTGCTTCCAGACCTTTGCAAGTAGACAGAGTTATGAAATATATGTTTCGACAATTGAAATTCTATTGTTATTTCCAACTCAAATTTAACATTATAAGGTTTTTCTTAACTTGGATTTAATTTATTGCCTCATATTAAAAAACTTAGGTCTTAATAAATAACATTTAATGTTTCCTATATCCTAATAATACATAGTTTCAAATATTCAATACCAATATTTCTGCTAACAGTAAAACCACTGAGTGAGTTTTAATATTTTTTTGTCCTTTTTCTCTTTAGATTATATCCCCACAGTTGTTGCAAAGTGACTTTTAACAACCCATATGATTAGATTACCGAATTAGTAGTTAGTTTGAATTTGTTTTCAGCTATGGGGTATGAGGGGTTTTTTTGTTTGTTGGTTTATTTCTCATTTTTGATTTAATTTTCAGAAGTCAAAATTATTTTTTAAAAAAGGTATATGTACTTTAAACAGTCTAGGTTCCATTCCTTTCTTCACCCCATCCCTCCCACACATAACCCCATAGTATCTGTTTTTATTAGTTTCTAGTTTATTCTTTCAGTGCTTTTATTTATGTGTGTTCTTATTTTCTCTTTTCTTATTTAAAAAGACAGTATAATATTGCTTTTTTCCATTTCTGTATCCTGGAGATCACAGTAATGATATAGCTTTTTTTAAAAAGCAGCAAAAAAAACTTTTGTTCATGAAACGATCATTAAAATCTCTGTTTACCAGAAGTTATCAGAGTTTTTAAAGAATAATATGAGAGTTTACAAGTGTAAATTATCAGTAAATCTTTGACTACAAAAACACATACATTAAAATTTTGGAATGTCTATACAGTGTTGGAGTTTGGAGCCAATTGAAAAGGTGTCAGTTATTGTTCAGTTACTCTATAAATTGTTATTTACGTATTTAGGAATTTGTGGGAGACTTTAGAGCAGTTGCTTAAGCAGGTCACCTTTGGATTAGAGCTAAAGTCTATTTATGGAGAGGTATGGATGATATTTTAAGTTCTTTTCCCAGCTTATTCATAAAAACAAGCCGACAAGTGAAGAACTTCCCTGGAACTAGTCCATTCACTCTCAGTGTATTGTATTACCTTAAAACTCTCCTTTCTCTGGGAGGGGAGAGGATTTTAGTACTTTGGATTTTATAGTCCTTACCAGAGGCCACGAATAACCTCTTAATTGCCAGATCTAGTAGATACTTAAACTTTTCCTGGCACCTGACACTTTGCCTTCTTAAATCCTCACCTCTGTGATATCAGCTGACCTTGAATTTTTCTTCTGAATCTGCAGACTTTCTCAGCTTCCTTTCTCTGCAGTGTAGGGAGTGGTGAGGTTTAGACTTTAGAATCAGGTGGGGATCTGAGTCTGGATTTATCTCTTGATAGCTCTCTGAACCTGGGTTAGTCAACTTTCTGGATTCAATTTTTATAAAATGGGACAAATAATACCTCTCCCATCTATCTTATTTTTGGGAGGCTCAAAAGAGATAATGTACAATTAAATTATAAAGTCTTAACAAGTGTTATATTAGTCATTTTTCTTTTTTTTCCCCCTGAGCTTCACTGTTGTTTTAAAAATTGTTATTAATTAATTAATTAACTTTTGGCTGCATTGGGTCTTCGTTGCTGTGCATGGGCCTTCTCTAGTTACGGCGAACCGGGACTACGCTTCATTGCGGTGCACGGTCTTCTCAGTGCGGTGGCTTCTTTTGTTGCAGAGCTCGGGCTCTAGGTGTGCGGGTTTCAGTAGTGGTGGCATGCGCATTCAGTAGTTGTGGTGCATGGGCATGTGGGATCTTCCTGGACCAGGGATCGAACCCATGTCCCCTGCATTGGCAGGCAGATTCTTAACCACTGCACCACCAGGGAGGTCCCTAGTCATTTTTCTTAATAGTAGAAAGTATCTTGCAGTTAATAATTTGGATAAGAGACAGTGTATAATTAATCTTTGATAGGAGGATAGTTGGCCCAGATGGTAATTGACCTCCCAGACTGGATATGCTAAACGATCAGCATGGCCTCCACCCCTTTGTTTTGCAGCTGCTTCCACCATTGGAAACAGTCTTCCTGTGTCTTGCCTTTCCCTTCCCCTTCCCATTTCTTTTTTATTGCCAGCATGAATGAGTCCCAGGCGTGGTACTCAGACTCTCTTCCTCTGCAGCTAGTGACCCCGTAGAGCCCTCCCAGGACTCATTCTCATCTCCTTCATGGGGAGTCCCCACTGCCCTAGTCAGGCTCCTGCCACACACAGTGACTGACCCCTTCCCCGTCAAGTTTATGTTGCTGCCATCATAAGTCCATGCCTCACTGGGTTCTTCCTTTCCATCTCTGGAAGCTTCTTGAGCTTCTGACTCTAGCAGTACTAACCAGCACCAGAGGCTTATAAACTAGCATACTATTCTTTAGCTTAGTGGCATGAGCTGAGGGTGCCTCATTCCCTCACTGGAGGGAACTCTAGTCCCTGGCCAACTCAAAGCGACTGTTTTATCTAGGCCAGTGCTACTCAGTGTCAGTAAACCAGAAACATCACCCCCACTTGGGAACTTTTCTTGGTCCTACCTTATATCTACTGATTCAGAATCTCTTGCTGTGGGACCCATGTTTTCAGAAGTCCTCCAGGTGACTTGTAGGCACACAAAAGTTTGAAAACCAAGATAAACAACAGAGATTGGTATTCTAAATGTACTTTTCCATGGAAACAGTGTCATAAGTTGTATTTGTGGTCATTCAGTATTGTGCCTTATCGTTTAGTAAAATTTCCAGGTAAGCCTGTAAATGGGTCTAATGTTGTTTTGGTCAAAACATATATTGGGGGCTTCCCTGGTGGCGCAGTGGTTGAGAGTCCACCTACCGATACAGGGGACACGGGTTCGTGCCCCGGTCCGGGAAGATTCCACATGCCACGGAGCGGCTGGGCCCGTGAGCCATGGCCGCTGAGTCTGTGCGTCCGGAGCCTGTGGTCCTCAACGGGAGAGGCCACAACAGTGAGAGGCCCGCGTACCGCAAAAACAAACAAACGAAAAAAACGTATATTGAGTCAATCAGTTGTCTTATTCACACACTTTTGAACTGTAGCCCTTTAGGAATGCATTAATAAGTTAGAAAGTATTTTGAAAACATAGAATGTGAGAATTGTGTACTGCTTTTATTATTTACTGATTAATTCATATTTCATATCAATGCAGAAAGGATATGTTACAACCAGCTTAGGAAATTATGCCATTTAGAAAGGTAATGAAATGAAAATTACCCTCATGGCCCTTTTTATGAAGAGAAATTCTTCCTCCTGATTTCCTCTCATGCTCCTGGTTCCGCTATTAAAATTCGTTCTCAGCCATTTGGAGCCAGTTTTTTACTACAGCCAGGATTCTGCAACAATGAGATCTATTTTAATCTCTAGATTGAAATGCAGTAAGGAAGGTAAACAGTTACCTCATTTCGAGTCTGTGGAATTTCCAACAATTTTTGAGACTTATGTAAGTACCCCTGTGTCCCAGGGTCATGGTTGGGAGTGGTGATTAGTTCTCGTTTGCTAAGTTTCTTATAATTGAGTATCCTGCTGTCTCCTGATGGTAAACGTCAGGAATAGTTATCTACATTAGTTTAGCATTTATTCATAGAATGCAGCTTTAAAAAAAAAAAAAGTCTTCTCAATAAACATTGAGTTAGCTCAATGGATAACAAGTTAAAGATATTCAGAGACTAAATATGCCTGACCAGAGGTTCCCAGAATTGTATCTCATTGTCTCTTTTGGGTCATAACTGTCAAATTTTTGCTGTTTTTTATTTTAATTTTTTTAGTTTCTCTTTTACTGCTTAGGATAGGTATCTAGAGATTCTTGAGCTTGTGATAAGAGTTTTAACCCCAAGTTACTATTTCTTCCCTTAAGTCAACAAATATTTCACTCTAGCTATTTGACTACCTGCTGTATATGAGACACTACAGTAGTCTCTGAGAATACAAAATCAAATAAGATTCTACCTCTACCTTCATAGTACTTAATTCTTACTATAATAATAGTACAAGTGAGTGTGTATGAGTGCTGGGTGGTGTTACACTCCTTAACTAGCAATTGACAGCCAGCCGAGGGGAATTTGCTATAGGATATTGGGGTTACCCCAATATTGGAGGAATAAATGAGTCTTGGGAACAGCTAGGTATAGGGAGTCTTGGTCTAGGGACTCAAACTCCACTGCTACTCTTTTTAAAAAAAATTAATCATTTTTTGGCTGCATCGGGTCTTCATTGCTACACGCAGGCTTTCTCTAGTTGCGTTGAGCAGGGGCTACTCTTCATAGTGGTGTGTGGGCTTCTCATTGTGGTGGCTTCTCTTGCTGCAGAGCATGGGCTCTAGATGCGCGGGCTTCAGTAGTTGTGGCACGCGGGCTCAGTAGTTGTGGCTCGTGGGCTCTAGAGCACAGGCTCAGTAGTTGTGGCGCATGGGCTTAGTTGCTCTGCAGCATGTGGGATCTTCCCGGACCAGGGCTTGAACCCATGTCTCCTGCATTGGCAGGTGGATTCTTAACTACTGCACCACCAGGGAAGTCCCGATATTCTCTTTATTTCTAATATGTACTGTTACATAATGCTTCATTTCTCCTTTGTCTCTCTCTCTCTGTCTCTGTCTCTCTTCGCTCTATCTCCTCTACCTTTTTTCTTTCATTTTTCATGGAAGGGCCCTAATTGGCTCACCTACAGTCAAGTGGCCATCCCTAGACCAATCATGTGTGGCTAGGGAACAATTCTATGAGGAGGATGGAGGAGGGTAGGAAGAAAAGACAATGTCTAGAAGAAAGTGGGTCTGGACAGGTAAAACATGTCTCTGCCAGGTCTTTGCCAAGCACTTTACATTTATTCATTCTCTCAAGTCCTCAAAATAGCCCAATTTTATAGTTAGAGAAACTGAGTTTTAGGAAGGTTAATTAACTTACCCAATTCACACAACTAGTAAGTGGCAGAGCTAGGAAACTAGCCCAAGTTTCTGGTAATTTCCTTCATTTTAACCACTGCACTGCTTAATGGCTACATTGCAGTGTTTAAGAACTACAATATAGAAATGCATGTGAAGCAGCCTTAGGGTGATGTGGTCCTTAAACTGAGTGTTGAAGGCTGGGGGTGGGGTGGAGATTTGTCAGGCAAAAGGAAGATAGATCATTCCAGGTGGAGGAAAAGGCATGTGGGAGGAAATTGTGGCATGCAGCAACACTGCTTTCTGTACACAGGATGACTTTTATGGCTGAGAATAAGATGTGAGGAGAGCAGATGGGAAAGCTGAGGATCTGGATGGGGCCAACCGTGAAGACCCTTGTGTGGCAAACTAAGGAATTTATATTTTACCCTGAAGTCTTCAGAGTCCATTTGAAGGACCTGGAGCATGGGAGAGACATGGCCATATTCATGGTTGAGAACTGTAAGTCTTGGCATGCTCTACAGGATTTACTGGGGGAGGGCCAACCGGTTGGGAGGTTTCTGCAGTGGTGCCCAGAGGATGCTATGAGCTCCTTAACCAGGCATGGAGTTGGGGGATCTAAGTCATAGCTGTGAGGTAGAATCTACAGGCTGAGGGACTAGATGTGGGTGAGAGTAAGAAGCTAGGAGGACAGGCACATTCTTCGGAATTCTTGGTCCACTAAGACAGGAGCACCACAAGGATGGTATTTGAGACAGAGGTAGACAGCAGAAAGAAGCAGAAAATTCATGCAGGTTTGGTCAGCTTGAATGTATGCAAGATGCAGATGTAGGTATCCTGAAGGCATTCAGAAATGCACATCAGGGGCTTCCCTGGTGGTGCAGTAGTTGGGAGTCCGCCTGCCGATGCAGGGGACACGGGTTCGTGCCCCGGTCTGGGAGGATCCCACATGCGGTGGAGCGGCTGGGCCCTTGAGCCGTGGCCGCTGGGCCTGCGCGTCCGGAGCCTGTGCTCCGCAATGGGAGAGGCCACGGCAGTGAGAGGCCCGCTTACCGCAAAATAACAAAAACAAAAACAAATGCACGTCAGACACTCCAGAGATCAGTACTGTAGATATGAATATGGCAGTGCTTACTGTTTCCATCTTCAGGGGAGCCTTGGGAATAGAGATCTCCCAGAGCAAGCTTGGTAGGAAGAAGAACCAAATGGGAGTCCCAGGGAACAGCAGCCTTTGAGGCTCACTTGTTCATCCCCACATAAGGGCTAGTGGGGAGAGGAAGTTTGAGTTAATCACATTCCTATTGTATAGAGACTTGCTATATGTCAGATATGGTTTACTGGGTATCAGAGGATTATCTTAGAATGGCTGTAAACCATGTTCCATAATAAATTAATTTTGGCTCAGAAAGCAGTTTAAGATTTCCCATTAACTGGAGGTGGGGACAGGGACAGATACAGACTCAACAGTAGAAAAGAATTCTTAGAAATTCCCTTTCAAGCAGAGATCCTCAGAGTACCTCTGAAAGGTGATTCACCGGCTTTTGGACGTTTCCAGTGAAGGGGACTCCTGCTTTCTGACATAACTCATTGCATTGCTGGGCAGCTTCTGATAGTGTCAGAATTGCCTTTCTGCTGCCTCTGGCTCCCCCTTGGGCCTCTGGAATTTCCCTCCTGCTCGGCCATCCTGGCCAAGGCCAGCTTGGTGTAGGCTGTCCCTGTTAACAGAGCGAGTGAGCTGAGAAGCCAAGCTAGTGTGCTGAATTAAGAATATGCAGACTGGGCTTCCCTGGTGCAGGAAGATCCCACATACTGCGGAGCACCTAAGCCTGTGCACCACAACGCCTGAGCCTGCGCTCTAGAGCCCACGAGCCACAACTACTGAGCCCACGTGCCGCAACTGCTGAAGCCTGCGTGCCTAGAGCCCGTGCTCTGCAACAAGAGAAGCCACCTCAATGAGAAGTCCGTGCACAGCAACAAAGAGTGGACCCCGCTCACCGCAACTAGAGAAAGCCGCGCACAGCAACGAAGACCCAAAGCAGCCAAAAATAAATAAATAAATAATAAAAAAAAGAATATGCAGATTGTGACCAGCTGAAGGAGGTGGCAAAAGCCACCCACACGGGGGTGTCCAGTGGCTCCCTCAGCATCCAACTCCCATTTTGGGGAAGTGAAACCCACAGGTCGTTTCGATGGAAGACACAGTTTTAATACACCCATACAAAGGAAGTACAGTCACAAGATTAGTAATTTACAGATTCCAGAATCGAGGGGGTGCCATGAGCCGGGGGAAGGGCAGCTCTCTGTCACAGGTCAGCAGCAAGCAGGAGATAGAGCAAGGTAGCAAGCATCTATGACAGTCACTCCTGGATATCCCTGGGGGATTCGTTCCAGGAGCCCCCACGGATTCCAAGCTCTGGGGATGCTCATCCCTGATGTAAAATGACTTTGTACAGTGAATACAGCCTACCTTCAGTATTTGTAGGTTTCACATCCGCAGATAAGGAGGGCCAACTGTACTCATAAAGTGGTTGGGGTGGGGGCTTCCCTCGTGGCGCGGTGGTTGAGAGTCCGCCTGCCGATGCAGGGGACACGGGTTCGCGCCCCGGTCCGGGAAGATCCCACATGCCGTGCAGCGGCTGGGCCCGTGAGCCATGGCTGCTGGGCCTGCGCGTCTGGAGCCTGTGCTCCGCAGCGGGAGAGGCCACAACTGTGAGAGGCCCATGATTTACAATGTTGTGTTAGTTTCTGGTATACAACACAGTGAATCAGTTACACATATACATATATCCACTCCTATATCCACTTTCCTTGGGCTTAACTCTAAGTGGTTAATTTCAAAACTGCCCTGGGACAAGCGAAGTGGGAACTACGATGGGCATCCTAAACTCAAGTCCTGATCTAAATGTCCAGACTGGATGTGAGCAGGGTTACCAAACTGTAAAATGCCTAGGCAGCAACTCAGAAAAGCAAAAGTTGTTTTTCTCAAAAGATTTTCTCATCACAGCAATCGCTTGGTTATGAGGGGAGGCCAGCAGTAGAGCTCAGATTAAGATTCTACCTAGAGGTGCCCTAGGTGCTCTGGTTTATCAGCCATTTCTCTGCTGGAGATGTTTGGGGCTCGCTTTACATGTCTTGCTCTCATAAGTAAATAACTTTTTTCTTTGGAACATAGATTTATTTTCCTTGAATTGATTTCAGGGGACACCCTCATGAAGAAACCATATATATATTTTGTGGCTGTTCCCTGCAGCTTGCGGGATCTTATTTCCCCAAGCAGGGATCAAACTCATGCCCTCGGCATTGAAAGTGCAGAGTCCGTTAATAACCACTGGACCGCCAGGGAAGCTCCCCTCCACCTTTTTACACCCCCATAAAAATATTTTAAGCTTTTAGAAACAAATAGGCAGGTTTAGAACTCATTCATTATTCTAGTGCCCCCTTGATGTTATGGAGAGAATATGAGTTCCTTTGTTCATTCAACTAACTTATTGAGTGCCTGCTCCCTGCTGTGTGACTTGAGATGTGGGAGAACATAACCAAAGTCAACATCCACCATTAGGAAGCATATCTATCTTTAACTAATTGAAATAATGGGGTGGTATTGGGCATCCAGTTTTAAACAGTTGACATTCTTGTCAGTGCATTTGTCTCCTTCAAGGCCATAGCAAAGTCTCGTGGTACTTTCTAGCTTTTTGAGGGTGGGGAGATCACTTTTCCTAAAATGGAACCCAGATTTGGCCCTTCTAGGGCCTCAAGGGTTAAACTAGCATGTTCTTTTCCTTATAAATTAGGGAGTCTTGGTTTGTTAACTGAGCTGTGGCATGGGTCTGGGCACAAAGGTAGAAATGTTGGATCAGATAAAAATCAGCTTTCAAAGGACTATTTTGTTGTTGTTCAGGCTTTAATCTGGAAACAAAACAGACTTTCTCTACAGGTTAGTTAATACAAGGGTGAAGATTTTCCAAAGCAGATTATTTTTAGTTAAAATAACTCTTTTTTAAAAACAACGACTGAAGTAATGAGGGGGAAATTAATTATTGTTCTTAATGTACATTTGTAGTAATAATGTACTCGCTCAGAACAAAAAATGTTGGAGTGCTGGAACCATATGACATGTCATAATTCCTTCCTGAAGTACCTGTGTTCTATTTATAGGCCGTTGTGCAACTAATTACGAGAGCGTCGCTTGTGTGAACGCAATACATCGTTTAAAACCTCAGTGGCTCTGAGAAAATGCCAGAAGGGCTCGTCTAGGACCTTTAACTGAGTCTTTTTCCGTATGATACTGGTGGGATCAATAAAATGGAGGATCATGACACACCTCTCTTGGGGTTAGGGTTACAAGCATTCACTCGGCTGTTAGATGGAGAGCACTTTAAACGGTTCTGTTTTCCAACAGTCAGACAAGTACCCTGTGAGGAAAGTACTGCTCATTGTTCCTGTCTTACCGATAAGAAACAGAGGCACAGGGAGATAAAGTAGCTTTTACTGAAAGTCCTGCCGCTACTTTCAGGCTGACCCAGCCTTTAGACCTGGGGAATCCGGTTCCAGAGTCGCTCTGCTCCTAAGGGCTTTACCCAGCTGCCTCCCAAATTTCCAGCAGAAATCTGCCTGCCTGCACCCCACCAGGTGCATCCCGCTCTGTTGTGTGTTTAGGGGCACAGCCATCGTCTTTGAGGAAGGTGGACGAGTGGCCTTCACCTCTCCAATGAAGGACAGAGCACATTTTTAAAGAGCTTTTCTAAACCAGGAACTCAGAAATCCCAATTTAGAGTGTTCTTACCACCAAACAGTCCTCTTCTGTGTACATTTATTCGTCTTCTGTTGCTTTAAGGTTAAAAAGGAAACTATCAGAGCCCTAGATGGCCCAGAACTTTCTTTATCCCAGAGCAAGGGAAAAACCAAAGATTGTATCTGGGTTTTTGAGGAAACTGCTGATTAAAAATTTATGTATTTTATTTGATGTCTGTTGAGATTAGCGTCCTTTTATCTTTTGGTTTCATTTCATTAGTTTCTGGCTTTTTAAAGTTCACTTTTTTTAGGTTACATGCTTCAAATCGACTTGCACTTTGTCTTGAAAAATACATTTCTCTAACATCGCTGATGGTACTAATACATCTGGTCAAATCAATAAAGAAAACCTTATCTTTAGCAATGTAGTGGCCTCAAGCACATTGCTTTTTTTTAAATTGCCAATAGGAGCTAACAGCTGTGTGCTAGTAGCACTGTTCTAAACCTGCAAAAAAGTTATTTTTCTGCTCTATTTAATGCAAAACTTCCAAACTCGAAATCCTTTTTAGGTAGGCCTTTATTTTGATTTCACTTGACCCTCACTGAGCTGCACTGTGGCCTTGTATGGGAATTGCTCCAGCATCTGACAGAGTGCAGACTTCCTGATTTAAATGTGGAAGTTGGTCTTTAGTGTTATCAATGGTTTTGCTTAGAGGACCCAGAGACTAATTGAAAGGAAGTGCCCAATGGCAGCTTTCTGGTTTCTACCTGTACTATTTTAAAAGTTCATTTGTAAACAGCCAATGTGAAGAAGAAGACATTGATATTTATGTAGGGAGATCTTTGGGACAATACTATATCTTCTTTTGATCTATAGTGTTCGTATTTTAATCTTCAGTTATCTAATTACACTGGTGAGGGAGCTAGGAGCTAACGATGGCCCCCAAATGCTAGCAGCGAAGTATATCCAAAGCTAACGTTATAAGTAACACCAAGACGCACATTAAATTCTATCCAAACCTACATCTCTCTCTTTGCTTCACTCATATATTATGTGTAGTGATATGAAATTATCAGTATCGGACTGTTTTTGACCTATAAAAACAATTTCAGAGCGTTCAGTCTAATAGTTTATTTCAGGGCTCAGCACATTTTCTGTAAAGGTATAGGTAGTAAAATACTATAGGCTTGGCGGGCAGACAGTCTCTGTGGAAATTGCTAACTGCCATTGTACCTGGAGGCCCACAATAAACAATACGTAAATGAATGAATGTGGCTGTGTTCCAATAAAACTTTATTTCTGGACATGGAAATGTGAATTTCATGTAATTTTCACATGTCACATAATATTCTTTTGATTTTTTTCCCCAACTACTTAGAAACGTAATAAACGTTCTCGGCTTGGGGGCCATACAAAACCAAGCAGTGGCCCGAATTTCACCCAAAAGCCACAGTTTGCCAACCCCTAGTTGGCTGCCACTGCCTTTGTAATTTCTGGTACCAAGCACTTTCTGTTCACTCTCCTAAAACCAATTTCATTATCTCCTCCAGAACTCCCCACCCCAAGCCTTGTTTCACCTTTTCATCTCCCTTCATAATCGGAGTACTTCGTTTGTTCACCCTGCCAGTGGACACGTGAACAGCATCCTCTTTGCTCCTCTCTCCTCCACTACCCGTGTCCAGCAGGTCTTAACTAGGAATTCTCAGTTCTCTCACCTCCTCTGAAGCCTTCTGTTCGCTTCCACCCAGAGCCACTGCTTGATTCATGACCTCTTTGTCACCTGGGCTGTTATAAAAGTGACACTTTGGTGACACTCTTGTGTGACAAAAGTGACTTCACTTTTGTCATTTATCCTCTGTAATCCATCCTCCATCAGGCCACTACTGTTATTTTCCTAAACAGTTTTTATCATATCGGACCCTTCTTTAAAGCATCTTAGATTCTTCCCATGGGTCATAGGCTCTATAGGATAAAGTTCCTATAGAATTGCACGGTCTAGTTCTGATGTAGCTCCCTCGCCAAGCCTATACTTAAGTCACACCCACCCCTCTTTATAAAGTTCACATCACTCTGTTTTCAGAGGTTATTCCTATGCCTGGAGGGTCTTGCCTTGCTTTTTCTCTGATTCTTGATTTCCTCCTTTATTCCACGAGGGTGAGCTCAGGTGCCACCTCAGCTGTGACACTTTCCGTGACTCTTCTTTTGCAGAATTGTCTCCTCCTCTGCATTTTCAGGTCTCTTGTGACATACATCTTGGGTATAGCATCAGTCAGAACAACTCAGTTATTTATAGGAAGGTGTCTCTACTGTGTAGATGACTATGGGCTCCCTGGGGGTAGAAGCCATGCCGTAGTCTTCTTGCTTTATCCCTCTTGGCTACACAATATTTCAAAGTAATTATTTCAATCAAGATGTACTACGTATCTAATAACTTTCTTGGTTTATTTATGAAGTCGCAGAGATCTGATTACAGGGTTGCAGAATCCAGTGCCTTTGGGGCCAGGCTGGTGACTTAATGGCAGAAGTGGACAGAGTGCGGTCTGGGGTGAGCTAGCGAGGAAATGCCCCATCTCTGATCGTTGTCGCCCAAGAGTGTGACAGGTGTTGCTGAAGGTATTATTTTCCAAGAGAAATGGGAAAACTAAAATTTTAATATAAATATCCCAGTTTTTCTTTTAATTAATTAATGGCTGCATTGGGTCTTCGTTGCTGCGTGCGGGCTTTCTCTAGTTGTGGCGAGTGGGGGGCTACTCTTCGTTGCGGTGTGTGGGCTTCTCATTGTTGTGGCTTCGCTTGTGGAGCATGGGCTCTAGGCGTACAGGCTTCAGTAGTTGTGGCACGTGGGCTCAGTAGTTGTGGCTTGTGTGCTCTAGAGCACAGGCTCAGTAGTTGTGGTGCACAGGCTTAGTTGCTCCATGGCATGTGGGATCTTCCCAGACCAGGGCTTGAACCCATGTCCCCTGCATTGGCAGGCGGACTCCTAACCACTGCACCACCAGGGAAGCCCCCGGTTTTTCAATATGGGCAACTACAAGTTCACCTTCTAAAGAAATACCTTGTGGGCACAACTTTTAAAATACCAACCTGTCTGTCGGTTGGATGTGGCACTTGAGACCCCAGTTAGCAGACCCCAATTGGTCACATCTCTTCATTAGCCACGGACAGGGCCTGGGAACCAGAGTGTGCAAGTCTGTGTGATGGGAGAAGGCCTTGCACGTGTGTGCTCTGTTCTCAGCCTGCGTTCATCCTGCCGTCTTGACACTCTGCCTCCTCCACCTGTTGGTGCTTAGCCATCTTCCAAGGTGTGAAAGCCACACACCACAGAGAGTTCCATGGCTTTCCATCCTTTCTCCTCCCTGGTGACACCTGCCGGGTCGTTAACTGAATGGGCTGGGGTGACCTCCTGTTCCGCCTCCTCCCCGGAGGTGGCTGAAACCATCTGGGAGAACGTCCATCAGGAACATCCATTCTTTTTTTTTTTTTTTTTTTTTGGT
Organism: Neophocaena asiaeorientalis asiaeorientalis; assembly: GCF_003031525.2. Classification (NCBI taxonomy): domain Eukaryota; kingdom Metazoa; phylum Chordata; class Mammalia; order Artiodactyla; family Phocoenidae; genus Neophocaena; species Neophocaena asiaeorientalis. Next base: position 18,769,742 of record NW_020185339.1, read on the forward strand.
ACGCGGGCCGCTCACTGTTGTGGTCTCTCCCGTTGCGGAGCACAGGCTCTGGATGCGCAGGCTTAGTGGCCATGGCTCACGGGCCCAGCCGCTTCACGGCATGCGGGATCCTCCCGGACCGGGGCACGAACCCATGTCCCCTGCATCCGCAGGCAGACTCTCAACCACTGCGCCACCAGGGAAGCCCAGGAACATCCATTCTTGATGGAGGTTCTGGCTGTTTTTGCTGACAGCTGTTAGCAAAGGCTTTTGTTCCTAGTCAGAGCCCTGGTTTTCTAGTACACCAAGAATGAGAGGTTATTAACGCCCTTGGAGCTAGGAATTAAGTTGTCCTTATGTTCCAGCCTGTCTGGGTGGTCAGTAACCACTTCAGAGAATCACATGAGACATTGCCTGTGGGGTTACCTAGAAAAGAGAATTTTAATAATTGATTGCTATATTTGGTCTCCCATAAATGATTGATTTCCCACCCTTCCCCCTACGGCCTTTTGCTGCCTGCTTCTCAATTGTATATGAATCAGCAACAACTCAGTTCACCTCATGGCCTTTCTAAACTGCTTGCTCCTTCCTACTCAGTGAGATTACTGGCTGTTTAGCGGTATTAACACTTCGTGTAAACTTTTTAGTCTAAACTGTCCAGGCTTTTATTTCCTTTAAAAACAAAGCAATAGAATATTACCAAAAAAAAAAAAAAAAAGAGAGAGAGAGATCAAACCCAACCAAATTCTCTCTTTGGTCTTTTTCTGTGGGTCTGGGACCTGAGCTTCTGAGACCAGGAACCTGGGGAGAGATGGCCTTGTTGGGCAGATCTAGGTGGGAACCTAGAAGTAGCACATTCCTAACGGTGTGGCGCTTTCCTGTGTACAGAACACTGTCACATGGGTGGCTTGTGTGTTGCAACCACTTTGAGAAGAGGGCTCAGAGGAGCGGGTGGCCTTGCTCAAGGTCCGTGTTCAGGGAAGTGTCATGCCTGTGCCTCTTGTAGGCTCTGGATGTGACCCTGTGTCCTTGAGGCTGGCAGAGGGACACTGACAGAAAGAAGAGGGAAGAAGACGTTCCCCTCAAACTCACATAACTTGATAAAAGTCCTCTGGGCCCAACACAAGAGGCAGCTAGCTTGTGTTGGATATGTTATTATTAAGTAATAATATTGAGTACTCACTGTGTACTGTTAAATACTTGTTATGCTAGGGCATTTAATTCTATCGGAAGTGACAGTTATCATCCGCATTTTAGAGACAGAAAGTAAACTTACTGTGCCCGAGAACAGACGGCAAGTTTGAACTTGGTCTACCTGACCATTGTCTCTGTTGGTTCTTCTGCTGAGTTGCCAAGGGGGAGGGGTTGGTAATGAATGACTTGACACTTGTGACATGTGGGAATCTTTCCAAAACATTATCAACTGTGACTATCCTTTGTGGATTGACTGTCCTGTAAATCCTTTTGAAAATGTTTCCATTGTCGGTTCTCTGGACCAGTGGCTGTTGTGACAGGGGCTCACTACTTGAGAACAGTTACTCGTCTGAATTTAGTGATAGGAACCTGCTCTGTGTGTTATATTATCAGGTGAATGTCCTTAAGGTCAAGGTTTTGAGCAGATGAGAAGGCAGGGAACTTGATAATTTAACAGTTGCCATTAAAACCAGGATTTTTCTGCTGAAATTCAGGTGGAGTTGATTTTTTAAAAAATTTGTGACTAGAATATTTTACAAACAGAAAGAAGGAAAAGAGGTTTCCCAAGTGTGTGATAGTAGCACAGAATGAATCACTTGTTCTTTTTAAATAGGGTCTTCTACTGCTACAAATCTCATGGTCACATTCATGCCTGGTGTTGGTCATAGCTTCCAGTTGTGTCTGATACACGTATAGGATTTCGGACTTACAAGACCTTAAAATTCTGTATTTACCTGTTTTTACAAGGGGGAAAAAATCTAGGTGTTTTGTCCAATTGAGGGTAGGCTGGTAGGTTAACGCAGTCCATAATTGGATTTAACTTTGTCACGTGTCTCTCTCCTGGGGCAAACATATCCCGATCTTCTAAGGGAAGAAAGAACTGGATGTAAATGTTCCATGTTGAAGACATAGTAGTTAACCTTCCCCTATCATCGTCTCACAATTCTCCCACTTGAATTTTAACCCTAACTTCAGAATTTCCCAGTTCTTTAATTTAGGTGACCAATATCCCCTCTCCCGAACACATATATTTTAGCAAATCCCAGAATTTAATCCGAGAAGTACTACTAAGAAACTGAGGTTTGCAGAAGTTAAGCAACTTGACCAAACACTCTGCTGTCCAGTAGTTGTGACTTTAAAAAGAGGAGAACAGTAGTGGCCAACTCATAGAGTCCACAGAGGATTACATGAGTTAATTACTACATGTAAAATGCTAACAACAGTCCCCGGCACATAATTAGTTCTCAACAAGTGTAAGATACTCCGGCACATAATTAGTTCTCAACAAGTGTAAGGTACTGTGATTACCCTACATCTAGGAAGTAACAGAGTTGATTTCTGTCTGGTTTCATTCATTGTTTCATCAGATGTTTGTTGAACACCTGCTGTGTGCTATGTTCTGGGGAGATAGCCCATCCTCATAACCATTGTGCTTTATTACTTCCAGTTTAATTTCAAGGAAGATGTTCTCCTCCTTTGTAGGAAATTGGAAAATAATGACACCAAAGAGATGATGATTTGTGGTCCACCAAGGTTTTGTCTTTAAGTCTTCAAAATAAGCATCACGGGTGGGTATTGCTTAAAGAAAGGACATCTTGAAGTCATTCCTGTTGATCTCAAGATAGTGCTGACTTTTTGTTGGAGCCTGTGATAAGAAGGGAATGATATAGTTGCTCACATAAAAAAAAAATTGAACCTATTGACAGAATGATGCTTCTGAACTCAGAAAACAGTTTTTCTCCGTTTACTTTTAGAGGAATTGGAGGTTTTATTTATATTTAGTAAACAAAGCATTTGCCTTTGAAGGACAAAGTGAAATATTTAAGTTGATAGAGGTCAAGGTTTTTATTTATTTATTTATTTTTGCGGTATGCGGGCCTCTCACCGCTGTGGCCTCTCCCACTGCAGAGCACAGGCTCCGGACGCGCAGGCTCAGCGGCCATGGCTCACGGGCCCAGCCGCTCCGCGGCACGTGGGATCTTCCCGGACCGGGTCACGAACCCATGTCCCCTGCATCGGCAGGCGGGGGCTCTCAACCACTACGCCACCAGGGAATCCCCAGGTCAAGCTTTTTAAAGCCAAAATAAATTGAGAAGAATCAGGTCTTTCTACTAAAGTTGTACAGAGTCAGGAATTTGAAATAATATGAAATATTGGATAGCAGTTGTGTGTTTTAAAAAGGCAATGGCTTTCATTAAAATGACTATCATCTGGATAAGAATCAGATATCTGACCAGACAGGCTTCCAGGGCTGGGGCTGCTGTCTTCCCTCTAGGTTGACGTTTCTGACTTTGTGATATTTCGTCAGTGTCATTCACAAGCTGTGTTCGCTTGAAATGGCAAAGGAAGTGTACCCTTGATTGTTCTTCACAGTTCCCTGGCTTTGATGAGTCATTGCTGGACAGCCTTCTCAACCAAGTGCCGATAAGAATAGACACACAATAGAAAAATTAAACAACTGAGAGCTGAAGCAGAAAGAGCTGGGACTCTGCTGTATTTAGCTGTGTGACCTTGTGTAAGCCACAGTATTCCTGGGCCCTGGGTTTCTCATGCATACAATAAAGTTTCTAGGGTCTCTTGCTGAAGTTAGGTCAACTTTGGAATTTAATATCCCCCAAGAGAGATAGGAGATATACAGCACATTCAAGGGACAGTGATTCGTGATTTATGTAATTATCGTAGCTTTGTTGACTGTTGGAAAATAGCAGTGGCCGATGAGTCAACCTGGCATGTAGCTTTCGGAGATCAGTGATGCTTTTTTTTGTTAAAGTTATGCTTTAGTCAGGTTTTTTTTTGGGTCCCAATGGTCAGGGTGATGCCAAGTTCCAGAAATAGAAGCCCAGATCTTGTTCAGAGGACAGTATGGAGGGGACGGTTGTCACGAACTTGTTTTCCTAGCCAAGCCTCCACTTTGGCTTTCCCTAGGGAAGATGTTAGTGGGTGACCACGGGGGTGTAACATCACCATCCAGCGAACCATCCGCCCCAAACATGTTGCTTGGAAGTCACTATCAGTGACAGAGAAGAGGCAGGTGGTATTTTAAATCTCCTTCCTCTGCCGGGTTTGATTCTCCAAAAATCCATGTGAAAGGGAAACTCCAGGCAAATGCATGTTCTGTATTAGGAGCTCCAGCTGCAAACACCTGGACTAAACATGGGCTCCTCTAGAGACAGGCAGATCTGAACCATCCATCCTTCATCCTTCCTCTGGGTGCCTTCTCCAGTAGCTAGAGAAGCAGGGAGAGAATCCCCTTTCTCTCAGGCATGAACCCGAGCTTGCCTAATCTGCTTATTCCGTGCTTCCCCCCACACAGTCCAGCTGGTCCTCCCACCGATGCAAATCCCCGCGTATAATAGGAAGAGGTTGGACTGGGGGTCAAAGGAGGCCTCACTCTGAATCCCAGCAGCGCTCCTTCCTGGCTGTGGAACTTGGGATAACTTACTTAGCTTGGGCAGCAAGCATAGTGGTATTAATGGTCTTAGGCAGGTAGTGTGTGTCTTCATCGTGTCGTCAAGAATTGCTCTGTATTCTTTTAAAATTTTTTTTTATTGGAGTACAGTTGCTTTACAGTGATATTAGTTTCTGCTGTGTAGCAAAGTGAATCAGCTATACGTATACCTCTGTCCCCTCTTTTTTGGATTTCCTTCCCATTTAGGTCACCACAGAGCATTGAGTAGAGTTCCCTGTGCTCTACAGTAGGTTCTCAGCATTGTATTCTTAAACCTTGTGAAAACGCCTCCTCCTTAGAGGAGAGAGTGAAGGTGGGGCCGAAAACTAGACCTTGACCTTTTCCTCCCTTCATCCCTGAGAGGGTGTGGAGGCAGATTTGACCTCACAGAGATCAGCAGGGACCCCCGCCTCCTACGAGGGACCCCCGCCACGAGGACAATGGTCTTCATATTCTGTAAGCAACAATCTACTTTAAAAAAAAAAAAGAATCTTACACAAAACTGTCGTGTGTAAAATGAGTTAAAGAGTTCCATTTATAAAAATATGGTTAAGTTGAAATTTATAATAAACTCAGGAAGAATGATAAAGCAGTTTCAGTGAACAGAAATTTGAAATAGCGGAGATAGTAGATGACTTTTATGATCTTTTTCCTATTACATATAGATAAGTAATTGCAAAAATTTTTTTTTAATTTATTTTTGGCTGCGTTGGGTCTTCGTTGCTGCACGCGGGCTTTCTCTAGTTGTGGAGAGCGAGGGCTACTCTCCCGTGCGGTGCGCAGGCTTCTCGTTGCAGTGGCTTCTCTTGTTGCGGAGCACGGGCTCTAGGCACGCGGACTTCAGGAGTTGTGGCACACGGGCTCAGTAGTTGTGGCACACGGGCTCAGTAGTTGTGGCACACGGGCTCAGTAGTTGTGGCACACGGGCTCAGTAGTTGTGGCACACGGGCCTATCTGCTCCGCGGCATGTGGGATCCTCCCAGACCAGGGCTTGAACCCGTGTCCCCGGCATTGGCAGGCAGATTCTTAACCACTGAACCGCCAGGGAAGTCCCTCAAATGGTATTTTTTTAAACAGATCTTCTTCCAATCAAGTGATACTGGTCAAAGAGAAAAGATAGAAGGATTATAATGCCAAAGCTGCCCAAAATATATAGACTAGCATGTATTTGTTCACATGTAACAGATGGGAATCGACTTTTAAATTATTGCAGTTTTTTCCAAAATGCTTATACATTTAAAAAATAAATTTAAAGTAAATGTTAAAACATCTGAAACACCTCCGTAGAATCCCAAGGTTTGGTAGAAGACTGTTCAAAACACACTCCCTGAAGTCTTACAGCACTCAGATCTCAATTTGCTCTGTTTCCTGTTTGATTGTAGTGTGTATACAGTTTTCAGTACTGAAAGCCATTTGATATAAAAAATGGTGACATTTGAATAAGGTCTGCAGTCTGGTTGACAGTGCTGGATCAGTGTCAGTTGCTTGTTTTGATATTGTACTTGAGTGATATAAAATGTTGCTTTGGGGGGAAGTTGGGTGAAGGGTGCATGAGACTCTCTATACTATTTTTGCAGTTTACTCTGAGTTTATAATTATTTCAGAATTTAAAATTCTTTATAAAAAGTCATTTGAAAATGATCATCTTCTAATTAATTGTTAGGAGGGAGTACAACAAGACCGAGTGGTGTATATACCACACTTTTAAAGTGGTTTTCCATCTATCTTACCTTATTTTGAAAAAAAGCATCTTTCTTTCCTTTCCACTGAGTCTGTATCCTCCACACTCACTCTGTCACCTACTGTGACACTGTTGAAATTTTGGAAAGAAAACACAGCCAATGGCAAATCAAGGAGAGCCCTCTTTCAGGAAAACTAATTTAGCTGCCGCTTAATTACTTAATAAGAAAATGGTACCGAAACCCAAGAGTTCGTTCTGCGGTCACCTGTACAGAAAAAGGTCTATGAACGATGTAGCATGTTTTTCTGAGGCATTCCTGTGCTCAAAACATTAGTAATTAGGCCAAAGAATATCAACATGCCATGAGATCATAGGGCCACACGTACAAATCAGCATGCCCTGTAGTCTGTTGTGATGATGCAACGTGAGGAGTGTTATTCTACCTGAGAAAAGATAAAGGAGTGAAGATAATTTTAAAAGAATAAACCTTTGATCCATTCACTTCTCCCTGTGTAAAGTAAAAGTGGTCATGGCAGTCATGAAATACAGTTCTCTGTTCTCTTGGATTTTACAGTGTGCTGTAAATGACTGCTTTGTTCTTTGATAAGATTGATGGTGGTTTTGCTCTATCACTTGGAGAAATGCAACAGAATTCCCTGAGCCAGCCGTCTGTCTTCAATGTAATTGGCAAAAAGAGTGATTGTCTCGAGTGTTTTGACTAGAAGTGGATTGGTGGGGTTGATCACGTGTATCAGACACCTGCGAAGGTGAGCTGACCCCAGCACATTGCTTTAGCACATGTTTTAACATATGCTAGTAGAATTACATAAAAAAAAAAAAAAATCCATTTACTCCACCAAGCCTGTAAGGTCCTGTGCATTAAGTAGGACATTTGTTTTGTGCCAGTTGTGAAGCCTGCCTGGGCTGACCTGAGGGACTGGGCTCTCAGCTCTCCAGATGTCACTCTGTCTGACCGGCTTTTCTGGCTTCTCCTCCAGGGTTATCAATGCCGGGAAGAGCACACACAATGAAGACCAAGCCAGCTGTGAGGTGCTCACCGTGAAGAAGAAAGCAGGGGCCATTACCTCAACCCCAAACAGGAACTCAGCTAAGAGACGGTCCTCACTTCCCAACGGGGAGGGGCTGCAGCTGAAGGAGAACTCGGTAAGACCCTCCTTCATGCTCTGTTCTCGGGTGAGAGGAACATGCACGCTGTGGCCCCGTCGTGGGATGGTCGGAATGGAAGAGAGAAAAGCCATGTCCCCAGGGTTAGTGGAGTGGCAGGTCTGTGCTCAGGGTATCACACCGTCACAGCGAAGGTGACACATGGAGTTAGGAAGAGCTGGTGTTCAATTCCCTGGCGGTGCAGTGGTTAGAACTCTGAGCTTCCACTGCTGGGGGCTCGGGTTCCATCCTGAGTTGGGCAGCTAGGATCCCGCAAGCCGAGCAGCATGGCCAAAGTAAACAAACAAACAAACAAATAAATGGAGCAGCTGGTGTTTAGGTTCTAAACCTTTAAAGTAAAGAAAACGCCCATATCATATATGAGTTTTGCTGCAAGAATTAGTATATATGTTTGGTGGTTTTTAAGAAGCTACTTCAAGGTTTTTGTGAAGGAGATAGTACCTGGAAGTCTCTCAGAAGCAGTGGGAGGAACTCAAGCCATCGGCTTGCAGCCCTGCTACGCACGACTCTGCCCCTCTCCTCCCCTTTCCTGCCCCTTAGAGTTGCCCAGTTGGAGCCTTGTTTGATGCTCTTCCAAATTAATATTTGTTTCAACTGGCCCAAAGCCCTTGCATCCTGTGGGGTAGCCCTGCAGACCGGATGCCCTGTTGACAAACCACAGAGCGTTTCTCTTCTTTCCAATTTCTGGAGAACAAGGCAGACATCCTCGGAAAGTTCTGAAGACGCTCTCAGAAAAGTATAGGGAACAATCAGTACTCTGTCCATCGGCAGATTGAGTCCTACAGAAAAGAGACATTAAATGGGATGACCCCAATGTGACTATTTATTCTCATGGTCTTAGGATATTTTTGTATGCAAATTTCTATAGGATTGTAAAGGATCTAGGAATCTCTTCTTAGTCTAAGTGATAGTGTCTTATTGCATTTACGCTTAGGGAATAAGAGTACTGACTTATTTTGGTAGCATTAGTTCAACTTAGGGTTAGAAAACACAGTGACCTATGGAGATTCATCAGTTGTGCTTGCTTTCAAGGCTGAAGGAAGCACTGACTAGGCCTCTCCCAAAAAGCGAGAGTCAGGGACCCAGATGGGCAGGACAAAATAATACTGGTTAAGTGCATGGTCTCTGGAGTAAGACGTTTCAGAACAGTCCATTGCTTAAAGCTGTTGGATTTAGGGATAGTTATTTATTCTTTGAGCCTCACCCTTTCTCTTCTCTAAAAAGGAAGGATAATAATGGTAACTACCAAATACGGTGGAAGAGGCTAGTTGCAAGTAAGAAATCCAACAGTCCATGTAAAGTCTTGAGCCAGTGTCATCATTAATAAATCCTTGATCAATGCTAGTGATTATTATCCTAAAGTCAGTTCTACTTCTGTAATCCTCTGCGGATAACGCCCACTGGGTTTTCATTCATCTGTAAACTGGAGATCACACAATGTCTTTCGTACCTTCTTGATGGACTTATTTTGAGGATTGAGTTTTTATGGAAAAGAGACATTAGTGATAATTGGGTATGGGTGCCAGTGACTTAGTGTTGCTCTTTCCCCTGGCAGGTCTCCTCTGCCACTGGATATAAAGTGATTTCTGTAAAACTAGGTCAGTGTTGACATTTGGCTGAAGGCCTGTGGGTGATGGCGTTTTCCCTTGTTGCTAAGTTCCTCCTAGAAGTGCAACCGGGAGTAACTTTTTACCTTTCTTTCCTTAAGAACAGTGAAACCAGTGCATAAGCCCTTTAGGATGGAGCCAGGGCCCTCCTTTGTGATGGCTCTGAACCTCTGTGGGGTCCATGAGCCACTAGGAGGCAGTAAGGGCATGCCATGCAGAGCCGGCACCTCTCCCGCTGCCTTCCTGCTTTGGCCACAGCAGCTTCACTTCCACCTGCCTTATGTATTAGGCTACTTATTAGAGTTTAAGGCAAGAGCTGTGCTGCCTTTTTCCTTTTAATTGTGGGAAATTATACATAAAATAAAAGTTAGCATTTTAACCATTTTTAAGTGTGTGATGCAGTGGTATCAAATACATTCATACTCTTGTTCAACCATCAGTATCACACACCTGCTGAACGTTTCCATCTTCCCAAACTGCAACTCTGTGCCCATTAAACACTAACTACCCCTTCCTTCTCTCCCCGTTCCCCTCCCCGTCCCCCGTCCCTGGCAACTACCATTCTATTTCCTGTCCCCGTGAATTTGACTACTCTAGGGGCCTCCTATAAGTGGAATCATATATTTGTCTTTTTGTAGTTGGCATATATCACTTATCGTAACGTCTTCCAAGATTATCCATGTTGTAGAATGCGTCATAATCTCATTCCTTTTTGAGGCTGAATAATACATATTCTGTTGTGTGCATACATACCATTTTGTTTATCCATTCATCCATCGATGGACACTTGCTTTCGTTGTCTCTTGTGAACATTACCACTATAAACATGGTGTTTGAGTCCCTGCTTTCGATTCTTTTGAATATACACCCAGAGTGGAATTGTTGGGTGATACGGGAATTCTGTTCAATATTTTGAGGAACCACCATGCTGTCTTGCACAACAGCTGCACCGTTTTACATTCCCGCCAGCAGTACACAAGGGTTCCAATTTCTGCACGTTTTTGCCAACACTTGTTAATTTCTGTTTTTCTAAGATAATAGCCGCCCTCATGAGCGTGAAGTGGTACCTCACTGTAGGCATGTATTTCCCACGATTAGCGACGTTGAACATCTTTTCATGTGCTTCTTATTGGCCAGATATATCTTCTTTAAAGAAATGTCTGTTCAGGTCCTTTGCCCATTTTAAAATCAGGTTGTCTGTTTCGTTGTTGTTGTTTGTGCTGCTTTCTAAAAGCTTGAAAAGCATAACCTAGTGTGCCAGGTGACTCACTGAGTGCGAGCTGTGTTCCAGGAACTGGATGCTGAGGGTTCAGCAGGGAATAAAACAGACAACAATCCCTCCCTACAGGGAGCTTGCATTCTTTGATGGCGACAATTAAAATATATAGCATGGCAGATAAACACTACGGAGAAAAACAAAGTAGGGAAGCAGTAATAATAGGAAGCGTGAGGCTTAGGGTGGTTAAAGGAGGTGTCAGACTGTAACACGGGGGCAAAGACCTGAAAGGGCAGCTGTTGGGTGGAAGAACATTCTGACATCCTAGGCAACTGTAAGAACCCTGAGGCAGGAACAGGCTTGCAGTTTCTCAGAGAATCTGCCAGGAAGCCCATGCGTCTGGAGCAGACGTAGTAAAGCCTGGGTTGCAGGTGACATTGTCAGAAAGGTTATAGAGGAGTGAGACAAAGTGGCAGGACCTCGAGGCCGTTATCGGGACTTTGGCTGCTACACTGAATGAACCGTTGGCTAGCAGAGGTCACTGGATATACTGCTTAAAAGAGGCCGGTGATTTTTGCCATCTAAAGACATCCCTTAACTCAGATATGGTGACACTGAGGAAAGGGCAGTGACAGCATAGGGCCCAGGGCAAGAAAACACCCGCAGGAGACAAGTAGGGTGGGTCCCCCCTTTCCCCCTGTGATTCTCTTCCTTCACCCAGCAAGTGTGTGCTGAGCTCTGAGTCTGCACGCTGGGCCTTGGCGCTGAGGAGATGAACTCAGTACAGTTCCCACCCCCTCGAGCAGAGTTGGGGAGGGGAGGAAGGGTCGCTAAGCAGCAGTACTACAGTGGAGTGAGTTTTAGGAGAAAGAGAAAAAGTCTAGGTTGTGTGGACGCTCAGATTGGCCCCTGGTGGTTTGGGGAACAGTGGAGGGGATAGGCTGGGTCGGGTGAGGGAAGGCTCCCTGGAGAAGTGACATTTGAGCTGTCGGAATTAACCAAGCAAATAAGAGAAAGGGGAGCTCCTGACAGAGGGAACGTGCACATACGGAGACAGGCTGGCGTGAGAGTGCGTGGGGCATGTCTTCCCACGTTTGGGAGCACGTGTAGTCACTTGGAGGGGAATGAGGCAGGAACAGCAAGCAGGTGTCACACGCGAGGGCCACTGAATGCCCTAATAAGCTGGAATTGTAACCAGTGACTTTAGACAAGGGCATAACGGACTCACGACAGTGGGGAGGCTGACTTGGAAGACGAAAGGAGCACACCTAGAGGCTGGGACACCTAGGAGTCTGGCTCGTGCAGAAATCTGGGTGAGGGACGATGAAAGCTCGAAATAAGGCAGTGATTAGAGCAAGGGGCAGGCTCGGAAGAGATGATGTGAGAGGTCCTGTTGACGTGACCAGGTGACCAACCATGTGGGGCAGGGGAGAGTGGGAGATGCCAGGTTTCAGCCACTGGGTGCTGGTCCTTGAAAGTGGACCCCTGGGGCAGGCACAGGTTCAAGGTGAGGAGATGGGCGGAAATGGCGACTTGAGTTTTGAGGATGCTAACTTTCCAGGGGGGAGTGTTTTGTAGGAAGTTAGAGCTGAGGGATTGGAGCTCAGAGCAAGTCTAGGGGGGCTTAGAATTCAGGAGTTACAAGCCCAAAGGAATTCCAAGAAGAGAGGGGAGTTGTCAGAAGCAGAAGTAGCAATGCTGCGGGCCACAGAGAGGCCAAGAAAGATAAGGATGAAAAAATGGCAAATACTATTATAAGCAAGAAATGCAGCAACAGGATAAATAATGGCATCATTATTTCATTTGCAAATAGAGAGTTGACAGGCATGAAGGATGGTGAAAGGAAGATGCATGGACTCGCTCCAGAATACATGTGATGAATTTCTCCCTCGTTTTCGACCTCTTCATCCGCAACAAACTTTGTACAGTCAAAATAAATATTTCCACCAGACTTCTCTAACGTATAATATCACCTTCATCTTACTTGGAGATTGAAGAAAGCCTAAAGTTTCCTGTAAGATCACATTAGATTCACCGTGAAAAGAGGAATTATCACAGGAATATTTTTATATGTTAGAAACATGGGAGGGACTTCCCTGGCGGTCCAGTGGTTAAGACTCCGCACTTCCGCCACAGGGGGCGCAGGTTCGATCCCTGGTAGGGGAACTAAGATCCCGCTTGCTACGCAGCATGGCCAAAAAAAAAA
>NW_020185339.1:18782282-18840384 GCF_003031525.2 Neophocaena asiaeorientalis asiaeorientalis
GCCTAACTTTGTATTTGAAAGCATAGCCTAGTTGGGTAGCAGTGAGATGATTATTTATCACTGGTATAAAGATTATAAGACAACTTTAAATTTTTTTAAGCTTTTTATTTTATATTGGAGTACAGTTGATTAGCAGTGTTGTGTTAGTTTCAGGTGTACAGCAGAGTGATTCAGTGATACGTATACATGTATCTATTCTTTTTCAAATTCTTTTCCCGTTGAGGTTGTTACGGAATATTGAGCAGCGTTCCCTGTGCTCTACAGTAGGTCCTTGTTGGTTAACCATTTTAAATATAGCAGTATGTACCTGTCAGCTTTAAGCCATCCGTCATGCCAACTTACAGAGAATTATTTTATCCTATTAGTACAAGTAATTGTGTAGCCAAAGGAGTCAAATTAATCCTCCTGTTTTAAAACAAACTTAAAAAAGATTTTGTTGGATAAAATAACATACACTCTGTTTTGCTTCTCGTAGCTTCCACGAGGCATTTGCTGAAGGAGCGTTGTTTCCTGTATTTGGGTGAGCTCTTCACAGCAGCGCCTTACTTATAAGAAAGAAAATACAAATTAATTTCAGGTTCCATCTACATATAGAGGAAAACGTCAGGAACAGAAGAAGCCATGTTTGAGAGAAGTCATAAAACTTAAAAGGAATACAAAGAAAAGAGTTCCAAGGTGTTCTGTGCTATAGTTTTTTAGCCTGAAGAGACGCAGTGGGATATGATGAATTACTGATTGTATGCTCCCTTAAAAAATACTCGGCAATGGATCTAGTTTCTTCTTTTTAATTTAGAGTTTAGTGATATAATTAGTGAAATAAAGAAAGAAACATTTCTCTTTCGAGGAATAAGGAAGAGAAGTTTTGAGACCTCTGGGTATGAAGTGGCTATGAGGGAGAGAAGGATGTTTTCTGTGACAAGTTGGGGGTGGACTTTTCCTGTGCCGGCATCACATTGGGTAGTTGGTGTCCGAAGAACCTTTAGCCCACAGTCAGGCAGGTAGGAAATCGATACTCCGTGGCAATGTGCAATCCTCAACATTCCTACGCGTCTGATTATTTGTTTGGGGACGTAGGGTGTATAGCTAGGAAAGAAGAGAATCTAGAAGGCCAGCGTTTCTGAAAGACATTGTCACAGAATCGTCCCTTAGGGAAAATGCTGTAAGGTTGTTGAGGGCAACACCCTCTCCCCAGCATCCTCCTGCCTTCCTCCTACTGAAGCCTTTTCAATTCACCTGATCATGACTTGTGGGAATGAATCACCATTACTAGGTTTTCTTTCCTTTAATTTGAAAGGTGTTAAGAAGTCTTTATTTATTGTACTGATTGCCACGGCAAGTGAAAACAGCTTTTCCAAGAGCTTTTGTTTTTCAGTTCCCAGGTACCTAGTCATTCTAGGAATGGGATAAAAAGAGGACCATAGTATATCGCTTCTCTGGGGAGGGAGAAAGAGAGTTCACTCTTAAGGGCATCTTATAACCTTGGTATTAAGATGATCTTATGTAAGATGTGTGGGTGGGAGATAGGGCACTGTGGCAATAACCAGGACATTCTCCGCCCACGTCTGACTCCCTGTTTTGAAAGAGATTATTTCTGGCTTAAGACGAATCTTGTGGACACGTGCATTCTAAGTCTTATTCCCTTCAGAGCCCCCTTATGTTGTTACAGTCAAAACAAAGTATGTGGTTTCAGTATCTGTTAGTTCAGTGTCTACTTACAATAACAGGAGATGGCTGTGTCCACATCACGGCCAAGTTCCTCAGCAGGGAAGAGGAAAGCTGATTATCTTTCTCAGCGGGAGGATAGGGCAGCACTGTGGGAATTCCAGGCAAATAGGATCAGACTGGGGTGGGGAGAGGTAAAAAGGAAATGAGAAGGGGCTATTTCAACTCTCTGGAGTGAAGATTTGCTGTTCTTTTTATCTGTTTTCTGTAAGAAGGAGTCAGTCACCCACCTCTCCCCCCCACCTCCCCACCCTGCCACCGCCAGAACATTAAATGAAGGTTTCTCGTGGTTCCATGGTGGCATCCCTTCTGGGGCATTTGGCCACGTTTGGCTGTCTGCTTCCTGCAGCGACGTCAGCTATAACAATAGGAGCGTCCTTTTATTTCTCTCATTGTGTTTATTACTCTAAAGTTTCCCTCTCAACCAAGGTCTTTGTTCTGAGCATGTCAAGAAAAACATAACCTTTCCATTTATCTACTTAGATTTTTTTGAAGCAGGCGTGCAGTGGTTTCTCTCAAAACTCTTATCTCTTGGTTCCAGGGATTAGAACTCTTGCCAGTGATTGAGAAGAATGACTTTACAGCTAGGAATTGTTCAGGCTGATGTCAGTTAGAATAACTTTACAGTTCCCTCCTCGGTGGGTGTTGATTCGCTCTGAAGACCAGGTTTGACCAAGATGTACGTAGCTGCTGAGAATGCAACTCAAACTTGGTTCCTCAGTAGATTTTCCCACTGTGGCAAATCTTAAGGCTAAAGGAAAATAAATGGTGCTGAGATGGAAATTTCTCCTCGTTTCACTTGTAATCTGATTTCCCCAGAGCTTTAGGTGGGAAGAACATTGGCAAGAGCAGTAAGCGCTTGAGATTTTCTTTTCTTCTTCTTCTTCTTTTTTTAAAACCCAATATTCGACATTCATGTACCAGACACAGCACTGATCTTACTGCTTTGCCAACATTAATTCCTTTAGCCTCATAATACATAAGTATGTACTATTCTTATCTTTATTCTACCAATGAGGAAACCGAGGCACGGAACTGGAAAGTGTGGAGCTTGGGTTCAACCCAGGCAGTCTGGCCTCCGAGCATATACACACTGGTAACATGCTGCCTCTTTATCCTTTAGCAGCTGGGAAATATGGCAGGAAAATCTCCTTGGAAAAGTATGAAATGAAGGAAGAACAACTCCTAATGTTGAGATGTATAATTTCAATATAATTTGATGCTAAAATTTTTCTCATTCCCATTAGGATTTCTGTTTTGAATTAGGAGTTATTTAGCAGTCTCCCCTGTCGACTCAGAAACTGGATAACAGCTCTGACTGATTCAGGTGAAGAACACAATGGAAATGAAATTGTTCATCATCTTATTGTCCTTACAGGCCATTTTTTTTCTTGCTAAATTATTGAAGACCATTGTTTGCCTGAAACCATGGCAAGTAGAAAAAGCCTTCTGATTGAACAATAATGAGTGCCTTGAGTTTGACTCCCAGCTCTGCCACTCACTAGACGTTATCTTGTGAAAGTTAGATGACCTCTCGATGCCTCAGTTTCCTTATCTGCTAATTGGGGGTAATAGTTCCTACTTCATAAGATTATTAGAATTAAATGAGTTAAAAATATGAAAAGTGGGACTTCCCTGGTGGCGCAGTGGTTAAAAATCCGCCTGCCAGTGCAGGGGACATGGGTTTGAGCCCTGGTCCGGGAAGATCCCACATGCTGTGGAGCAACTAAACCTGTGCACCACGACTGCTGAGCCTGCGCTCTAGAGCCTGCGTGCCACAACTGCTGAAGCCTGCGTGCCAAGAGCCTGTGCTCTGCAACAAGAGAAGCCACTGCAATGAGAAGCCCGCGCACCGCAACAGAAAGTAGCCCCCGCTCGCTGCAACTAGAGAAAGCCTGTGCACAGCAACGAAGACCCAACAGCAGCCAAAATAAATAAATTAGTTAATTTTTAAAAATATGAAAAATGCTTAGAATAGTGTTTGGCATGTAGTAAATGCTCAATATTATCTGTTGTTATTCTAACAGTGGGGTTTGCAGCTGCATTTCAATATTATTTCGCATTACTTGTGTTTCTACTGTAAACTAATTTAAGGAGAAGCTTTTGAGGTATAGAATAATAGTTTGAGAACATTCCCGAGCTAATTTTTGAGTCTAGAATAAACCATAACACAACTTAGCCAAAATGATCTTTAGCGAACTTTATACTTCCCGTCTCTCAGAAATTTTTATTTAATAGTGTTTTTTACATATGGAACTAAATTGCCATTTAAAAACAAAAACCAAACATCCTTATCCTACATCTTATTGTCTCATGAAGTGGAAGAATCGAACCAAAGAAATCTGTGTTTAGTATTATCAGATCCTGAGACGGAAGCAGTGCTCTTTTACGTATGTGAGAATAAGAGATCTTTCTCATTAGGGAACAAAATATTGGAATAATTTAGTCAGAAAGAGAAGTATGTTAAGAACAAACAAACTAACTATGCGGTATGGGCATGATTCCAAGTGGACAGCAGTAGAATGTGGGCCCAAGGAAGGACTTGTCATGAAGTTTCTCCACATCTCAGCTTCATCATCAGCTAATTTATTCTTCTGCCTCATACTGTGTTGCTGTGAGATCACGTGAACTGGTGGTTGAAAGCTCTGTGGATGAAATGCCTAAAAACAGATACTCTAATTCTGCATCATCATCCTTGCTGTGATACCTTGAAGCCTGGCCAGAAACTTGGTGGAAATCAAGTCATATAGTAGCTTATAGTGGGGATCAGAGGAGGATGTCTGCTCTGTTTCCCCAATGGAAAATAAGTAATCCCTCTTCTTGGGCAAGAAAAGAGGCAGGCAAGTGCATACCATGTTCATACTGAGCCTTTTGTAAAATTGACCAAAGGATTTAGCTCAAAGTGGGATTTCCACATTTGTGATATTCCTTTCATGCTGTCCTCAGGTTATCTGAATACCTGGTGGGTTGGGACAGGGAGTGGAAGTTGAGGGTAAAATTAGCGGTGAACCTGTGTCTTCAGGGAAGGCAACCAGGAGGATGACACCACTTTTTCCTGTAAGACAGCTGCTTCTAGAGTAGCCATCTCCAATCCATCAGTTAAAGACAGTTTTTTTGGGGTATATACCCTTAATATATGTGTTCATTTATTGATATATAGCCATACTACTGAACATCCATCTAGTATACATTTAACAATTATAAAAACATGATAAGGATTTAAAATATAATATAAAGGCAATATTTTAAAATATAACAGCTAAATGGTGTTGATTATATGCCAGCCATTGTTCTGTGTGTTTTTTTCATGCAGTAACCCATTTACTGCCTTGCTAAGAGCAGAGACTTCTTGTTTCCGTTAGCTTAATTTCAAGGCACAATTCATCATTAACAATAGCAAGTATAATTCCATATTTCAGCTGTCTCCTTGAGCACATCAGATACTTTTGGCTAGAATGGGTATTATTATTTGTCAGATATGACTAATTGTCATTGCTTGGAGTGGCAAGTGCCAGGTGTGACATGTTCTTTTTTGCTTATGTTTTCTATCAGCAGTTTCTTTGCAGGGATTCTTAGAAACCTGTGCTCTATTTTGTGAGGGATGATTGAGTTAAAAACTTCATAATATAATGTGCAAGACCACTCCATTGGGAGCACATGTACCCAGGAATAGGTCGCAATAAGCCAGAGCTAATAGAAGCGCCAGGGCACCAGTGCTCCATCATGTCCTGGAGACATACCGACCCCGTGAGGGCGCCAGTGTCAGCCTGTATGAGAAATACTAGCCAAGGTTAATTTTCTTCTTCCACATTAAGTGAAACCATATGAAAGAATTTCTAATTCTAACGTTCTCCTCTTACATGCCGACTGAGCGTTTTAAGCTCCCCCTCGACTTTGCGTGCTCTCTTGTGGAAAGTGCTCATCTGGAAGGGAGAGCGGTGAAGCGGGCTTGCAAACTGTGAGCGCTTGTGTGGTGCGTATGAGATGCAAAGCCTGGTTTCTTTGAGCTGGTACCAGTGCGTCAAACCTCATTCCCTGGTATTCTTTGTGTTTCCTACCTTACATCTCAGCACTTCTGTCGGGCTCCACAGGAAACATTGGAGGTTTTCTCTAGAATCTCCCCTTCTTTGTCATCATGCTGGAAGAGGGGCTGCCTCATTGTCTGCTGCATGGCTCACGAAGGCTGTTTTGCTTGTGGGTCCCCCAGAGCTGAGGGGCATGTGATGTGGCTCCTGTTTCAGTAGGGCTAAAACCAAGGCTATGGCTTTTCGACATCCTTGCTTAGCTGTGCTGGAATTACAGCAGAAGCTGCATGGACACAAGCTGCTTGCCTTCGAACTTATTTTAGCTTGTTTGGTGGATACATTTCTGTTTGGTGCAATCTTCTTTAAAGGCCCAAGGAACCCTTCCCAGTTAAAACTTACTAAGTTCTGGCATTATATATGATCATGAAAATGGGAAAAAGAAAATAAGCAATATGATTAAAAAGCAGTTTCTAGAACTTTAGAGAAAGGAGGATATAACATTGAGCCTACTTTAGTGAAATCCTAAAAGATAAACTATGAACTTTAAACTACCAATTTGTTACCTTCTGGAATATTCCGTAGTCTTATTGCAGAGGTATTCCTGAAAAGGGGTGGGAATGTGTATGTATTATAAATTACGTAGAAGGCTATCTTTTTTTTTTTTTTGGTAAAGGAAATAACTTAGAATGCAACTGGAAAACTTTTTTTTTAAAATTTTTATTTATTTATTTATTTTTATTTTTGGCTGCCTTGGGTCTTTGTTGCTGTGCGCGGGCTCTTCTCTAGTTGCGGCCAGCAGGGGCTACTCTTCGTTGAGGTTCCCGGGCTTCTCATTGGGTGGCTTCTCTTGTTGCAGTGCACGAGCTCTAGGTGCACGGGCTTCAGTAGTTGTGGCACGTGGGCTCAGTAGTTGTGGCACACGGGCTTAATTGCTCCGCGGCCTGTGGGATCTTCCCAGACCAGGGCTCGAACCCGTGTCCCCTGCACTGGCAGGCGGATTCTTAACCACTGTGCCACCAGGGAAGTCCCCAAATTCTTAAACTGCTGTATTGCTTTGAAAAAATAAATACGAATGAAAAAATACATTTTCTCCCTTCCTTTCTTTGTATATTTAGTAGTTATTGAGCTTTTAGTAGTTACTGAGTAATTCTATACCAGGGACGCCCTGGAATACCATAGTGAATGAGACACACGTGAGTGTCCGAGTAGGCCGATACAGACACGTCCGGCAATTCCACACCAGTGGGATAAACACTGTTGTAGGGGATGTACAGGGGCTGAGGTGGTCCAGGCAGGCTTGGTGAGGAGGTGCTGCTTCCACTGGAAACTGAAGGATACGCAGTTCTCCAAGCAGAGGGCCAAAAATGAAGGCAGAAGGAAAACATGACACTTATAGTCTTAAAGGTGAGGCAGAGTTAGAAGAGAGAGGACGAGAGCATCCCTGACCACTGACAAGGAGCAAGAGAGGAGCAGCAGCTAGATCATGCAGAGCCCCTGAGCCCATGTGAGCATCTGGAAGACGGAAAAGGACTTTAAGAGCAGTAGGGGGTGATTGAAGGTTCTATGCCATGACGGAATACAGGTGTATTTGCAATGAAATTGCAGATTTGCAATGCTTTAAAAGCACTGTGTTCGTGTAACTTGGGATTTTTCAGTCCTCTCTGGTAGATTCCCAGCTCCAACCCCAGCTGCCTTATTCCCAGCTCAGACCCCTGACGTCAGTGTAGTCCCTTGAGGCGGGTGTGACATTGAGGAGGTGTTCATTCCTCAAGTTTCTCAGATCTGACTTTATGCGTCAAACCATGCACTCTTATCTGAAAGCAGCTGATGGCACCGTTTCGAGTAAAGAAGAGGTTGAGGGAGAATCGGGTCCTCGTATCCGTTTCGGAATAAATGTATGGCACGTCCTGTTTGATCATGATACTTTCAAAAGTAGATCTGAATTCTCTGTTAATGTCTCGGTCCCATTTCAAACACCATACAGCTCACTCCAACCTCATATTTTTCCTTGAAATGTCTCATGAAGTCCTCTCTCCTGGCCCAGTGGTACTACCCTGACCAAGGCCCTCTTTGCCTCAGGACAGACCTCTGTGAGCCCCTTAAATTCTGGTGCTTCCTTTTCGCGGTGCACCTGCAGAACGTGTTGGCATCAGTGCTCCCTCAGCCCGGCTCTCAGCACTTTCAGGGGTGGAGGCATCTCATTACTCCTCATGCCCCAAGGCAGCAAACTGGGGCTCCTGGTCTGCCTTGCTGGACTCCAGAACCTCACCCTGACCTGAACCTAACCCTCAAGGTTGGCCTTAATCAGGTCACTGTCCACAAGGGCCTCCATATATATATATTTCTCTTTTCACCTACATTGCCTATTAGTTCCTCCCTTTTCGCAGAATATTCTTTCTTTCAATCCACCATTGCCCAAGCACGTGGACAGACAGTCACAGACAATATGATGAATGCTGTAGTCAGGATGGGCACACGGGGCAGTGGGAGCTTCCAGGAGGAGGTGACAGTTAAGGTGATTACTAAAAGACAGGTGGAAAAAACAAACAAACAAAAAAACAGTAGGGCTTCCCTGGTGGCGCAGTGGTTGAGAGTCCGCCTTTCGATGCAGGGGACACGGGTTCGTGCCCCGGTCCGGGAAGATCCCACATGCCGCGGAGCGGCTGGGCCCGTGAGCCATGGCTGCTGAGCCTGCGTATACGGAGCCTGTTGCTCCGCAATGGGAGAGGCCACAACAGTGGGAGGCCCGCATACCGCAAAAAAACAAACAAACAAAAAATAAATAAAAGGTGGGGGGGAGGTGGACGGGGAGGGGTAGTCGTGGTTTGCTGGGAGCTGCAAGCATTGTAGTTTTGCATGGGTGGGATTTGGGGTAAGAGATGGAATGTGGAGAGAGAATCAGAGCCTGCAAACCCGGGCTCATAGCCTGGAGTCAGCCTGCAGGCCAGGTTGTTAGGCCGGTAAAAGACAGTGATGAGATTTTGTGTTTTTTTAAAAACTCAGGTTCCAGAGTGTAGAAGTGGATTCGTGAGCCAGGTGTCCATCAGGGCAAGCTTTCCCTCCAGGGCTGGGCGGAGTGTGGGGGTGTTAGAGCGTGGACTCTGATCCCAGCTGCATCGCTTAAGAGATGGTAACCTGGAGTGGTTACCCTCTCCGTCCCTCGTTTTCCTCCTGTAAAATGGGGATAGTAACCACACTTCATAGGGTGGTTATTCATAGGATTGTAGTAAGGATTAAATGAGCGAATATTTGTAAAGCATTTAGAATATCGCCTGTCAAATGATGGGAAGGGTGCTCTAGGCCCGTAACTGGCTGTGTCTGTGCCTCGTGGTCTTTTAGACTCTAATAGATGAGCTGGCATCTGAGTGTGTGGTGAGAGCCGGCTTTGTCGTTATTTCCCCACGTAGTATATCACGCACTTGAAGTTCCTGCCATAGGAGGACAGTGAAGATTTTGAAATCTCTTGATGGGCTTGGTTTTATCTAGTTCAAAGGCTTTCAACATTTTATTTTAAACTGTCGAATTCTTTTATCCAAAATCTTTTGCAAAACCTTGATGTTCATAACTGATGAAACTGTGCTGCTCTGGTTGGAATAATAGTCATAGGGACTCATCACTTCAGCAGCCACTAACCTTCCTCTTTCCTAAGGTACCTATTTAGAACTAAGGAACACAGTTTGGATACCACTGCCCTGATCAGTTTAGGGAAATGTAAGTGACTCATCCAAGGTCATACAGTGAACCCATGGCAGATTTGGGACTAGAATGTAGGTCTCCTGATGGCTTAGCAGCCCCCTTTCCATTAGACCAGGGGTTCTCAACTGTGACTGCTCATTAGAACCCCCGGGAAGCGTTAAAGAAGACGAATGGTGGGGTGCCACCTTCAGAGACACTGCTTTTAATGGGTCTGGGCTTGGCCCCTGCATCAACCTGTGCTGGATTTTTTCAGCCTACACTTGATTTGTGGAGAGAAACTTTCTTTGTGGAAAAAATTATGTCTTACAAGTTTTAGCTGTGAAAATTATTAATTGCATTTAAAAAATTTGCTGTACCAGACTTTATAGCACTGTGCAGGGGTGTTCTGAAAAGGAGAATGTTGAGCCCTTCTGAGCCCGTCAGAAGTCCCTCAGCCAAGCTGCCTCGTGACTGTTTAAAAATTCCCCAGATATTTTGTCAGCTGGTGGTGGTTTCGGTAGCTGAAGGATGCTCTGCGTTGTTGAAGGAAATGGTTGGATTACTTGTCAGAAATAATACAGAGTTGCTTTTTTGAAAATGTAGCATTCCATGGCAGTGTGGCTCGTTATTTCATGGGGCTGAATCTTTGATTCAAATCATGACTCTGGAAACATGATAAATTTGGTGTCACAGAATCTGTGCCCAGACACTGACCGTGACTGCTGCTATCCCGTCTCTCACCTGCCCCTGCTACAGCTTCCTCAAAGGTGTTTGCTGGGTTTTAATTTAATCAGGTCTAGAAGGACTGTGTGCATAGGTTTCACTCAGGTGGCCTTGGGCCCTTTGGGGAATTGGATGTGATGAGCAAGGAATCCTTTCCTTTTGCCCCTTTTCCCTATTTGTGGGGATGTAATATGGCAGCAAGTAACAGGAGCTAGCGGTGGGGTTGGCAATCCTTGCAAAGCAGTGATGAGCATAAATGATAGTTCAAAATGTGCAGACGGACAATGCTATTTCTGTTGGTGACCAGGTCACAGATACTGCTAATACCGCTGTGCGGTGTTGCCTTACATTCTCCATATGGGGAAATGACACATTTCAGAGGTCTGTGGAAATAAAGATGGATTCATGTGAATTCTATCCACAGATGCCCTGAATTAACGTTTTCCTGGGGCTTCAGGTTTATTCCCAATGGATATCCACTTCTACCTACTTCAGATTCTTTTCTGTGCCTTTGCCTTACTTATGTGGGCTCCTTCTTCCCGCCACGTGTGCCACAAGTCCCAGGATACTATGTACCCATGCTTCTCCATGTGCCCAGCTCTTGTTACAGAATCTCACAACGGTGGCTCATCGAAAGGTCATGAAGCCCATAGGACAGCTTTTCCAGGGCCTGTGCGGCATCCCGAGCCAGCCCTCAAGGGCCCAGGCTCCTGCTGACCTCCTGCCCCACACCCTGGGCTGCAGCTTTCAGCCTTTTTGGCAAGAGGGTTATGCTACCTCTAGGAGTCACTACTGTGACCCAGGCAGGAAGAAAGGGGGAAGGATAAAGGGGAAAAGACCAGGCCCATTGATTTGTCCTTTTTGTCAAGAAATCTGTAAGTTTCCTGGAAGTGTCCACCCAGGACACTTCTTGCAGCTCATTGGCCAGAGTGAGGCTATGTGACCACACAGAGCTGCGAGGGAGTCTGGGGTGTATTTTTGGTGGATATGTTGCTGTCCCAAACAGAATCAGTAGTGAGGAGGAGGGAGGATAGACCCTGGGTGAGCGTCTACCAGAATCAGCCCCATCACCTGAGCCTCCTGGTGCTTCCCTCTCCTGGGCTGCCATATCACTTCTCAGTCCATCCAAATTCTACTTGTCCTATCTTCAAGGTCCACCTCTCCCCCACTTCCCCAGCCCACACTGGTCTGTCCTTCTTAAACCTTGAACTTGCAGGATTAGCAGAGGCTCAGAGTCTTCTAAAGAAGTTCCCTCACCCCCGCTACTTTGGTGAAGAACTGAAGCCCAGAAAATAACTTACCTGAGATCATATTGTAATGGTAATGATATCAGCACCCCCAACACCACACACGCACACACACATACACACGCGCGCACACACGCGTGCATACACGCATACACACACATACACACAGCAATGCGCACACACACGCATGCATGCACACACGCGTACGCGCACACATACACACGTGTGCACGTGCGCCCAGTTGCTCCAAATGTGTTACTTAGCTGCTGACTAGGCATAAATTAGCACTTAACCTTCCCAGTACCTCTGCCATAAGGTAGCTATCACCTGCCTTTTAGTTCCTAGGAAACCATGGCACAGAGGTGTTAAGCAACAGGGACGTCCAGCTCTAGAGTGACCCAGACAGGGTCCAGGGCCTGGACTGCCTTCCTCTCCTTGCTCTGTCTCCCACTCAGCTGATTGGTATTGAAGATCACATTTGAGTCCAGATCTTCTAATCCTTCGGTCATTGTTTTTTCCACTTAACTTTCCTCTGAGATAATGTGCTTGTTCCTTCTCTTTATGGTGCTTTTAGTCATTCATAAGTGTTTCTTCCTGCCTGGATTTGATTGAGTGTCTTATTAGGGTGGTAGTTACCTCCTAACTGACATCCTCACTTTCACCCTTTATTCCGTCCTAATCCTCGCAGCGTAGCTTGAATGACCTTTTTTTTTTCTTAATCTTTTTTGGAGTAAAATTGCTTCACAATATTGTGTTAGCTTCTGTTGTGCAACAAAGTGAATCAGCCGTATGCATACATATGTCCCCGTATCCCCTCTCTCTTGTGTCTCCCTCCTACCCTCCCTATCCCACCCCTCTAGCTGGTCACAAAGCACCGAGCTGATCTCCCTGTGCTATGAGGCTGCTTCCCACTAGCTATTTTACATTTGGTAGTGTATGTATGTCCATGCCACTCTTTCACTTCGTCCCAGCTTACCTTTCCCCCTCCCTGTGTCCTCAAGTCCATTCTCTACGCCTGCGTCTTTATTGCTCTTCTGCCCCTAGCTTCTTCAGAACCATTTTTTTTTTTTTTTTAGATTCCATATGTAACTGTTAGCATACGGTATTTGTTTTCCTGTTTCTGACTTAACTTCACTCTGTATGACAGACTCTAGGTCCATCCACCTCACTACAAATAACTCAATTACAGCATTTATTGTTTATACATTTTTTCATAATGGCCATTCTGACCATTTTCATTGTAGTTTTGATTTGCATTTCTCTGATAATTAGTGATGTTGAGCATCTTTTCATATGCCTTTGGCCATCTGTATGTCTTCTCTGGTGAAATGTCTATTTAGGTCTTCTGCCCATTTTTTAATTGAATTGTTTGTTTTTTTGGTATTGAGCTCCATGAGCTGTTTATATATTTTGGAGATTAACCCTTTGTCCGTTGTTTAATTTGCAAATATTTTCTCCCATCCTGAGGGTTGTCTTTTCGTCGTTTATGGTTTCCTTTGCTGTGCAAAAGCTTTAAAGTTAATTAGGTCCCATTTGTTTATTTTTGTTTTTATTTCCATTACTCTAGGAGATGGGTCAGAAAAGATGTTGCTGTGGTTTATGTCAAAGAGTGTTTTTCCTGTGTTTTCCTCTATGAGTTTTAGTGTCCTGTCTTATATTTAGGTCTTTAATCCATTTTGAGTTTATATTTGTGTATGGTGTTGGGTAGTGTTCTAATTTCATTCTTTTACATGTAGCTGTTCAGTTTTCCCAGCACCATTTATTGAAGAGGCTGTCTTTCTCCATTGTATGTTGCTTCCTCCATTGTCATAAATTAGGTGACCATATGTGTGTGGGTTTATCTCTGGGCTTTCTATCCCGTACCATTGATTTATATTTCTGTTTTTGTGCCACTACCACAGTGTCTTGATTACTGTAGCTTTGTAATATAGTTTGAAGTTGGGGAGCCTGATTTGTCTAGGTCCATTTTTCTTCCTCAAGATTGCTTTGGCTATTTGAGGTCTTTTGTGTTTCCGTACGAATTGTAAAATTTTTGTTCTAATTCTGTGAAGAATGCCATTGGTAGTTTGATAGGGATTGCGTTGAGTCTGTAGATTGCTTTGGGTAGTATAGTCATTTTCACCATATTGATTCTTCCAATCAAAGAGCATGGTATATTTCTCCGTCTGTTTGTGTCATCTTTGATTTCTCTCATCAGTGTTGTATAGTTTTCTGAGTACAGGTCTTTCACCTCCTTAGATAGGTTTATTCCTAGGTATTTTATTCTTTTTGTTGTGATAGCAAATGGGATTGTTTCCTTAATTTCTCTTTCTCATTTTTCCTTGTTAGTGTATAGGAATGCCAGAGATTTCTGTGCATTAATTTTGTATCCTGCAACCTTACCAAATTCATTGATTAGTTCTAGTAGTTTTTTGGTGGCATCTTTAGGGTTTTCTGTGTATAGTATCGTGTCGTCTGCAAACACTGACAGTTTTACTTCTTCTGTTCCAATTTCTATTCCTTTTATTTCTTTTTCTTCTCTGATTGCTGTGGCTAGGACTTCCAAAACTATGTTGAATAAGAGTGGCGAGAATGGGCATCCTTGTCTTGTTCCTGATCTTAGTGGAAATGCCTTCAGTTTTCACCATTGAGAATGATGCTTGTTGTGGGTTTGTCATATATGGCCTTTAGTACGATTTTCTATGTATAGTATCATGTCATCTGCAAACAGCGACAGTTTTACTTCTTCTTTTCCAATTTGTATCCCTTTTGTTTCTTTTTCTTCTCTGATTGCCATGGCTAGGACTTCCAAAACTATGTTGAGTAAGAGTGGCGAGAGTGGACATCCTTGTCTTGTTCCTGATCTTAGTGGAAATGCTTTCAGTTTTTCACCATTGAGAATGATGCTTGTTGTGGGTTTGTCATATATGGTCTTTATTATGTTGAGGTAGGTTCCCTCTAAGCCCACTTTCTGGAGAGTTTTTTTTATCATAAGTGGGTGTTGAATTTTGTCAGAAGCTTTTTCTGCATCTCTTGAGATGATCATATGGTTTTTATTCCTTAATTTGTTAATGTGGTATGTCACATTGATTGATTTGTGTATATTGAAGAATCTTTGCATCCCTGGGATAAATCCGACTTGATCATGGTGTATGATCCTTTTAATATGTTGTTGGATTCTGTTTGCTAGTATTTTATTCAGGATTTTTGCATCTATGTTCATAAGTGATATTGGTCTATAATTTTCTTTTTTGTGTGATATCTTTGTCTGGTTTTGGTATCAGGGTGGTGGTGGCTTCGTAGAATGAATTTGGGAGTGTTCTTCCCTCTGCAGTTTTTTGGAAGAGTTTGAGAAGGATTGGTGTTAGCTCTTCTCTAAATGTTTGTTAGAATTCGCCTGTGAAGCCATCTGGTCCTGGAGTTTTGTTTGTTGGAAGATTTTTACTTACAGTTTCAATTTCATTACCTGTGATAGGTCTGTTTATATTTTCTAATTCTTCCTGGTTCCGTCTTGGAAAATTGTACCTTTCAAAGAATTTGTCCATTTGTTCGTGGTTGTCAATTTTATTGGCATATAGTTGTTTGTAGTAGTCTCTTATAATCCTTTGTATTTCTGTGGTGTCAGTTGTGATTTCTCCTTTTTCATTTCTAATTTTATTGGTTTATGTCCTCTCCCTTTTTTTCTTGATGAGTCTGGATAAGAGTTTGTCAATTTTGTTTATTTTCTCAAAGAACTAGATTTTAGTATTATTGATTTTTGCTATTGTTTTCTTCATTTCTATTTCATTTATTTCTTCTCTGATCTTTATGATTTCTTTCCTTCTAACTTTGGGTTTTCTTTGTTCTCTTTCTCTAGTTGCTTTAGGTGTAGTGTTAGATTGTTTATTTGAGATTTTTCTTGTTTCTTGAGGTGAGATTGAATTGCTATAGCTTCCATCTTAAAACTGCTTTTGCTGCATCCCATAGGTTTTAGGTCATTGAGTTTTCGTTGTCATTTGTTTCTATGTATTTTTTTATTTCTTCTTTGATTTCTTCAGTGATCTCTTGGTTATTTAGTAGTGCACTGTTTAGGCTCCATGTATTTGTGGTTTTTACAGTTTTTTTCCTATAATTGATTTCCAGTCTCATAGCGTTGTGGTCAGAAAAGATGCTGGATATGATTTCAATTTTCTGAGGCTTGATTTGTGACCCAAGATGTTATCTATCCTGGAGAATGTTCCATGTGCGCTTGAGAAGAAAGTATACTCTGCCACTTTTGGGTGGACTGTCCTATAAATATCAATTAAATCTTTCTGGTCTATTGTGTCATTTAAAGCTTGTGTTTCCTTGTTTATTTTCGGTTTGGATGATCTGTCCATTGGTGTAAGTGGGGTATTAATGTCCCCTACTATTACTGTGTTACTGTTGATTCCCCCTTTCATGGTTGTTAGCATTTGCCTTATGTATTGAGGTGCTCCTATGTTGGGTGTATAAACATTTATAATTGTTATATCTTTTTCTTGGATTGATCCCTTGATCACTGTGTAGTGTCCTTCCTTATCTCTTGTTAACAGTCTTTATTTTAAAGTCTATTTTATCTGATACAGGTATTGCTACTCCAGCTTTCTTTTGATTTCCATTTGCATGGAATACCTTTTTCCATCCCTTCACTTTCAGTCTGTATGTGTCCCTAGGTCTGAAGTGGGTTTCTTGTAGATGGCCTATATATGGGTCTTGTTTTTTTGTCCATTCAGCCAGTCTGTGTCTTTTGGTTGGGGCATTTAATCCATTTACATTCAAGGTTATTATCGATAGGTATGTTCATATTACCATTTTCTTAATTGTTTTGGGTTTGTTTTTGTGGGTCTTTTTCTTCTCTTGTGTTTCCTGCCTAGAGAAGTTTCTTTAGCAGTTATTGTAAATCTGGCTTGGTAGTGCTGAATTTTCTTAGCTTTTGCTTGTCTGAAAAGCTTTTGAGTTCTCCATCAAATCTGAATGAGATCCTTGCTGGGCAGAGTAATCTTGGGTGTAGGTTTTTCTCTTTCATCACTTTAAGTATATCCTGCCACTCCCTTCTGGCCTGCAGAGTTTCTTCTGAAAAATCAGCTGATAACCTTATGGGGATTCCTTTGTATGTTATTTTTTGTTTTTCCCCTTGCTGCTTTTAATATTTTTTCTTTGAACTTAATTTTTGTTAGTTTGATTAATATGTGTCTTGGTGTGTTTTATCCTGTATGGGACTGTCTGTGCTCCCTGGACTTGGGTGACTATTTCTTTTGCCATGTTAGGGAAGTTTTCCACTGTAATCTGTTCAAATATTTTCTCAGACCCTTTCTTTTTCTTTTTTTTAAATTTACATTAAAAATTTTCTATACAGCAGGTTCTCCGACCCTTTCTTTTTCTCTTCTTATTCTGGGACCCCTATAATTCGAATGTTGGTGCATTTAGTGTTGTCCCAGAGGTCTCTGAGATTGTCTTCAATTCTTTTCATTCTTTTTCCTTTATAACTGCTCCTCGGCAGTTATTTCCACCATTTTGTCTGCCAGGTCACTTACTCGTTCTTCTGCCCCAGTTATTCTGTTATTGATTCCTTCTAGTATGTTTTTCATTTCAGTTATTGTGTGGTTCATCTCTGTTTGTTTGTTCTTTAGTTCTTCTAGATCTTTGTTAAACATTTCTTGTATTGTCTCAGTCCATGCCTCCATTCTATTTCCAAGATTCTGGATCATCTTTACTATCATTACTCTGAATTCTTTTTCAGGTAGATTGCATATTTCCTCTTCATTTATTTGGTCTTATAGGTTTTTACCTTGCTCCTTCAACTGTGACATATTTTTTTGCTGTCTCTCTCTCTTTTTTTTTTTTTTCCATTTTTTAATGAGTGGGATTGTGTCCCTATCTTACTGGTCGTTGGGCCTGAGGCTTCCAGTACTGGAGTTTGTAGGCTATTGGTTAGAGCTGGGTCCTGGTGCTGAGATGAGGACCTTTGGGAGACCTCACTCCGATGAATATTCCCTGGGGTTTTAAGTTCTCTGTTAGTCCAGTGGTTCCGACATGGAGCTCCCACCACAGGAGCTTTGGCCCAACCCCCGGCTCATGAACCAAGATGCCGCAAGCTGCACAGGGTGGCAAAAAAGAAAAAAGGAGAACAATAGCAAAGTAAAAAATAAAGTTAGATGAGGAAACTAACAGATATGTTAGAAAAAATATAAAAATAAAAATGTAGATGAAATAACAACCAGAAGGTAAAACAGAGCCACAGTAGTAAAAAAGAGGAGGAGAAAAAAAAAAAAATGAGGTGGAAAAGGCCTTGGCTGTGGAGGGCGGGGCCTAAGCAAGGGAGAGATTTGGGTGGTGGGCGGGGCCTATGCGTAGGACCCACAGGGCTGGAAAAGGCCCTGGGAACTGTGGGGGGTGGGGCTTAGCCTCAACAGAAGTGGCCCAGGCTTGCCTCCTGCCTCTGGTCTCAGAGGGCAGGGGACCTCACCTGGGAGCCCAGCAGGCTTCCTGGGCTCGAGTGGGTGGGGCAAATGCCCTCATCTCCTGCTCCTCCGGTCCCAGAGGTCCCCTCCCACCTACCTCTCCTGGTCTTCCTGGCCTCCCTCCTATGCCCCAGGGCCTATGCGGCCTGGAGGGCGGGTGACCAGCCTAGGAGCTCAGCAGGCTCCCTGGGCCCAATTGTGTGAGGCAAATGTCCTCTGCTCCTCTCCTGCTCCTTGGGTCCCAGAGGGCCCCTCCGCCTGCCTCTCCTGTTCTCTCCCAGCCTCTCTGCTATGCCCCCAGGACCAACCCGGTCCAGCGGGGACTTCTGAGGGCATAGGACCCAGCCTGAGAGCTGGGCAGACTTCCCCAGCCAGTTGGGCAGGGGAAACGCTGGGCGTGCTCCGCCCTGATCCAAGCCCCTGAGGGTCCCTCCAGGCACTGGAGGGTTCCCAGAACCCCTCCCCAGTCTCAGACACACCTCAGGGCACCAGTCCTGTCCAGCCTCCACTTCTCCTCCCCCTTCAGTCCCCCCATGTCCTACCGGTTCAATTGGGGGTTCTTCCCATCTCCTTGGGCATCAGGGTCCCCCACCAGCATCCGGCAGTTGTGGAGCGATGTGAACTCTGCGTCTTCCCACCGCCATCTTCTCACCTTTAGCTTGAATGATCTTTTAAAAATACAAATAAAAATACAAATGATCTTTTAAAAATACAAATCTTTTAAAAATACAAATCTATTTTCTAACCCCCACTTCAATCAATGGCTTTCTGTTACTCTTAAGCTAAAGTCAAGATCCTTCATGTGTCCTGGAAGGACTGAGTGGTCCAACTACTACCTCCTTCTCCAGTCTCATGTCATCTCCCTCCTTTCCTGCCTCTGTCCCCTAGTCAGCCACATGGCCATGGTCCAGTCTCCTCTTGACCATCACACACCTTCTACCACGGAACCTTTGCACCTGCTGTTTTTGCTGCCTGGTGTTCCCTCCTTTCCCCTCTTTATCTTGTGAATTTCCAGTGGTCCTCAGCCTGGTCCTCAGTGCTCAGGAAGCCTCCAGTATGCCCCTTTGCAGGCTGGCCTCACAGCACTTTGTCCCCTCACCAGAATTATGATCTTACATTTACTTGTGTGATTATTTGATCAGTGTCTGTCTCCTCCACTGGATTCTTAAAATCGGACCCTGTCTCTGTATCTTTCATCTAGTCTTTCATCCCCACTGCCTACTTTTGTGCCTGTCGCAGAAAGAGTGCTCAGTAAATATTTGTTGACAAAAAACAAAAAAAAAGACTATTTTATCTCTAAGCATCTAGCACAGAATCGAGTAAAAACAAAGTTTTAAAGGGCACAAGTAGAGTAATGGCATATGTCACCCTAAGTACACAGTATCTTCCAGCATCATTCTAAGATGGACCAAAATGGTGGTTACTGGGGACTGGAGGGTGGGGGGGATAAGGAGGAATGTTGGGTAAAAGTACAAACAGGAGTCGTAAAAAAGTCCTAGAGATAGTGCACAGCACACCGAACATAACACAGACAACAATATTGTATTATAATAATCAAACTTGATAGGAGATGAGATCTTAGTTATTCTAACCACAAAAAACCACAGTTATAGAGATGCTAGCTATTGCTATGATGGCAACTATATCACAATATATAAATGTATCAAATAAGCCTGTTGTACACCTTAAATTTATACAATGTTATAGGTCAAATACTTTCAATTAAAAAAGTAAGATAGACCAAAAGAACTTTATATAATGGCTTCAACTAAAAAAAAAGAATTCAACATTTATTGCTGCAGGCTAGATAAGCCTAGTTGTCAGTAGTGGATGTTATATGCACCGTACCTATTTAATCTCAGTATTTAATATTATTCCTCTAGCTACACCATAATTGAGCTGCTTTTTTTCCCCCCCTATAGCTACTAACATCTTAGGCGTATGTGATTCAAACATGGTTTTTAAAAGTGTTCATCTTGAAATGGTCTCAGAATCAACCAGCAGGTACAAGATCTGTGGTAGATGAGGGAACATGGGCTGCACGTAGCTTTAGGGTAGGAAGAGGAAGCCAAGATGCTGAGTGACAGCTGGAAAACTGAGGGGAGTAGGAAACATGAAGAGGAGATTTGAATTGACTGCGTCTTGTGAAGGGTGGACTAGACTGGGTGTTCAAGGGAAAAACATGTTCTACAAATTCAGGATGTAGACATAAGCAGATGGGGCAATTATCTGAGAGTGTAAAAGCCCTATGAGGCGAAAATGGGTCTATTTATCTCCTCTTGAAGAATCTGTAAAAAAGACCTAACTTCTTCCAGAGACTCCAGGTCAAACCTGCTTGGGGGTTGCAGCAGAAGGGAGGTGCGGGGTTAGCTGTTAAAACTGTAAAGACCTACCTGTTTGCATGGAGTTTTACCTCTCACTTCTGCACATCAAATTAAAGTAGATCTCACCCCAACTGAGGGGGTGGTGACTTGGACTCCTGCCCTGGGTGGACAGGCAGGGACCACTTTCTCCCTGGGGTGGTGGTAACATCAGCGATGAATCTGGGGATCCTTCCCTAAGTGTTTTGCTCGGTTTTGACCCCGTTGTTTGCAGACAGACAACCGGATGGACGCGCTGACCCCTGGAGGTGTCACGCCCTCACCCTGGGGCAGTGGCCACTGCGTTTCTCACTCTTCCTTGTCTCCCTCCTCCTGCAGGAATCAGAAGGCGTTTCCTGCCACTACTGGTCGCTGTTTGACGGTCACGCGGGGTCCGGGGCTGCTGTGGTGGCATCCCGCCTGCTGCAGCACCACGTCACGGAGCAGCTGCAGGACATCGTGGAGATCCTGAAGAACTCGGCCGTGCTGCCGCCCACCTGCCTGGGCGAGGAGCCCGACCACACACCCGCGAACAGCCGGACTCTGACCCGCGCGGCCTCGCTCCGTGGAGGGGTGGGCGCCCCCGGCTCCCCCAGCACCCCGCCCACGCGCTTCTTCACCGAGAAGAAGATCCCGCATGAGTGCCTCGTCATCGGGGCTCTTGAAAGTGCATTCAAGGAAATGGTAGGTAATCACTGAAGACTCTAGGGCAGCAGGGGCCCGGGTGGTCACTTAAGCCACATACTTGTTTCGTAGAAAGTTCCCTGGAAGGGCATGTCTCTGACCTGTCCACTTGCTGCATGGTCCCCTCCGTCTTCTCCTTTTACAGCAGGACTTCCATTCTCAAAAGAAGTGGGCAGCAAGAGAGTTCTAGCATCCAGTGCTGGCAAAGGTGTAAAAGAAGATGGAAGAGGGATAGTGCATGAGGTGATAGGCTTATTAAATGGATGCGTATTGCTTCTCTTTCTGCCAACTCTTATGGATGCCAGCTGGTAGGATTGAACTTAATTGAAACTGTGAGCTCGGTTGCCATCTGTTTTACACGTATGTATACGAATTCCAGGTGTTTGGGGAAATGGAGCTTTTAGTAAAGTGCTCAGAAGTACGCTTGCTGTACAGATCTGATCTGAGAACAGCTGTTTTCCCATGATTGGCAGTGTGGTTCCCACTGCTTAAAGCAGGTAGGAGCCAGTATCCAAGAATTCTTTGTTTTACTTGGGAACGTGGATTTGTTTGTACATTTAAAATTTGAATATGTCTGATCAAGGGATTCAGCCTCCCTCCTGAGAACATACTAAGCTGCCCTCCCGGTGTCCCCTGCTTGTCCCTCTGCCCGGTGAGAATGCACATAGAAGGTCTCTTCTGTGCCACCCCCTTGAGCTCACTTTATACTGAGGCAACTATTTGGGTTCCAAAGGTTTTCTCTCCTGAGCAGCCTCCTGCATGCAGATACAGTAGGAGATATGTAGAGATGTTATAAGGACTCGAGTAAGGTGAGTGGCCAGTAGTGTCCTTATAACCTGGAGATTAAAAAGTGATGACAAGCTCTTAGGTAGAGCAGGAGTAGCTAGAAGCATCTCTGCAGAATTGAATGTACACCCCGTGCACATTCCAGGATCTCACGATGTCAGGTTGAGTGCTAATGAGAGGAGAAAAGTAAATAATATTAAACAGCGTCATCTGACTTGTTTACGAGGCAAAAAATTGTTCATATACTCATGCCTCTAATTTGCAGTCTCTCCTCACTTTAACTCATTTCTTCTTGGGTTCCAGCGTTTCCCTCCTTGTCACATATTTACCCTTTTGAGTAGCAGGTGGTTAAAATGCACCTCCATGTCAGGAGTATCTGGTAGCCTTCAATCCCAAGAAAAACACCAGGAGGCAAGAAAAGATTATTTAGGAAAAAAAGGAATCAAGGTTAGAAAAACGGACTCCTCCTCGGGGCTTGGTATAAAAATCTCCCTCTATCATGGAGGCTCTGATGTGAATAGCTGTTTCTAAACATGGATGCTCAGAAAGCTAAATATTGAATTGAGGTAACAATTTGACAGTGGACCTTCCCCCTAATGGGAGAAGAAGTCAGCTTACATGATAGAAGTGAAAAAAGCAGAAGAAATTTTGGCTTTTTTATTTCCTTCGGTAATTGCTAGTACTCTGAGGTATCTTTTACTTCGCACTGCTGTATTCTCCACTTCATCCACTAGAGGCCAATGTCACATTGAGTCAAGCCTCCACACCCATCTCAGACTGTTTCTGCCCATTAATGGTGCAGGGTTCCTAGCACCTACTGTACTTGAGAGGCTCATTCAGAAAAATACTTAGTAAAGAGCCCCATTCTTGTTTTTTAAATTTTTAATAACTTTTCACTAGCTGATTCATTACCAGAAATCTTTCTTGGACACTTGGTTGACAGCGAAAAGATCACTTCGCTTTCCAGTGTAATTCATTCAATCCATAAATATTTGTTGAGAACTAACTCTAAGCCAGGGCTAGCTGGGAAAAAAGCATGGAAGAAATTAGGCAAAGACAGATATTAAACAGATAAAATATAAATGTGAAGGGCCTCGAGAGAAGAAATGCAGAGTAGGTAGGAATCTGATAAAGAGATGAAGTAGGGTTCCCCGGAGAAGCAATGCTTTCAGAGAGTGGGAAGAAAGCAGACAGAACGTGGGAGCTGGGAGAGTGCTCTGGGCAGAGACAACCGTTTGTGTGAAGACCCACATCACGGAGAGAACCCAGATGGGCCAAAGGCAGCAAGCTGACGTCCACCATGGTTAGATGCAGATTTCAAGCGTAGGGTTGCTGTAAGGTGACTTGGAGAGGCCATCTGTAACCAGCCTGTGGATGACTTGCTGTGCCATAATATGGATTTGGGGCCTTAAGCCATTCTGTTCTTTTCTAATCCACCCCACCCTATAGCTTCTTCTTCACACTTAACGTTTTTCCCAGATTGTCTGTCTAGCCCCCAGAGTGCCTGCTAACTGGGCTTTGCACCATGTGCTTGGACTTATTAAGGGAGAATACTCATCATTCCTTGGTTCTCCTGGATCTCGGCAGTGTGGCTCTGCCTCCTGCATGGCTGGGGACTGAGCCAGCTGATGCCTGTTGGCCCAGAATAGTTATTAATACTGTCCCCTTTTACTCTCAAAAGTGTCCCTGTCTGGATGATGTCATATGTTTACCCTAATTATAGAGATGCTCTAGTTTTTTTCTTTGCTTCATCAGGGACTTCAGGAAAAATCTACTCCAGCGTCACAGAAAAGTGCCTGACTTAGCCATTAAATAGCTTGGGTTGAGCTTCAGAACTTACAACAGAGAAATTATACAGCATACTACGGAAGGCCATTGTCAACTCATAAAAAATACTTTTTCTTTCCACCCTTTCTCGCTATTAGGTTTTGACGGTCAGCGTTTAAAGGTAAACTTTGGTTTGAAATGCTCAACACACAGCTGATTTCCTTATTCTGTTGGCCTGACCTTGGTGGTTCCTCCTTTAGACCTTTCCGAGGGGAGCAGGTTTGGAATCTCCCGGCCATTCTTAATTTTTTTCCTCACAACAGCCAGCTACTTTCTAACTTTCTAGGTGTTCTTTAGGTATTGCAGGTTTTATGCCATTCTGATCCCCTGTAATAGGAAAACCCAATATTGAATAAGATTCAGTCATTTCAGCTTTGTGGCTCTCTTGCTTTCTCCTGCACTTTCAATCCCTAAAAATTCCCCATGCCCAGCACCTAAGCCTCAAATTTGCCACACTGATGACATATTTGCAGCCACCCCTCCTGAGATTCAGAATGTAACATAATAAAGGCAAAGCTTGCCTTTCGTTTGGGGTTTTGCCTTATTTATGACAGTTCAGCAAAGTAGAATCAGAGGTCATTCCTCTCTCCCCACCTCCCACCAGTGCCCTTCTCAATTACTTATATATATATATATTTTTTTTTTGCGGTACGTGGGCCTCTCACTGTTGTGGCCTCTCCCGCTGCGGAGCACAGGCTCCGGACGCACAGGCTCAGCGGCCATGGCTCACGGGCACAGCCGCTCCGCGGCATGTGGGATCTTCCCGGACCGGGGCACGAACCCACGTCCCCTGCATCGGCAGGCAGACTCTCAACCACTGCGCCACCAGGGAAGCCCTCAATTGCTTATATTTTATAGCCAGCATTCTTCTAGACACCATGGGGGTCTAGAAGAAAAACATTGGATTTTGTATCTGGGGGTATTTGTCGTCACATTATACAAACACAGAGATAGATAGTATCTCATTTGTTTTAATGTTCTGAGTGACATTAAGTGAAATGTTCATATCTATCTGAAAGAG
Organism: Neophocaena asiaeorientalis asiaeorientalis; assembly: GCF_003031525.2. NCBI lineage: Eukaryota > Metazoa > Chordata > Mammalia > Artiodactyla > Phocoenidae > Neophocaena > Neophocaena asiaeorientalis. The sequence continues at coordinate 18,806,793 of NW_020185339.1, forward strand.
AAAATTGGATAAAAAGATTCAGAAACACCAGACCAGAATAAATAGTACCTATTTCTAGGAAAAAGTAGGTACCCGTCGAAAAATAAAGAGTAACAGAAGTGGGGGGGAAACGCTGTGGACCAGAGGAGATGGTAAGTTTCATCAAATACGGTAAGCCTCTTTGAAGGCACTGTTTTTCCTCTTCTCTTTGATCCTGGGGTTGTCTGGCACAGTACGTGGCTTGTGAGGAGGTGACCTCTGACCACGGGCCTCTGATCCATGCTGGCAGAAGTGGGTCTGCCCTGTGGTCCCCTATTGTATCTCATCTTGGATCTCCCTTCAGAGTGAAGGCCGCGTGGCCAGCTCCTCCTGTGTCCACCGTGGAAAATGAACCCTCGCTTCCAAGAGGACCAGGATCTCAGGAACTTTCTGACTGACTTCATTTCTGCTTCCCAACTATACTTTGTAACAATGCCTACTTCTGCAGCTAAGTTTTGTCACCTACTATGTTTAGGTGGTTGCTTGGCTCAAGATGACAGATACGAAGAAGATAAATGTCTTCTAAGTCCTGATGTCAGTCTCCTTCCTACTTCCATACCCTCCAAAAACAGGGGAGTCATGTAAGAAGTCACTTCCATTGTTGGTATAGTTGCAGGAGACCTTTGCCCTCCTAGGAATCAGAAGCAAGTCAGCAGTGATGACCTTTTTTACCTACAGGAATTGAGTTATAGACACAGGCAGGAGGATCTCAAAATTCTGTCCTATTTCCTTTTCAGTGTGGGTATAGATTCCTCGCCACAGTGAAGAATGTTTTGGAGGTTTGATTGTTATGAAGGGAGAAAAATGGCAACATTTTAACTTGTAAAACTAGCATACATCTTACTGTCACTGAGTAAATGGTTGGAAATACCACTCAGCTTGGCTTTGTCGGTAAAAACCATATGATGGCATGATGGTGAAAAAGGAGGATGAATGCAAAGCTAATTTATAGTTTATACATTTTAATGGTTTTGAGAATTAGAATAGTAATGGTAAGTGGACCTGTTGGTCTGTCTGTATTTAAGCTAGAGGCTTTTTGTTTTTGTTTTGTCTTTGTTTTTAGTAGAACAGGAAGTTCTTCCGAGAAGGAATGAGCATGTGATTCCACCAACAGCCAGCAGGTGGCGATATTAGGCAGTGCTGGTTTGTCCCTTCCCCATTGCTTGGCTGACAGATTGGCTTCTCAGAATAAACCGAAATCAGTCCCAGATACTAAAACCATGCAGAATCTTATTATTTGTGACTGACGCTATTAGCAATGTGCTCATAACCATGTTTTAACCCAGCTAGGGGGAGGTGCCAGGTCCTATTGAAACCACCCAACACTCGCTGCCTTCTGGTGTTTGATATTGCTTTCCTTTTGCGACCTGAAATTGGTAGGAAACAAAGAATAATCCTGGAGATGCATCATCTGTGGGACTTTCGAAGCAAATTACAGTGATCCCGAAAAATATATTTTCTTTCTTGCAATTCTTTCCTGCTGAATTAGTCTCCTTTCACACACATTCTTTTTTCCCTTCACTGCTCTCATTCTTCCTTGCAACAAAAAGGAGCAAAATACAATCCCAAGTCTTAAAAATTGGATCCATTCTTTGATTTAGAGATAAACCTTGCTTAAATGTAATATTTAGACAGATGCAACACAGGATAAATTAGTTCTGCTAGGTAGAAAGCAGCCTTGAGAGGGACTCTTGATTGAACAGATAAATCAATTATCTTGTTAATGGAATCTTCTGAGTCACTTAAGTTGATCCTTTTAGATCATACTTGAAAAGGAATGATAGTATGTGCATGTGTTTTGCTGGTAATTTATTCTAGACTTATGTCTTGAGGTTCATGGCAGCTAAAATGGGGGAGATATTCCAAATCGGTCTTTGTTTAGCACAAGCAGTGGGCAATTTTTCATGATTTCCTTAATCTTTTGAAAAAAGTACCCAAACTTCTTGAGGGATACATTTAAAAATTTTTTTTAAATGTAGAGTGTGAGAAGCTTAAGCTAACTGGAAAAGTTAAGAGTTTGAAGAAATTAGGTAGTTAATTCAACAGTAAATATATCTTTATTGACTTCATTTATCACGTTTGACCTGGTAGTAGAAGGACCACCCAGATGGTCCTTTAATGTTCCTTTTAATACTAAGATTTTGTGAAGCATCTTTTAAAGAGGAGTAGGTGGTGTAGGAAAAAAATGTGCTATTTTGTCTTCTAGGGAGGGGAGGGGGAAGCAATTATTTTTAGAATATGTTCTAGTTACACCCAGTTTTAGAAGAAGAAATAAAAGAGCATATTTTCATGTCAGTGAATCCTACAGGGCGGATGAAGTCTGTGGAAACACATCTTTCAAATCCTTTCACTGTGATCCCAGAGAGCACACATGTAATTAAAGTGTGCGTCTGAGCGCACACGCATATGTCTATTAGCACGCAGAGGCGGGAGGTGATGAAAGCATGAGCCTGTTAGCAAAGTTTCTTGTATAAAAAATAGCTAGACTTTGGGCCACTGTTTATGTGGAAATGTTGCCAAATTTGCATTCCTTATGCTGGGGGAACTGCAGAGGGAAGGTAGGAAAAGATGAAAGAAACGGTGAAATCAATTAGAAAAAAATACTGACGCTATTAATGTCATAACAAGGCATTCAATGGGCAGGCTAACTGGAATGTTTCCCCCTAAATGAAAGGCAAATGTGAACTCTGCTGTAGCAGAAAATCTTAGTGTCAAACACTCTATCTTGATATTTTTTTAAAAGATGAAATAACTTTATAATCAGATTTTCTGGTGATGTAAACCATGATAAGTAAGGCACCTACGATGCAGAATAAACTTGAGTCCCAGAGGAATTCTTTGACGTGGGCGGCTCTTTCACGTGGACTCTACTTTTTGGATCGCACCAATGGTTTAAGTCCGTCAAGCATCATTCACACTCCAGTCTGTAAGCAGTTGGGTGCTTAAAGGATTTTTACTCAAAACTGCCTTTCATTCAGACTTTAGGTATTCAAACAAATAGTGATTCTGGATGTGAAAGGATAGTTTCTGTAGCTAGAGCAGTTCTTTCCAGTGTATTAAAAATGTTAGTATTGAGTGTGGGCTTTATATACCAGTTTCTATATTAATTTGATGAAATATATATCTATCATAATATCAACTTTATTTTATTTATTTAAATGCAAAAAAATTGCATAAACCTACCCGCAAACTCCTTTGTGAATAGGGTTGTTGGTTCTGTTTTGATGCACTGTTTGGAGGTTCAACAGGCGGAACTTCTGACGTCTTGATGTTTTCTTTCCCGTCTGTCACTTTCTTGTGACGGTCTTTCCCTGCTGACGTGTGTCCCTCCTCCCGTGTCACCCTCCAGCCTCCTGCCATCCCTGCTTGGGTTCTAAGAACCATTCATTCATTCCTATCAATTGCGTGTTATTGGAAGCCTGGGTTCCTGCTTAATTATTCATCTCAGTGAGTGTTTATGCATGTTGTAAGCTTTTCACTTATGAATGGTGGGACACATGTCTCATGTTAAGGCAGAGGTAAAATGGTGGGGAGATAATTGGAAACCCAGGCGTTTTATAATGTATTTCTTTATTTGCCCATTGAATAGATATTTATTAAATTACGTTTTACTTGGCCCAATATGGGTGTTGAGGATCTAGCACTGAGCAAGAAAGGTCTCTGCTCTCAGTCATGGGATCCAGGCTGTGGGGAGAATCTAGCTCGTCTCCGAAGCCCCTCATCTACGCCGTCTAATTTAATCCTCATGACAGCCCCTTTAAGCTAATTTATACAGAGATTGTGAATGAATTTTTTAAAATCAGTGTGGTCTTTGGGGGTGGTCCTTGTGCTTGACCCGTCTGGAGCACTTGATGTTGTCATTCACTCAACCCCTTTTTGGAATTTTTCTTCACCTGCTTCTAAACCATCACGTCCCATATTGTACACTCATTCTTACCCCTCCCGATGGTTCCTCAGCTTCCCCACACCCCGCCTCCACCGGCCCTTAACCTTTACTCAGTTCATTCCCAGTATGTTAGTTTCTCCCAGGTCTTGTCTTCGTACTTTTCCCCTCCTTACATTTTGACCAATACTGTGTTCTTAATCTGTTTTCAAAGCTCAGGCTCTTCTCCTGTTTCCAGCTTCTCCTTGGTGATTTCTCTGACTTTGTCTTATCGCCTCTGGCCTCTGGAGCACAGCAGCTGCCGATAAATGCTGGATTACTGAATTATCTCTGCTTCCCATCAGGAGGCTGGCTGAAGTAGCTGAGTTCTAATTCTGTGGGTTTCTAAGCATCACAAACGGGCCCTGGCCCTTGGTCAGCCGACAGCAGCCTCAGAGTCAGCCAGAGCACCATTTCCTGCTCTTCTGTACCCCACCCTCGTCCTTTCTTCCTTGGCCCCAACAATAGATGGCGATGAGAACATTTGCCATTATTTTGGGCAGCATTCGGTTTATTTTCCTAACAACTCTCATTTTTCTGAGGTCAAGGAACCCTGGCTTCTGTCACTGACACAGCATTTCACAAAGACATCTGTCTGGAGGATGATGCATCTCTGTCCGTAGGAATGTGGTTCTATTTTTAATTTCCTTGGGGAGACCTCATTAGGTGGCAGGTAATAAATACTAGGCTTTAGAGGAGGAGAACCCGATTGGAATCCAAACTCCACTGGGGTAAATATGGGCAAGTTCCCCACTTGTCTGCATCTGAACAGTGAGGTGAATGTTACAGTTGTGAGAATGAGATGAGATTCTATATGTAAAGCGCTTCTCGCACTGCCTGATATAGAGGAAGTGCTCACTGATGGTTGGCTGATACTATGCGCGTGTGTCCCTCTTGTGAATTAGTGGCCTTGGGAAGAGGTTCAGAGTTCAGAAGCTTCTATCTTTGATCAGTAAGACGGGGGTGGACTCCTGCCCAAGTTGAATTGAGGACACAGTCCTTCAAGTCACCTGTCTCGTCTAGCTGTAAAGGAATTTATTTATTGGAGACTTTGGGGTTAAAAACATTGATCAGGTCCAAGCACTCGACATTATTAGCCTCTCATCTGTTTTCCACAGCAGCTCAGGCTGTCCATACAAAGACTGAATTTTCCGTAAGCCATGATATTTATTAAATACAGTTGGTTTAATTCTTCTCATTTTTGTCTGATTATATCTGTTTGCCTTCCCTTGTTTCCTGTCTCTGGTCCGCACATGGTCTGGTAGGCGACCGTTTTATGCCAGTGTCCTCTCCAGAAATGCTTGTCAGTTGATAGAAAGCCAGTACTAAAGATTTTCTTGTCCCTTCTTCGAGTTGTACTCAAATCTTAGGGCTGTGTCGAGGGAGCAAGGCTAAGACAGTCTTTGTTCCTGTACAGTCCAGTACTAACTTTGTCTTCTTCTCCAGGACCTACAAATTGAACGAGAGAGGAGTTCATACAGTATATCTGGTGGTTGCACAGCCCTCATCGTGATTTGCCTTTTGGGGAAGCTGTACGTAGCAAATGCTGGGGACAGCAGGTAAGCAGAGTAGCCCTCTGGTTCTTCCTAAAGTTCAATGCCTTCCTTTAATTTTTAAATCTTTTTTAAAAAGTTAAATACTTAGAAATAAAATAATCCTGCTTGGGATTAGATATTGAGAAAGATAAGCCTTCTATATCTGGATAAGAGTGCATTTAAGAAGACTCATCGGGAAGGTATTAAAAGATATGGGTGGTCTTCTCCTTACCTGTCTGTAGTAGCAGTTCACGTGTGTATATATATATATATATATATTTTTGACTTCAGAACCTGATTTTCGATGAAAGCTTATTAGCAGGGACATAATATGTGAGAGAGATGAGGAGGGAGGAAAGGGATTTGAATGAAATGGGTGTTTGGAGGGGCCCGGGGAGGACTCCCCAGCTAATTCGTTTTCTACTCAGTAACTTTGCCCTGTGTCCCCTCCCAGAAGCCCAGGAGTGTCTCCTTTTATGCATGTGCCCCTACAGCCTGCATTTTCCTCTCTTCTGGGTTCAGCTGAGAGGACTTTGGGGCAAGAGATGGTGGTTAACCCTTACTCTATCCAGTATTACCAGAAATCAGATAGACTTGTGTTTTAATCTTCTTTTAAATGACTGATATGTGCTCACTTTAGGTATGGCCACATCTGTTATTTAGTCAATATTAAATTAATTTTCACAGACTTTGTGAAAAGTGTTGTAATATGGATTATACATTTCTCCGCCCCTTGAGTAACAAAATATGTTGGCCTTCTAGCAGGACTTTTTGCCAAAGGCCGACTCTATTCTGAAAGCAGTCAAAGTGCTGGACTCTAATCGTGATGTCCTCAGAGGATGAGTGATTTCCCTACACGGGCTGTGGTCTAAAGATGCTGTCATTCCTCCAGCTTCTTCTTCTGGGTCACTTGCCTCTTCTCAACATCTCTGCTTGGTCTAGCCCTCCCCTGAGGTCGGACCCTCCCCTTCCCTGACTCCCTCAGGCAATCGGTGAATTCCAGAGAGCAGGAGAGCCTGAGGGAGTTTCCAGTCAACCTAGTTAAGCATCCTCTCCCTGTCTTGCCACTAAAGATTCTGGAGACCAAAGGACTGTGACCTGCCAACGCAGCAGTATTTGGAGTTTGAAGATTTTGGAAGGTCTGTTTATTTTTAAGGTTTATGTGGATTTCTGTTCTGCTCTCTCAGTTTCAATATAAAATTTTTCCAAGTAAGTGGAAGTGAGTATAAGATGCCATGTTTATTTCATGGCTTCTATTCCCTAGTGGTCCTGGCAGGAGACAGACTCCAACTCACATGGATCAACTGAATGAAAGAGTGAAAGGGGACGGGCTAGGAGCATTGAGACCAGGAGGGCATTGAAGCCCCCTAGGCCTGCAGGGTCCAGGGAGGAAATGCTACAGCCAAGCCCAGGAGAGGGGGCCACAGATGAGGGCCCCTAGGCAGGGGCCACAGGAGAGAATGGGAGGAAATACTCCGACTTCTCCTTCTTCCTATCCCGCTTTCTCCTACCAGGGCCTCCCATTGGATGAGCCTGGCTGGAATGAGGGTCAGAGAGGTTGGTCAGCCAGGGCACAGACACAGGCCAAGATTGCATCTCCAGGGTGGGGGGCAAGTGGAAAATCACCAGCACATCTGCTGCCCCTCTTGCCCTCCCCAGGGTTGGAGCATCTTGAAAATAGGAATCATCATCTCCCAGGGCCTTGTAAGATACACACTGAGGACCGGCCTCTGAGCCCTTGTTCACTTCTGGATCTTCAGCTTGCTGGAGACAGATGTGCAGGTCAGGGGATGATTCCTTTCTGTTCTGTGTAAAACCGAATCGATGATACAGCTTTTGCACTCATATTCACCTTTAGTCTTGATGTCTGGTTCCGTGTTTTTCGAAAAGAGTTTGCTTCCCTGGCCCTTCCAGTGATGAAGGTGGTGACCGAGTGCTTTGTTCCTGCCCATCGTCCCAGGGAAGCATCTTTCACCAGAGGACCTCAGGCTCGGAAGGTAACCCAACTTCCATGCCCAGAATATCTTTATGTTGGATTATGCCTTTCAGAGAAGCAGCTCCTCCCCAACGCCCTGTCCGCGTTTTTGAGCACAGTTTCCTTCAAAGCTCTGAGCTCCCTGACAGAGCTCCAGGGCTTCAGCCCTACTTCCCAGAAGCTCAGTGCCCTGTTCAGGACCTTGCGTCCCACCCCACCCCCTTTTAAGTGCCAGTGTCTAGACCAGATCTTGATTTCCTCATCTATGAAAATGGTGATATTGGACTAAATATTAATTTCTAAACATTCTGGCATTCTAAAGATTGTCACTGTGAGGTGTGACACTTTGGGAAAGTAAAGTGGTTCTCTAAAGGTTGATCTTTTGGTTATTTTATCTTTCTTAGAGTCCGTTTTTGAAATTCTCAAGTACCTGAAGTTCCTATGTTTCTACGTGTCCACAGAAGTATGATGTTTTACATGCTATTCCTAATTTGAAAAGCTTAACAGGTGCTTTTGTCCTTATTAAAGCTGTAAAGCACACCCCCCTCCCCACCAACTACACAAATTATTTTATGAGAAAACAACATCTCTAAAACCTAATCAGCTTAATTACATTTGTAGTATTCTGGCCCCAGTATCCAGATATGAATTTGGGGTTTTACGGCTGACGAGTTGGGTTTGCTGTTCACTTATGGGTCATATGTCATGTAGAGACATAAGAGCAGTATGAGTTTGTATTGTATGCACTGTCCAAAAAATAACTTGTAGGACACTTATTAGTTAGTGTATTTTCAGCTCTTGTATAAACAATACATATTTGATATCACCTTATGTAGGATCATTGCCTAGTTTATATACTAATAACATAGGTGTTTGTGTTTACAAATATATTCAGTTCTTCCCAAGAAACAGCAGCTAAGTGATTTTTTTTATCAGATCTACGTAAATATAGGTCCATTATGACTTATGGACAAGTAGTCGTGAATCCAAGGGCTCAGTTTAAACAAATGGTCAGGCTAACAGAATTCTGACAACAGAGCCCTGATTAATTGCTAATTTTTCTTCTTTACTATCAGATATTGGCTGCGCATCTGTTTGCTTTAAATCTTGACAATTTTGAGAGTGAAGCAAATCTTTGTCATAGGATCACTACCCCATAATTATTTACACTTAGGAAAAAGGAACATTTGCACTGGTTTGATTTGGAAACTACTTGTGTTCAGGAACTGTTTTTTTGTTTGTTTTTAAATTTTTATTGTTTTATACAGCAGGCTCTTATTAGTTATCCATTTTATACATATCAGTGTATATATGTCAATCCCAATCTCCCAATTCATCCCCCCCCACCCCCTGCCACTTCCCCCCACTTGGTGTCCATACGTTTGTCCTCTGCATCTGTGTCTCTATTTCTGCCTTGCAAACCAGTTCATCTGTACCATTTTTCTAGGTTCCACATATATGCGTTAATATACGATACTTGTTTTTCTCTTTCTAACTTACTTCACTCTGTATGACAGTCTCTAGATGCACCCACATCTCTACAAATGACCCAATTTCGTTCCTTTTTATGGCTGAGTAATATTCCATTGTGTACATGTACCATGTCTTCTTTATCCATTCGTCTGTCGATGGGCATTTAGGTTGCTTCCATGTCCTGGCTATTGTAAATAGTGCTGCAGTGAGCATTGATGTGCATGTATCTTTTTGAATTATGGTTTTCTCTGGGTATATGCCTAGTAGTAGGATTGCTGGGTCATATGGTAATTCTATTTTTAGTTTTTTAAGGAACCTCCATACTGTTCTCCATAGTGGCTGTATCAATTTACATTCCCACCAACAGTGCAAGAGGGTTCCCTTTTCTCCACACCCTCCCCAGCACTTGTTGTTTGTAGATTTTCTGATGATGCCCATTCTAACTGGTGTGAGGTGATACCTCATTGTAGTTTTGATTTGCATTTCTCTAATAATTAGTGATGTTGAGCAGCTTTTCATATGCTTCTTGGCCATCTGTATGTCTTCTTTGGAGAAATGTCTATTTAGGTCTTCTGCCCATTTTTGGATTGGGTTGTTTATTTTCTTAATGTTGAGCTGCATGAGCTGTTTATATATTTTGGAGATTAATCGATTGTCCGTTGATTCGTTTGCAGATATTTTCTCCCATCTGAGGGTTGTCTTTTCGTCTTGTGTAGTTTCCTTTGCTTTGCAAAAGCTTTTAAGTTTCATTGGTCCCATTTGTTTATTTTTGTTTTTATTTCCATTACTCTAGGAGGTGGACCAAAAAGATCTTGCTGTGATTTATGTCAAAGAGTGTTCTTCCTATGTTTTCCTCTAAGAGTTTTATAGTGTCCAGTCTTACATTTAGGTCTCTAATCCATTTTGAGTTTATTTTTGTGTTTGGTGTTAGGGAGTGTTCTAATTGCATTCTTTTGCAGTTTTCCCAGTGCCACTTACCGAAGAGACTGTCTTTTCTCCATTGTATATCCTCGCCTCCCTTGTCATTGATTAGTTGACCATAGGTGCGTGGGTTTATCTCTGGGCTTTCTATCCTATTCCATTGATCTATATTTCTGTTTTTGTGACAGTACCATATTGTCTTGATTACTGTAGCTTTGTAGTATAGTCTGAAGTCAGGGAGTCTGATTCCTCCAGCTCTGTTTTCTTCCCTCAAGACTGCTTTGCCTATTCGGGGTCTTTTGTTGTCTCCATACAAATTTTAAGATTTTTTCTTCTAATTCTGTAAAAAAGGCCACTGGTAATTTGATAGGGATTGCATTGAATCTTTAGATTGCTGTGGGTAGCATAGTCATTTTCACAGTATTGATTCTTACAATCCAAGAGCATGATATATCTCTCCATCTGTTTGTATCATCTTTAATTTCTTTCATCAGTGTCTTACAGTTTTCTACATACAGGTCTTTTGTCTTCCTAGGTAGGTTTATTCCTAGGTATTTTATTCTTTTTGTTGCGGTGGTAAATGGGGTTGTTTCCTTAATTTCTCTTTCAGATTTTTCATCATCACTGTATAAGAATGCAAGAGATTTCTGTGCATTAATTTTGTATCCTGCTACTTTACCGAATTCATTGATTAGCTCTAGTAGTTTTCTGGTGGCATCTTAGGATTCTCTATGTATAGTATCATGCCATCTGCAAACAGTCACAGTTTTACTTCTTCTTTTCCAATTTGTATTCCTTTTTCTTCTCTGACTGCTGTGGCTAGGACTTCCAAAACTATGTTGAACGAGAGTGGCGAGAATGGACATCTTTGTCTTGTTCCTGATCTTAGAGGAAATGCTTTCAGTTTTTCACCATTGAGAATGATATTTGCTGTGGGTATGTCATATGTAGCTTTTATTACGTTGAGGTAGTTTCCCTCTATGCCCACTTTCTGGAGAGTTTTTATCATAAATCGGTGTTGAATTTTGTCAAAAGCTTTTTCTGCATCTATTCAGATGATTGTATGGTTTTTATTCTTCAGTTTGTTAATGTGGTGTATCACATTGATTGATTTGTGTGTATTGAAGAATCCTTGCATCCCTGGGATAAATCCCACTTGATCATGGTGTATGATCCTTTTAATGTGTTGTTGGATTCTGTTTGCTAGTATTTTGTTGAGGATTTTTGCATCTATGTTCATCAGTGATATTGGTCTGTAATTTTCTTTTTTTGTAGTATCTTTATGGTTTTGCTCTCAGGGTGATGGTGGCCTCATAGAATGAGTTTGGGAGTGTTCCTTCCTCTGCAGTTTTTTGGAAGAGTTTGAGAAGAATGTGTGTTAGCTCCTCTCTAAATGTTTTATAGAATTCACCTGTGAAGCCATCCAGTCCTGGCCTTTTGTTTGTTGGAAGATTTTTAATTACAGTTTCAGTTTCATTACTTGTGATTGATCTGTTCATATTTTCTATTTCTTCCTGGTTCACTCTTGGAAGGTTATACCTTTCTAAGTATTTCTCCATTTCTTCCAGTGGGTGTTGTTTCTGTATGTATTCAGCGAGCCATTGTCTTTTGGTTGGAGCATTTAATCCATTCATGTTTAAGGTAATTATTGATATGTATGTTCCTATTACCATTTTCTTAATTGTTATGGGTTTGTTTTTGTAGATCCTTTTCTTCTCTTGTGTTTCCCACTTAGAGAAGTTCCTTTAGCATTTATTGTAGAGCTGGTTTGGTGGTGCTGAATTCTCTTAGCTTTTGCTTGTCTGTAAACTTTTGATTTCTCCATTGAATCTGCATGTGATACTTGCCGGGTAGAATAATCTTGGTTGTAAGTTCTTCCCTTTCATCACTTTAAGTATGTCATGCCACTCCCTCCTGGCTTGTAGAGTTTCTGGTGAGAAATCAGCTGTTAACCTTCTGGGAGTTCACTTGTGTGTTATTTGTCGTTTTTCCCTTGTTGCTTTCAATAATTTTTCTTTGTCTTTAATTTTGTCAGTTTGATTACTGTGTGTTTCGGTGTGTTTCTCCTTGGGTTTATCCTGCCTGGGAGTCTCTGCACTTCCTGAACTTGGGTGGCTATTTCCTTTCCCAGGTTAGGGAAGTTTTCAACTATAATCTCTTCAAATATTTTCTCGTGTCCTTTCTCTCTCTCTTCTCCTTCTGGGAGCCCTATAATGCAACTGTTGGTGTGTTTAATGTTGTCCCAGAGGTCTCTTAGGCTGTCTTCATTTCTTTTCATTCTTTTTTTCTTTATTCTTTTCTGCAGCAGTGAATTCCATCATTCTGTCTTCCAGGTTACTTATTCGTTATTCTGCCTCAGTTATTCTGCTATTGATTCCTTCTAGTATAGTTTCCATTTCAGTTATTGTATTATTCATCTCTGTTTATTTGTTCTTTAATTCTTCTAGGTGTTTGTTCTTTAATTCTTCTCCATCTTTGTTAAACATTTCTTGCATCTTCTCGATCTTTGCCTCCATTCTTTTTCCGAGGTCCTGGATCATCTTCACTGTCATTATTCTGAATTCTTTTTCTGGAAGGTTGCCTATCTCCAATTCATTTAGTTGTTTTTCTGGGGTTTTATCTTGTTCCTTCATCTGGTACATAACCCTCTGCCTTTCCATCTTGTCTGTCTTTCTGTGAATGTGGCTTTTGTTCCACAGGCTGCAGGATTGTATTTCTTCTTGCTTCTGCTGTCTGCCCTCTGGTGGATGAGGCTTCCTAAGAGGCTTGTGCAAGTTTCCTGATGGGAGGGACTGGTGGTGGGTAGAGCTGGGTATTGCTCTGGTGGGCAGAGCTCAGTAAAACTTTAATCCCGTTGTCTGCTGATGGCTGGGGCTGAGTTCCCTCCCTGTTGGTTGTTTGGCCTGAGGTGACCCAACACTGGAGCCTACCCAGGCTCTTTGATGGGGCTAATGGTGGACTCTGGGAGGGCTCTCGGCAAGGAGTACTTCCTAGAACTTCTGCTGCCAGTGTCCTTGTCCTCACAGTGAGACAGCCACCCCCCGCCTCTGCAGGAGACCCTCCAACACTAGCAGGTAGGTCTGGTTCAGTCTCCCCTGGGGTCACTGCTGCTTCCCCTGGGTCCTGATGCACACACTACTTTGTGTGTGCCCTCCAAGAGTGGAGTCTCTGTTGTCCCCAGTCCTGCAATGTCGGAGTCCTGCAATGAAATCCTGCTAGCCTTCAAAGTCTGGTTCTCTAGGAATTCCTCCTCCTGTTGCCGGAGCCCCAGGTTGGGAAGCCTGACGTGGGGCTCAGAACCTGCACTCCGGTGGGTGGACTTCTGTGGTGTAAGTGTTCTCCAGTTTGTGAGTCACCCACCCAGCAGTTACAGGATTGGATTTTACTGTGATTGCGCCCCTCCTACCGTCTCACTGTGGCTTCTCCTTTGTCTTTGGATGTGGGGTATCTTTTTTGGTGAGTTCCAGTGTCTTCCTGTCGATGATCCTTCAGCAGTTAGCTGTGATTCTGGTGCTCTCTCAAAAGGGAGTGAGAGCACGTCCTTCTATTCCACCATCTTGAACCAATCTCGGAACTGTTTTTTAAGCTGCTTCATGAGCTGTGAATCATCTGATGTACCATCAGGGGCACGTGTGCTTGGGGGTTGTATTCACAAGAAGCTTCCTGATGGTCTATGTGGCTTACTGAGTCAAGGACCACCCTTGGTGTGGGATGGTCCATAGTGATGCCAGGTGATACAGCCTGGGACAGCCTTGCCCTCCCCTCCACAACCGAGGTAACAAGCCACAGAGGGTCGTGAGAGAACTACTTGATGCAGCCAGTTGCTTTATTTTTCCCAGTCAAAAGCAGCCAACTCAACACCTAGGGGATCATAAGGGACTAGGCAAGAAGCAGATGGTGGGCGGTTTTTTCACTTCAAGCAAAAATGAACTGGTGGCATGCAGATGTCCTGCAACACAATGTGTAAACTGTCACCCGTTGTATTTGAGTCATCCACTCCTTCAGGCCCTGAGTGATTCTTCAGTTTAAGAAGGTGCTTTGACTGCATTTTGGAAGATAATTTCATTTTATTTCTGGAGCGCTAAGGCACTGAGGAGGCAAAGCCATTACCACTTATTTCAAACAGTGTCTAAAGGTTTGGCAACTGACACTAGGTGAACTCATTTAGAGTGAAGAAGACCATTTAAGATTTGTTAAGTTCATGATTCCACTCTTGCCAGATTGAAGTAACAGCAACGATACGACAGATAATAAGTGCTAGGTACATGTTAAATACTCTAAAAGACAATATTTAGTTCTCTCAGCAATTTGGTGAGCAGTAGGCGTTGTTCATATCAGGTAAATGTACGGAAGCACATTGAGGTGAAGAGATTTGCCCAAGGTCCCACAGCTACTAAGGAACAGGGCTGCCATCCCTCTCATGAATGAAAGAGCACCAAGTTCTCAGTCAATGCCCTGTACCCTGGGATGTCCCATCCATGCTAAGACTCACGCAGTGTTTTTGTTTTTTACATTTGAATGTCTCCAAAATGAACAGTTTCTAACTAACATTTTTTCTTTACTGTTTGCATGTAAAGGAATGACATACCTTATGATCAAGGGCATCCTTAATCTCACATAAAATGGTTTATGGGGTGTAGTTGAGGAGATGGTTGCATCTAGAAGCTATTTTAAATGCACTGCAGTCGTGAAGCATGTAAGCTTTGGGTGGTCCAATTTATTCATTTATGATATAGGCAATGCCCCTTCCTCAAACTGAGGGCTGCCATTCCCTTCCAAAGGTCCCAGGGTTCTCTGAGAACATGTTAAATTTTGCATTTTCATTTTGATGTTAATCAGAATAACATTAGCATTTTCTGGATCTTCTGGAATTCTGTCTTATAAATGATAACTGCCATGAATTCGGACCCCCATTTTGTCTTGCTTACCATTTCTCTGTCAGCCAAGGGTATGTAGACTTTTTCAAGAGTGACAGGAGTCCAAGGAATACAGGGCCATCTTTTTGAGGATTCTCCTAGGAAAATGCTGCAAAGGTTCAATGTGTCTGTGAAGCAGCTCTGTATAAAAAGCGGTCCACAGATCATCCTTAAAACAAAGCCAGTACTACCAGCCAGGATGGTTTTCTTTTATTTCACTTTTCCTCGTTTTCAGTTTTTCAGAATTTACCTTCATGTAAGTTAAAGCTTTCCATATACATTCACAGGTGAATTCCTCTGGCCAAGTCTGAATTTTCTTGCGGATAGGAGCTAGGTGTTAAACAAGACTTACATTTCTAGATTGAAAACCAATTACACATCTCACACTTCGCCCCTTTACTAGTGGTAAGATAATGAAACTGTGTAACTGCTTCCAACCCAAGGAAATGCAAAAAACCGTTCATTTCTTTTTACGAGCGTGGATATCAGTGGCCAGCAGAGAACCTTTCTGAACCTGCTTATTGCTAACAAGTGGTTCATCTGTCCACACCTGCCGGGGAGCTGTTTCTTTGACCGTAGCCTTCCTCTGAGTTCAGAATAGATTTCATCTTCCTCCATCGACTACATTAAGTTCACCACAACTCTCACTTTCTTTGACAAATGTCTGAAAAATGGAACAGAAAGAAACCATAATTTACCACCATTCTCTACCATGAAAGTTGACGTGTTGTTTGGCCCTTTTTTTTCATGTACCCCCACCCCGCCCATCTTTTTAGTATATATTTACATATTCCCTTAGCTATACCCATAACCTGCAGAAGGGACTAGCAGAAAGAAAATATTGCTATCAGATGATCACAAATACATGCAAAGACGTGGAGACCACGTGATGGCTCAAAATAGTCTTTACTTTTCCTATCAAGCCACTCGCTGTCAACGCAGAGAGCACTAGAGAGGCCCTTCTCTCTCTGGATTTTCTCCTTTTCTCTTCCCCTTGGATTTTTTTCAACCTTCTTTCTGACACCCCTTGCCCTAAATCAGCGGTTCTCAAAGTGTGGTCCCCAAACCAGCAGCAGTAGCAACTGTTAAAAAAGTAAATTTTTGTTAGAAAAGCAAATCCTAGGGCTCCACCCCTGACCTACTAGATCAGAAACCCAGGGATGGGACCCAGCGCTCTGTGTTAGAGCAACCCTCCAGGTGATTTTGCTGTATGGAAGAACCACTGCTTTAAAGTCTGAGGAGCCAGGAAGGAGCCAGTCTGTCCTCAGGGTATAAGAATCATAGCTGTTCCTGGCCTGAGCCTAAAGCATCAAACTTCGAACACTGTGAAGCATCTATCAGCCTCCACTGCAGCCACATACCACACGCAGGGGAGCTTCTGTGGCGATGTTTCCGCCCCAGTGCCATCCCACACAGGTGGAGGGGCCCCGCCTGCACCACTGTCAGCTGTCGGCAGATTCCTTCTTGCTATCCTCATATTATAGAACGTAGGTCCATTTCTTCGAAAAGTGGGAGCTGGGGTAAGGATTTCTTGCATGATCTAGCTCTTCATCTCAGACGCCCGCTGACTGCTGGGAGGTTCTGAAGCCCCCATCCCACTGTACACCAGGCTATAGCTCCCTTATCAGAAATGGGTCACATGTGCTCCTCTGTGGACTTTTGGTCCCTTGTTGGGCCCCTGGGAGAGTGTAGTTCTGGCTCTGGTTCCCTATCCCAACTAAGTATGCTCTTAACAACCCCCCTTTGCTCCTAGCCCACTGAGGGGCTGGGCTGGAGAGTCTCATGGACTTGGTGGAAATGGAGTCTCTGCACTTAACAAACATTGGCATGAGATGATTGTGGTCAAGATAGTGACCTTATCTATCCCTGGCTGCTAAGATAGGAAACAGTGGCTCAGTGACAGGAAGGAACTTTCTAGTGGAGAACCCCAAGGCTTTATCTGTGGGCCATTCTAGCCTGCACCAAAATTTTCAACACCTAACCATCTAATTTGCTGATGATGTGAAACCAAGAAAGATGAACTAGCAAGATTCAAAAATACCTTTAGTGCCTGGGAAGGTGAACTAAACCTAACCGGGAGAAGTTTAACCACAGTCAAGGTAAAGTGTAACATCTGTTGAGGGTGGGGCGGGGTTATCTAGCAGAATAGCAGGATCGAGGATTGAAGCTTATCAATGGTTTTAGTTTATCAATGGTAAAAAAAAAAACAAAAAAACAACCACTTAAAAATGTATTTAAGTGGACAGTAAATTCAGTCTGTTCAGTAGTGTGATGTAGACACTAGAACCTAATGTAATCATAGGCTTCAGCGTTTGCAGCGTAAAGCAAATAATAACTAACGGTTTTGGTTGGCTTACTTTGTCCTAAGCACTGTTTCTAGTTTCTAGGGCTTTACCTGAATAACCTAACTCATCCTCACACCAACCCTGTGGGGGGAAGTACTATTATTAGTCTCATTTTACACATGAAGTTCCTCTCTAGGTGACACAGTTCAGCCGGGGCATGAATGAGCAGTAGCCCTCCAAAGAGAAACCTGAGTGGTTGAAGGGGTTTGGAACCATGTTTGGAGGAATGAGAAAAACTCAAACAAATCAACACACATTGTAAATCAACTCTACTTCAGTAAAATTGAAGAAAAAGAAAAATCAAGCAAAACTCAAACAATCTAGAGTGTTTTCAGCCATGTGAAAAGAGATCCTGAGGTAGTTGTCAGATATGGGGGAGAGTGGTAAGGCTTGCTCTCCACGAGTCTGGGACGGAGGTGACAGCCACAGGAGGACAGGGTGGCGGTTAAGAGCAGGCTGCCTGGGTTGAATCTTGGCTCTCCCACTTCTAGTTGTACCTGATCTTGGCCAAGCTCATGTTTTCTTTGCCTCAGTTTTGTCATCTGTAGATGAAGATGGTAAGAGTATCCACTTCCCAGGTGAGGATTAGATGAGCAGGTGAGTGAAAGGCTCTTAGCACAGGGCCGGGGCCGCAGTAACCGCTCATTGTAACAGTGAACTGCTGTTATTGTTATCGTACTCAGTACGAGCTCAGCGAGAGCTGTCCGGAGAGGCAGTGAGCTGACACAGAAATCAGTAGGTTCTCTCTTAGAAAAGTATTTGTGTATCACTGTATAACTACCTGGCAAGGATGTGGGACTAAATAATTTGATTTTTCAGGGTCCCCATTAAGCACTAGGTTTCTGTGACTTTAGGAGTATCTAAAAAATACTGTGACTGTTTCCATTTTTCCCTCTTTTTATAAGAGTTTAATCTCATGCTTTGTATAAGGAAAGGTACAAATATTTCCTGCTGTATGATGGGCTATCTGGTAGGCTGAGTGCGGAAACAACAGGCCCTCAAATTCACTGGCCTAGAAAAGCAGTGGCTTTGTCTCTTTCAGGCATGCAGGCACCTAGGATGAAGGAGGTCTGTCATCTTTACACTTGGCTTCCAAGGTCACTGGGGGCATCTCCCCAGCCAGAGCATGGAGGGACCCCTCAGGAAAGGTTTTAATGGCCCCGGCCTAGAAGAGGCACACATCACATCTGCATGCTTCCCGCTGGCTAGAATTCAGGTTCATGGCCATCCTGAGAAACAAGACCCCTGGGAAATGTAGTAGTCTATAAATTACGTCTTCAGGCCCAAGGGAATTTTTTTTGATCAACATTTTGGAAGTTTCAGCCACCACTGGGCATTGAGAAGGGAATTCACATTAGGTTTAATAAGTGATGGTGTCTTTATTCATCGTTGTTACATTTTTTCCCATGGACCTGATGAAGCGTGGATGTCATCTTTAAAGCCCCCAAAACCAATGATCTCTTTTGTTACTTTAATTCTGTCATTGTCAGTTTTAAAAGAGCTGCAGTAAGTTCAGCTTAAATTGTCAGGCAGTGAAGAAATAGCTGTCTCACTAAGATCCGCTTTCATCTTGCAGAAAAACACATTTGAATCATAAAAAAGCCTACAAGTAAACAGCATACCAAATATTTGTCTTTAGAAAGTTCATCATAGAAAGCAGTACTCATTTCATGCTAAAGAAGAAAGGTTGTATTAAGCAGGTAAGATATGACTGTAGTGCTGTCTTAACACCTTCTGTTCCTTTGAGGTTATTTTTAAATTCTTAGTTATGTTGTTGAGGTTTTTAAGTGACATACCAGTTCAGTTTAAGAGTGTAGCCTCTTTTCTGCTGTCAAACTGCAGTTCTTCAGTGTTTTATTTGGACACATCTCCTCTTCTTGATGTTATCCTTAATAGAGTCGAAATAATGACTATAGATGGATCATTTATAAATACGTCTCAATCCATCTTAAGTTTATTTATGTTAAACTTGTCCAATTCATTGTGTGTGTATTATACAGTCAGAGACCCAAAGTAATGCAGTGTGAAGGGTAAGTGCAGGTGTTGGGATAAGCCCTCAGCTTTAATGAGTGGAGGCTGCCTTGGGTTAAAGGGGGAAACGCTAGCACACATGGGATTATGTTCTTTGACTTCAAGAATGACAATGACATGAGGGTACTTCAAGGTCAAAATCCGTTGCTACAGAGCTATGCAGGTATAGACCCACTTGCTTTATTATTCCATGGGGTCACTGTCGTGGTTGTGAATAGTGCTTGAAAACTTAGTTGGCGATGGGGTCATTTGTAGTATGGGTGTTTGTAGTGGGACACTACTCGTTTTTGTTAACTGTGAGCCTCATTGAACTGTTATCAGTAGGAAATGTATATGTACGTCTTTCATGTGTCATGACAGGGTGTTTCTATTCACTGAGCAGTCCCTTTTGGGGTGCAGTGTGTGGTTATCTGGTAGTTAGTTGGCTCCGGGGAGTTCACTGGACAAGATGGGCATTTAACCTTCAACTTTGCCCTCGCTTGCGTGAGCAAGTCCGCAGACTCCCCAGGACCAAAGGTGGTTTGGCTGTTTAGTGGCGGGAAGGGAGGAAGGGAGGTGTCATCCCCTGGAAGAGAGCTGGTATTGTGGTGATACCGCATGGTGAAGTGGGATGAGCCTGGGATACTGGGGTTTACAAGAGCCAGACCTCACCCTTTCAGACAACATCTCAGCTTTCCTGCTGTGGAAGGGGCTGGTTCCCACTCTTCAGGACCCCATGCAGGTCAGAGATACCGTGTGTAAGGCACAGGGACCGAGTACGGCAGGTGGGCATTCCTTCATTCACCAGATCTGTGTTGAGTCCCCACCTCTTCGTGGTGCCTGCACTGTCGTAGGCATAAACAAAACCCCCTGCCCTCATGGGGCTTACAGACTCGTCGGCAAAACAGGTAGTAAGCAAGGCAAATAGTGAAATGTTGAGTACGCTAGATGGTGATGATTGCTAGAGAGAAAAAATAGGACAAGAGAAGGGCTCGGTAGTTACAGGCGGGGTTGTAGTTTCAGATGGGAAACCAGTGAAAGCATCACTGAGGAAAAGGCTTTTGAGTAAAGGTCTGAAGGAGGTAAGGCACGAGCTGAGCAGATATTGGGGGAATGCGTGCTGGCAGACAAAATAGCAAAGGCCTTTGAGCCAGGAATGTGCCTTTTAGTAGATGAGGGTGGGAGAGAAATGTACAGAGTAAGAGACGAGTAGGGGTGAAGCAGGGAGGTGCCGGCAGGGCCCAGGCACTGTCAACGAACCCGGTTTCTAGTTTGACTCTTCAAATAACTGAGCCATTTCCCTGGCTCTAGTGTTTTTTTTTTTTTTCCAGTACACGGGCCTCCCCCTGTTGTGGCCTCTCCTGTTGCGGAGCACAGGCTCCGGACACGCAGGCTCAGCGGCCATGGCTCACGGGACCAGCCGCTCCGCGGCATGTGGGATCTTCCCGGACCGGGGCACAAACCCGTGTCCCCTGCATCGGCAGGTGGACTCTCAACCACTGCGCCACCAGGGAAACCCTCCCTGGCTCTAGTTTTAAAACCTTCATTCCATCTTGCACACGAAACCCTAAGTAATTCTGTAAATTCATAAACAGTTGAATCTATGCAAGGCCTTAAAGACTGTCTTCTAGAGTGGTATATACACTTTTGTAAAAAAGCAATGGAACCGTTGTGTGTCTGTTTTCTAGTAGAATCTCATGCACATTCTCAGTTTATAAAAACAGCTAAAGGTGGGAGCCATTCCAACCGACGTCTGGGACCAGGTTGAGCGCTTACACTGGCTCCTCTTTCCCAAGGTGGTGCCCGGGGCTGCTCTGTGGGACACGAAAGCCACCTAAACTTGGTCTGAAGGTTGGTGACCTGGACCAGAAATGCCAAACTTGCTTGCACATCAGAATCACCTGGGGAATTTTTCTTCTTTTTTATTTGCTCTTTTTTCAACATTTTATTGTGAAAATTTAAAAACACAGAAAAGTTGAGAGACTCACGATGCACTCCTGTATCCCTACTACTTAAATTCTTCAATTGCCGTAATCACATTTTAATCATATATATGTGTATCTCCCTGTCTCTCTGTCGATCCAGTGCCGAGAGTACATGGACCCAATCCGTGTACCCACATGGGAGATTTATTTATTTGTTTGTTTTTTAATAAAAATGGTCAGTCCTCTATTTTCAGGCTTACTGGACCAGAATCACTGAAGGTGGGGCTGGGAGTCTTTATTTTAAAAGCACTCCAGGGCTTCCCTGGTGGCGCAGTGGTTGAGAGTCCGCCTGCCGATGCAGGGGACACGGGTTCATGCCCCGGTCCGGGAGGATCCCACATGCCGCGGAGCGGCTGGGCCCGTGAGCCATGGCCGCTGAGCCTGCGTGTCCGGAGCCTGTGCTCCGCAACAGGAGAGGCCACAACAGTGGGAGGCCCGTGTACTGGAAAAAAAAAAAAAAAAAAAAAAAAAAAAGCCCTCCAGGTGATTGGTGTGACCACTCTGGGAACCACTGGTCTAGTCAAAATCTTCTCTTTTGCTGGTAAGGAAAATGAGGCCCAGACAAGTTGCCCTTCTCAAGTTCCCACAGGTAGCTGGCAGCAGGGATAGAATTAGAACCCAGGTTTTGTGGGACCCCACCTCTTCCCTTCCAAGATTCTTTTTAGTTTCTACTCAGCAACATCAGCCCTTTCTAAAATCAAATAATACTCCTGCCCTACTATTCCTCTCCATTAGCAGTTTGCTGAGCCACTAGCTATCTTAGGGAGTTGTGAAGATTACTTCGTTTTCTTGTTGGTTGAAATTTTCAAGCATTATTGAGATGAAAGAGCACAAGTGTCCCGTGTCGCGCTGGGTTGCTTCAGTGAGGCAGTAGGAGAGAGAGCGCTGGGCTGGGAGCCCAGAGGCAGGAAGAGAAGCTCCAGCCCTTTCCCAGAGTGTGGAATGGTTGAAAATTCACATGACTCTCGGATCCTCAGCTCCCTGCTTTGAAAACAAGCCGTTAAAAAGATCTTGTTAACTGATCTCAGAGGTGTCTTCCAGCTCTGAAATCTGTGACCGTTAAATTAACATCCAGCCAGAGCCTGACCTGGCCAGTCAGCTCCCTGTACCCCTGAGGCCCTGATCCATTTTCCTCCTGTCTTGTTGGCTTAGATGGCAGAAGACAGATGAGACGACTCAAAGAAGCTTTTCACTTGCCATCTCTGCCAGCCCTGACGGGAACCCTGAGAACAGTCCTGCAGGGGTCCCCCCAGATCCCGGGCTCCTGGTAGCTCTGAGACTGTCCAGTGCTGACCTCCACGTCCTTCAGGCCCTCAGAGGCCCTGATTCCTGGGTCTAGCGCCATGTCTGCCACCCGGATATTAACACTGAGCATTTCTCAAAGCTTAACTTGCCTCTTATTCTGAACTAGCAGCTCACAGCCTAGCGGCAGCCTGTGAACCTAAACAGTGGGCACCACCTTTCCCTTAGTGTTGCATCGTGCCCTCCAAACCAGAAGCTGACTCTCCTGTGTCCCTTTGTTTTATTTTTGATTTTTATTTATTTTTTTCTTTGCGGTACACAGGCCTCTCACTGTTGTGGCCTCTCCCGTTGAGGAGCACAGGCTTCAGACGCGCAGGCTCAGCGGCCATGGCTCACGGGCCCAGCCGCTCCGCGGCAGGTGGGATCTTCCCAGACCGGGGCATGAACCCGTGTCCCCTGCATTGGTAGGCAGACTCTCAACCACTACGCCACCAGGGAAGCCCTGTCCCTTTGTTTTAAATACTGCCCACCCAGGGGGCCACCAACTCCTGCTATTACCACTACCACTATCAACACCATTGTTCCTATTACTACCACTGCCACTGCTGTTAACCATTACCACCAGTATTACTACTAGCACTATAACACCACTGCCACTACCACTAGCACTACTGCCACTACTGCTAGTAGTACGACCACCATTAACACTACCGTTACTACCACTAGCACTAGTACTGCTGCTACCACTACTACTGGTAGTATTGCACCTCCCTCTACTACCACCACCACCCCTTCTTTCTTTCTTTTTTTTTTTTTTAATTTTACCATTTTTTTTTTTTTTTTGGCTGCGTTGGGTCTTCGTTGCTGTGCGTGGGCTTTCTCTAGTTGCAGCAAGCGGGGGCTATTCTTCGTTGTGGTGTGCGGGCTTCTCATTGCAGTCGCTTCTCTTGTTGCGGAGCACGGACTCTAGCCGCACGGGCTTCGGTAGTTGTGGCACACGGGCTCAGTAGCTGTGGCTCACGGCTCTAGAGCGCAGGCTCAGTAGTTGTGGCCTACAGGCTTAGTTGCTCTGTGGCATGTGGGATCTTCCCGGACCAGGGCTCGAACCCGTGTCCCCTGCATTGGCAGGTGGATTCTTAACCACTGCGCCACCACGGAAGCCCACCACCACCGCTTCTGACACTGCCTGCCACTCTGCTAGCAGAGCTGGTCAAGCTGACTGGGTTTCATGTTTCCACCCTTTACTCTCCCCACCCATCCAGGTTCCCTTTGACTCATCCCTCTGGTCCCCTGCCCCCAAGGGAAACACTTTTCCAGAATCCCTCTTTATGTGTTCATGGCATCACAGATCTCAAGGAGCAGCCAGCGCCCCTTCCTCCCGAGGGAGCGGGACGTTTTCTCCTCGGGTCACAGCTTGGTATGGTTTGGGTTCAGGCTCTGATTCAGGCCAGCTTCGTGCCTCAGATGGGTGGCACTGCTCTTTGACTCTGTCATCGTTTGTGTGAATAACCCCAGGTTGATGTGGGTTATGAAAAAAAATGATAATATGAAATGGAACATTAGATGTAAATCTAAAATAAGATTTTCGGAGAGTGGCTAAGCAGACCCATACCTCAAGGGTACGTGTGGGTCTCTGGCTGGAGGACGATTCAGGACACAGAATGGCCTGGTGATTAAGCATGCACGCTTGGAACTCACGTGGGCTGGAGTTGGGATTCCAGTTGCACAACTTACAGCCTGACTGAGGGCAAAGTATGGGATTCCTCTAAGATGAAGTTTGCTCATCTATGTGATTAAAATAATAATAACCCCCTTCGTGGAACTGTTATATTAAATGAGAGAGCGCACATAAGACATTCATCTTATGTGCCGGTACATAGTAAGCACTCAGTTCATGTTAGCTATTGCGTGTGTTAAAACAGAAGAGTCAGAAATGCTAGATATTGGTTATAAGGGCAGAGTTTGGAGCCAGGCAGCCTGAGTTTGAATTCCAGCTCCATCACTTCCTGTGTGATCTTGAACAAGTTATTTAACCATTCTGGGTGTGTTACCTCATCTGTAAAATAGGAATTATAACAATCCCTATCTCACAGAGTCCTGTGAGGATTCAATGAATTAATTAATTCAAAAAGTATTTGCATGTCCACTGTTCTCCAGGCACTATTCAAGGAACTAGATACTTAGTTAATGATGGGACGAAAACGTCTGTCCTCGTGGAGCTTGCATTTGGAGGAGGGGCAGGGTAGGGGTAGGGGGAGACTGGTAATCAATAAAATAAAGAAGTAAAACGTATAATGACTGCAAAAGCATTAAACATTACATGCTGATGGATTGCTTTTGAAGTGTTTAGATAAGTGCCTGTCTGCCATATGGAAAGCATTTAATAGATGTTAGTTATTAATATTGATTTTCAATACTTTCTTATTGCTGTTACTACTCATATTATAAATAGTGTTTGCCACTTTAATATATCTCAGTTTATAATTTTAAAATGGTGCAAGGTAAAATACTTTTTGCATTGCAGTATAGACATGAATATGAAAGGGCTATGTTAACTTTTGATTTAAAAGTGTGAGTTACGGACTTTTTGGAAAGCGTTCCCGAGCTGTTTTAGGACTCTACTGTGGAGTAAAACGCATCTTAGTCAATACTGCTGCCAAGTATTAGCGCTGGACTCCAGAACTCTGTTCTTACCAAATTAGATCTAGGACAATTCAAGCCAGCATACTCTTATAAGACCAGGGTTGGGTGGGGTTGGGGGGTGTCTATCAAGTTTAAATTATGCTCTAGGTAGTTTGGGGGCACACTAGGCAGCCTGTAATATTCTTTCCAGCTCTCAAGTGTTATGATTTTTTTTTTTTTATCCTAGTGTTTTTGGCAAGCAATGGTTGTCTCTAAGTAACACAGAAAAGTCCTTTTTCAGCAAAGCCCTTTAAAAAGCCTCAGGCTCTTAAGCATTTGACAGACAAACACTTTTTTTTTTTCTTGCAAGACTCAGCTGTGAAGTCAAGGTCATGCTTCCCAGGGAGCTCAGTGGCACAGAAGCCCTCACGTGCCCTCAGTCGAGCTGCTAGACCCCGAGCCTGCCTGACCCTCTGCCTCGGGCTGAGCTTGGCGTTCAGCGCTTGGATCCTTAGCTTTTCTCTTCCAGGCAAGCAAGAGGCTTTTGAGGTTGCAGAGGGGGAACTCATTCCCTACCGTGGGCCACGCGGCCTGCCTGCAAAAATTGGATTCATGCAATTAATTTTCACACTGATTTCATCTCTCTACTGGCTCCCCATCCCCCCACCCCCCCATTTTGGTTCTTTTCTGTGTCAGAGTTTATGTATTGTTTTTTTCCTCCCCTCTCTGCCTCATTCTTTGTGAATCTGAGCTGGCAGGTCATAATGATAATTGCCACCAGTATTTCAAGGACATATGGTCCCTCTTCCAAATGGGCTGCTCCGGCTCTCAATGTTAGTAGGTCATCTAAAAAAATAGCTAGACTGTATTATGTACTTTTCACGCTCTTCATTTAGGTAAAATCTAACAAAAGCCCAATGAATAAAAGAGATAAGAACATGTATGGTAGAGCAGACTATATATCGTGTTTAATAGAACAGACTCTGGAGACAGCCTAGCTGGGTTCTGGTCCTAGCTCTGCTACTTATCATACTGCTGTGTGACCTTGAACAAAGTTCCCAACCTCTCTGTGCCTTTGCTCCCTTAACAGTGAAATGGGGATAATAGAAGACCTTATCTCTAATAAGGTTGGTAGAATGATAATAAGTGTGTAAAACGCTAAGCATAGTTCCTGGCATCTAGCACACGTTCAATAAATGTTTGTTTTATTACTGTAATGATACTTATTATTGTTAACATGGTTTTTATCCCCCGTCAACCGTCCCTTTGGGTTTTCCATTGAGTTGTTAAAAACCACCATGCAGTACTGTGCTTTCAACACCATACTTTTCATGCGGTGCTTTTACCTGTAGAAGACATTGAATAAATGTCAAAAAAGGGCTTCCCTGGTGGCGCAGTGGTTGAGAGTCCGCCTGCCGATGCAGGGGACACGGGTTCGTGCCCCGGTCCGGGAAGATCCCACATGCCGCGGAGCGGCTGGGCCCGTGAGCCATGGCCGCTGAGCCTGCGCGTCCGGAGCCTGTGCTCCGCAACGGGAGAGGCCACAACAGTGAGAGGCCCACGTACTGCAAAAAAAAAAAAAAAAATGGATCCAACAAACCAGCCTTCGTGCTGTGTTGCAGAAGGGATATTTAATTATTTAGCTTCTGAGCAGCCTCTCAAGCAGGCTGAGTTTGTTTAGGCCACAAGATTGGCTGTGCTGGTGAGTGGGCAGCAGTACCCTCTTGCCCTCTGCTTCAGGACTGAGTGGCGTCTCGTGGGATGCTGCGTCCAGCCTCCCGTACATGTCACGGCCATCATGATTTGCTGCTTGAAAGGCTGCAGTGGGTGTTCCACGTGGGAACACCCACATACATGCATTTTAGCTTTTCCTGAGCTTGGGATCTGCAGACAGCCTCCTTATCCCCAAATAGTGCCGGTCTGGAGGCCAGAGCCTTTGGGAGGTGACAGTGCCACGCCAGGAAGAGCTAAACACTGCCCTCCTGCAGAGTCTCTGTGGTTTCTTACGCCAAGGCGTTGATTACGCTTTTAACTGCGTTGCCAACGGGCAGCCTTCCGGTGGACCCGACATTTCTATAAGAACTCTCAGACTTACGGCACTAGAGAGGTCCAGTAGTGCTTGGGAGAGAGATGGCGCTCATGGGTTTCCTAGCATAGTTGTGCAGTGCGTGTAGTGTGCTTACCTGAAATGTACGAGGAGCTGCGCAAAATGAGTATGTCCCAGGTGAGGCTTCAGAGAAATCGAGCAGCAGGGTTACAAAGCCAGACAAAGCCCAGCCGTCTTTTCTTTCGTCATTTGGTTTTTCATAGGAGTTTACACTTTGCTGTGTTTAGCCGCAGGGATATACTGATTTCTTCCACTAGTGTTCTTGGTCCCATCTCCTCCTGAAGCCGCCTCTACCCATCCTTTCTGCCGTCCCTGTCTTCATTGGCCCCCTTCCTTCTGGCTTCTTCCCCTCTGCCTGAAAACCTGCTCACAGCTGCCTCGTCTTACACAAGCTTCCCCTCACTGCTCTGTCCCCCTCCAGTCAGTTCCCTTCATGTCCAAGATCCTCCCACGAGATGGGCGTCCCCTGGCTCCACCTGTCCTCTCAGGACAGCCTCGACTCTGTCCCCGCCATGTCCCTGGAATACAGTTTCCTTCCCCACCTTATTGACCCTGCTGTATGGGAGAGCAAGCTAGCTGCTCCCCAGACCCTCTCCCTCTTGTTCCGGGCACAGGGCATTGACTGCCCTCCCCTGCTGCTGTATGGGAGCGTAGGTGTGGCTATGTGACTAAGTTTCAGCCAAGGAGGTGTGAGCAGAGGTGAGGCCTGACCCATAAAAACCTCACACACTGTAATGGCTTAATCGTGTCCCCCACCAAAGGTATGTCCAAACCCTAACCCTCATATCTGTGAATGTGACCTTAGTTGGAAATGGGGTCTTTGCAGATGTAATGAAGGTGCAAGTTAAGATGAAGTCTTACTGGATTAGGGTGGGCCTTTAATCCAAGGACTCGTGTTCTTATAAGAAGGCCATGTGAAGACAGAGATGGTGGGAGGGTGACAGGTGAAGATGGAGACCAAGATTGGGGTTAACCTGACAAGCTAAGAAACACCAAGGAACACTAGGAAGAGGCAAGGAAAGATCCTCCCCTAGAGCCTTCAGAAGAAGCATGGCCCTGCTGACACCTTATTTCAGACTTTTAGCCTCCAGAGCTGTAAGTGAGTAGATTTCTGTTATTTTAGGCGTCAGGTTTGGGGCGGTTTATGCGAGTCCCAGGAAACTGTTATGCACACCCATCCTCTCTTCCCTGTTCTGCGGACTGGTTGCTGACAAAGGAGGGTGACCTTGGCAGTGAGCCGGAGCAGGCGGAACACCTGGCAGCCTGATTCCCTCTGAGGCCCCTCCCCCACCTCCAAGCTGCTACCTGGACTGTATGTTTCACAGGTGAAATAAACATGCGCGGCACTAAGCCGCTGAGACTTGGAGGGTTTATCTGTTACAACAGCTAGTATTTCCTTAACTAAAACACCCGCTGACTTGCCAAGGGACTGATGGCAGCTGTCGTAAATACACGCTCAACCTTTCCCTCCTGGAAACAGTCTCTCTGATGGTTTCCAGCATTTCACCCTCTCGTTTCCTCTCTCCTTCCTTCACTGCTGGTTCCTCTTCACGCCTGCCCCCTAAAAAGCAGCCCACCCCCCAGGGTTTCCTCTCCCTCCAGCTTCTCCATACCCCATCCCTGAGTCCTCTCATGCACCTGCATCTCCCACTTACTCTGATGTTGTCCAGATATATAAGCCCACACCAGACCTGTCTCCCCCATCTCGGGCCCCATGGCCACCCACCCGCCTCTGGTCATCTCACTGCACCCTCTTCTCTACACAATGTCAGGGGGCTTCCGGGGAAGCAGTGGCAGGGTTGGCCTTCTAACTGTCCTCAGACTTTGTCACTCGTCTTCCCACCACATCCCCAAGCATAACCCATTTTCTGAGCCTCTGGCTTGGCACGTAGGGTAACGGCTCTCCAGGTATCTTTCAGCCAGGGTAACCATACTTCTCAGTGTTTTGAAAGATTCTGTTGAGAGAACAGTGCGTAGGGAGAATTTCCAGTCCTAACATCCCTCTAGAAATTCCCAAGTTCGTCCCTGGATTGAGGCTGACCCTCACATATGTGGCCACCTGAAATGGTTTTCTGAACAGCTTTTTCTGATGACATGAGCTTGGAGAAGGTTAGGAGGAACAGCTCTGGGAAACGTGTTGCTGGATTTACTGCAGGGGTCCTGCTGAGGGACTTGTCCATTTCATCACACAGTGTCCTCTTTCCTACGTACCACTGGGCACTTTTCTCTAATGTGCTCTTTAGGGAAAGAACTGGGGTTAAGGGGGAGAGGAGGGTGTTTTGGGGACCCTGAGGTGAGTAGACCAGTTGTGGTGGTTTTGTTGCTGCCTGTCATGAAACATTTGCAGCCGCTTTTCGGACAGTTAAGAGCCTTACAGCACATATTTTTGGTATTAACTTAATTCCTAGCTTCCTCTGATCTTCCCCAGTTTTATTTTCCACATATATTTATTTTTTTAATCTTGTGTGTATTTATGTAATCTCTGTTTAAATCCTTTCTAGAACAAGGTAAAGTCTGAATAAATAAGATGTCGCCGTAAACCTGTTCACACTTAAAAAGTGTCCAAAACTAGAAGAATTTTCTTTTCCAAAGTGGTGCCCTTTTCCGGTGTTCCCAGTTTGATGGTATCACCAAGCAGCCCATTACTTAAACTAGAACCCTAGGATAGCCTATCGGTGCCCGCTCTCTTTCTCGTCCCTTCTCCCCTCCCACATCTGCTACCACTTCCTGCCTGTAGCCAACAGCATCTTTTGTAGGCTTCATAAAGGAGCCTCACTAGGGCTCCTTACAGGGCTCGCTGCTTCACTGGTGCCCAGCCAGTCAGTCAGTCCCCAAGACCACAGACACCCGTGGTCACCCCACGTCCCTTTTGAAAGCCCACCAGTGACTTCTCGTCTTCAGAATCAAGTCCAGATTCTTTGGGCTTCTTTGTCAGCCTCTCTGCACCTTCATCTCCTGCCACTTCTTATCCCCGCACCCCAAGCCCCAGCAACACCAGAGCATACGCTTACCCCTCCCTGAACCAAGCCGTCCTCTGCCCTTTGTCTTCATAGCTGCCACTGCTTCCCTCCTTGTCTGTTGAACAGCCCCCCGGAATGTCTTCTACGAGACTCAACTTAGATGTCACCTCTTCCTTGAGGTCTTTCCCGTGTTCCCTGTGCCTTCCTAGGCAGCGACCTGTTTATGGTGCCCTTGTGTGTGCCCGGGACCCCAGGGTCTCCCCTTCTCTGTGCTCCTGCTTCTCCTTCCACACCGCAGCATAACTGCAGTTCTCTCCTTCTCTCCCCTAATAGGCCAGAGCTCATTTGTGGCAGGAATCAAATCTTCTCTTTGTATCCCCTCAAAGCTCTGCCAGAAGCAGGCTCAATTCTGCTTAGTTGTTCCAAAAAATTGCTTATAAATAGTATTGTTGTTTTCAAAGACCATGACACTGTTGATACCGTTGTGGGCTTTATCATATTCTTTAAAGGAGCCGGGGCAAGTAGATACGCTTAGTCCAAGGGTGACACTAAATGGTGGGACATGCAACGTGAAGGAGACAGCTAGTTGCGGGGCAGCACCCGCCTCGGTCCCAGTGATCATGGGCTCCCCGCATGGGTGAGACGCATTTGCCACAGATTGGCGGTTTGGCTCTCCCTGGCGTTGGCAGCCCCGATCTCCTCTCTGGAATTGAGGGCGTACCTACATTTCCAGTGCTCGTTTTCCCCTCTCGGCAATGTAGGACACAAGCTGAGGGACTTGGCTGTCCCCAGATGGTACCTCTCAACATACCGGTTCCAGAGTAAGTGATCTCTCCAGGTGCACACTCTCTCTTTCCTTCTGGGTCACTCCCACTTGTTCTCATTTCACTATTTTTGTCCCTGGTAATTGTCTGGGGAGGAATTCACCAGAGTTCAACCTTTTTTGTATTATCAGATTTTTCAAAGGAGAGAAGTGAGAGGGGTGGTCGCTCCTGGCATGGAGTAAGAAACCAAGAGCAGGAAAGAAAGGTAGCAGCTGGATTAAGGCAGGGATCTCAGATGGGGAAGAACCCTCACCTTTGCTAGAGGGCAGCTGAATGCATCAGCGGTGTCCCTAAATGTTCAGAAACAGCCAAACAACCAGCAGTTTAGATGGGAAATAACAGACCTCCGTGGGCAGGAGGAAGCACAGCATATCCAAGAAGGAGCCCTGAGGTGAACGTTTAGACACGGGTTTCAGTCTGGCCGAACCACTAACTTCCCTAGATCTTGGGTTCTTCATCCCTAAAATGAAACGACTGTCCTATGAGGATTTCTAAGCTCAAAAAATTTCCGTGAAGAAACGTCATGTATCGCATTTCTGCACTACGCACCTCTGGGAAGTGTTTAAGGGACTGCAGTAAGTTTTGGAGTCACATTAGTGATTTCAACTTTCTGTGTTTGACACCTGTCTTCTCTGATGATCCCCCCGGAGAGAGGAGCTGCTGAGGAAGAGCTGAGCTGGAGGCTCTCAAGAGGTTGTAGCAATTTCTGTTGTGCCCCCACCTGCTTTGTCAAGTAGTGGACAATTAGACTCACAGCCAAGCGGCAGTCCTCAACACAAGAGGCAGGTGATCTGAAGTCAGGTTCCCCTCGGGAGTGTTCACTCTGCCTGGATTCAGTGCCCAGCCCTTGATTCAAGCTCACGCATGTATCTCCATAGCACACCATGCAGTACAGCTTAAGTTTTGTGATCTAGCAGAGTCAGACTGGCTTGTGGTTAGAACCTAATCTTCAACCTGAGACTCAGTGTTTACCCCTCAGAATGACTCTAGGTCTTTTAGCTGTTTTACCATCTTTTATAGGAAAAGTAAATTTTTTTTTTTTAAGTCATTCTGGGATGTGGCCTCTCCATCCACAACCTTTCATGGAGAAGAGAAATCCACTCAGGGGCCAGGTAGTTCCTGGCTGTGAAATCTCTCTCGGGTCAAATGCCCCTTGCTTTTCTCCATGGTTTAAAGGTATAAGTAAAAGTGTGGGGAGAAAGATAAGTTTGAAGCTTTGGCAAAGCTGTTGTCCTACTGCCAGGATAGAACAAACATTGATTCGGTCAAGAAGCTGAGTTTCTTGGGTTAACGGTCCCCGTGAATTCTCCCACATTTCATTCTCCGATGGTCGTGCATTATAGATCATCTTTCAATTCCTTAGACCTCAGAAACTGGCAAGAACTGTTTTAACTACAAATAAACACATAAGCCGTATAAATACAGAAACCCCACACATGCAGGGACCTCCCTTTGGTGAGAGTGCTGTAGGCATGGATGAATCACGCTCAGATAGTTTTCATCCGTGAGGTTGACGCGAACTCTGACGCCACCAGACCTCGAGGCAAAAATAGATGCCCTTCAGAGACTTTGTAACTTCCAAGAATCATCCATGTGGAAACCAAATGGAGGTGTTGATTCTCATGAAAGAGATCTCACAACTACAAGCGAGTGACTCTGAGTGATCCCAGCCAAACATGAGAAGGTGTTAACTTTTTCATCTGTGATTGAAAGAATGTGATCCGTGATTAGGATACATGACCTGAGGATTCTGGGGCAGTTTTAAGCACTTAGCTTCAAGCACTACAGTTTAGCCTTTTGAGCGGCAAACTTATGTTTCAAATTATAACAAACGTCTCTATTAATCCCCTAATCACTTCTTAACCCCACTCCTAAATTGTACCAGGCTGAGGCTGCAAAGATTTGCATGTGGAAAGCCTCCTTCTGCCTTTCTCCTCTGAGCGGTGGTTGTGAATGGGACCAAGAGCCGCTGGGAACAGGACGATTGTGCCCTAGGAGCCTCTTGTTCTGTGGAGTGCGTGCCTTGCTGACTGATGCTAAACATTGGAAATGTACATTTGAATAGGTCCATAGAAATCGGAATTTGATGGATTGTTTGCCCTGAGTGTTTTGTGGAGTGGTGTTACCGTAGGGAGTGCCTCTCCAATGGGGTTATTTATTAGAAGAACAAGCTTACAACTTGAACTTTTCCCCCAGAAGAACATTGGAAAATAGCATATCTGTAGTGACACATTTCTGGTGGATTTAACTAGGGTGTGTTTTTCTTCCGGTGAATTGACCTCTTCATTAATTTGTTTTCTTCACTCCTGTGAGATATACAAGGGTGAACTGGTTTATTTTTATTTTACAGTTGGAGGAAGAAGGTAAACTCTAAGTAGCTAGTCTAGAGCTTAAGATATTTTTGTATTCACCTGAAGATTTTAATTTTTTCCAGTGTGTTAGCCCACAGTATAACTATTTCCCGTCCATCTTTGTGTTGCAAATGGGAATGGCATCCCTAGACTTTCATGGAAGCTAAGTTTCGGCTTTTGGCACTAGTGATCCCAGTGAAAACGGGAACTGGTTTATCTATAGAAAGTCACGGTCCTGATTGTGTTGGTGATGTTCTTTTCCTGTCTCTTGAGTAGAGGCAGAGTGGGGATAACAGGTCATGTGGCTGAGCCCCCCGCACAGGCAGCTGGAATGATTCATTTGCCAATAAAAGAAACAGACAGGGGCTTCCCTGGTGGCGCAGTGG
>NW_020185339.1:18840399-18845835 GCF_003031525.2 Neophocaena asiaeorientalis asiaeorientalis
ACCACAGGTCTCTCTTCTGGGCTTCGCCTTTGGTATTCCTCTTGCTGGTCACCCACCTTCCCTCAATCTCATTTTCCAACTAGACCAATTATGGCATTGAGTGCCCCCTGGGAACTCTGGAAGAAGGAGATTTCTCTTCTCTGAGCCCTTGGAGATACTCTTTGGCTTTGGGGGTATCTTGACTGACATCACAGCCACCTCTTCAGTCAGCTTAACCGGGTCCAACTGGTTTGTGGCAAGAAATCCTGGTTTCTCTCTCCCGCTCATAGCTGCGGTTCCTGGCAGAGATGCTTCCATGGGTTCCTAGCCTTTCCTGTGCTGTTCCTAGCTCTGTCAGTCAGCGTCTCCGAGATTCAGTTGCCCTCCCTCCTCTCATCCCCCCTCCTACTCTTTGCTTAAATTTCTCGGTAAATACTCTTCACCTTTTCACAACCACATCCCCAGGGTTACCAGCGCAGCGGCATCTTAGAACTCCCCGGCCTGCACCTCCTTTTTGTTTATGACAATCCTCTCGTGCAGGAACTTATTTTGTATATTTATATGCACGTGTTTACTTTATGAAACAGTTGGTCAAAACAAAACAGAAACAAACAGCAAACTTGTTACTGTTACATAAGCAGTAGATGTTACTGGTATACAGTTTTTAAAAATACAGATAAGTAAGATTAAGAAAAGAAAGGCATATTCCTGTCACATAGACACGATCACTCACTCTCTCACTTGATGGTCCTTCAGATACTCAAAGGCGCCTATTGTGACCATCCACAAATCTTCTCTTTTTCAGAGGAAACATCCCTGGTTTCCTTCACGTGGTCTTCAGAGAGCTGGTTAGAGCCCCTCAGCCCCAGGTCTCTGGCCCTGGCCCTCTTCTTGTGGAATTGCCCTGTTCACACATGGCACCACCCAGCACTGAGCTGACCCATGCTGTGTGGAGTGATGGCCACCCCCCTTGTCAGGACAGCATTGCTGAGCCCACTCTCACTTTCCTGTCAGTCATGCCACAGAGCCAAATCACGATGACCGTCTGTTGGACTGAAACTCTTTAATTTTGCAGCTATTTCAACCACTTTTCATTATTATTATTATTATTTGTTTTTGCGGTACGCGGGCCTCTCACTGTTGTGGCCTCTCCCGTTGTGGAGCACAGGCTCCGGATGCGCAGGCTCAGCGGCCATGGCTCACGGGCCCAGCCGCTCCACCACATGTGGGATCTTCCTGGACCGGGGCACGAACCCGTGTCCCCTGCATCGGCAGGCGGACTCTCAACCACTGCGCCACCAAGGAAGCCCCTCAACCACTCTTAATTTACCTCTTTTTACTTAAACTGTTCCTATCCTTCGTGGTCAACCAAAAGATCATGAACAATTTTGGTGGTTTCTAAAGTCCAAATAGATACTCTGCCTGTGGCATATCTTTTACCTGGGGAAAAAAAGGGGTGGAGGAAGAGGGCTTGGGAAGGGAAAGGCTTTCCTCTTAGTGCACTCAGGCAGACCACCAGTGACTGCTGCTTTCCTTTATTAGCCCTCACGAGCCTTGCCTTTAACGACCTACTCTAGAATCTTCCTCCACAGTGATATCAGGTCCCTCCTTGTTAGTTTACAGAATCCACTGTTTCCTTTGTTGAAAAGGGAACCTGAGTTGCCTGTCTCTAATCTTTGGTCACATCTTCCCTTCACTGCTGTTCCTCCCAGATTCCTGACAGAACTGTGACAGCCTCATCTTCGAGTACTTTTAGGGCCCTGGGATGGAATCTGTTGAAGCCAGAAGACTCGATCCCATTTATCGCAGCAGAGTTCTCTTTTGTAATATTTTCATCTGTCTTGGGCCTTAGTTTTTTTAAACTCGTCGTTATTTTCTCCTTCCGCCTGACAAGTAAAATAGAAAGAAATTAGTACTTCTCCTCCTTTGTCATCCATCAGCTTTATAAAACCTGTAGTTTCTAGCAGCCAATTAGTCTCTTCCTCAATCACCTCAATTTTTCAAATATAACTAAGGAAGGTCACTTCTGTTGTCTTCACCATGTTCCACAGGTATAAGTCTATTCTGGGTTTTAAGTTTGTGAACAATTTTGATTGGTGGGTGTTACTGTCCGTTCTTGGCCAACTTCCCATCAGAAGTAATAGGGTCTTAAATTAACACCATACTAATGAATGGTCTGAGTGTTTGCAAAATGGGAAAAATATAAGGTCCAAAATACATTTCTTTACCTTGCATGTCAGAGAGATTCCTATGTGTGAAAAAAGACCTACTAGGTAAGCTGTAGAGGGGCAATGACATTCTGCAGAGATGAATTAAAGCCCAACTCGATTTCCGGAAGGTCCCAGGCGAGGAATTAGAAGCTGTAGAGCTGAGCCCTGAAAACTCTAATTCACAGGTCCTATCTGGACCCTGCCTACCAATCCCCAAAAGTTGAACAGGGAGCTATATGTATGGACAGAGGATAAGGCAGAGGAACACATTATATAAGTAACACATTTTGGCCTTAAATCCCCATGCAGTCCCTTCACGAGCCAGCCTGGAACATATTGGGGTCTTCTTTTGTTTAAGCTGGAATCAGGACCCAGAGCAGTCTGTCTGCCTCTTTCCCCCAGTCCCGGTGATGAGGGAGAGTCATTCCAGAGAAGCAGCAAATACAAAAATAAAATGTGAACCAGAACAAGAAAGCCCCCAAACTTCTAATGAGAACTAGTTGAAGCCAGGGTAACAGGAGCACACCTTGAGTTCTCATACCTGGCAAATTATTTAAGAGAAGAGTTAGAATGGAGAAAACCAAGGGGCCGGGAGAGAGGGGGAGAGAGCTTGGTTTTCTTCCAGGCAGCCCCCGCCCTGGTCTCAGCCCCCTTTACCTCTGAAGCTTTGTGAATGAAGTGCCTCTCAAAAAAGAAAATGGAATCAGAGAGAGAGAACAGCCCTGATTTTTCATCTGAGGAGGTTTTTGGGAGTAGATGGTGCAGCTCCCAAGAGTGAAACCCACTGTGTCCCTAGGCTATAGCTCAGTCACGGGCATCCATCCCTGAATTTGACCTACACTTGGTAGAAAAGTGAAGAGCGGTTAAGAAATGTTCCTCCCCTAGTCAGATTTGGGAATTATTGCACAGTTACCTAGTCTTAGAGAACAATGACACATTTTACTATACTAAAGGCTCTGAAAAGTCCTGTGACAAAGAAAAGTGTTTCCCAAACTCTTCTGAGCATGCATTTTTTTGGTGGTTTCCTATCATCATTCAGAAGAGTGTTCCATGGAAAACATTGTAGGGGGCAACTTCAATTCATCGATTTACTCTGTGAAGTGAGTTCAACAGGTAAATGAGGGAATGGACCCATTTTCTATGTTCTTGCTTAATATTTATCCCCACGTTCTATATACATTCCCTGGAATACTTGTTTCAGTTCCATAGTTTTAACTACCATATAAACATAACTGTTCCCAACTCTTTTTCTAGCACTGACTTCATTCCTGAGCACCATACCCACATTTCCAGCTGTGTACTCATTAGCCCTTCTCCCTGGGCATCAGGCACGTGTGCTGAATTCAACATGTCCAAATCAAAATGCAGTGTCTTCTCCTCCAGATGGGCTTCTCTTCCTGTCTCTCCTGTTGTTATAGCATCATCACCCTCCATTGTCCAACCTGGGCATTTCAACAGATTCTAAGACCTTTTCATCTCCTTTACTTGGGAGAATATATTTGTAGATTATATACATTTAATAAATACACACATAATTTTAAAAATTTAATATATTATACCTCTGAGACGTTTCTGTTTCCACAGACATAGTCAAGACTCTCACTTTTCATTTGGACAATTGTAATAGCCACAGGTAAATTATGGGCTCAGTGGAATTTTTGCAGGGAAAGGGGATTTGGCATGGGAACCATTAGTATATCTGTTTGTCAAAATGAAATCTTAAATTACAGATATGCTTGGAAAAATCTGAAGGAGATTATGGCATTAATATTAATGGACAGGGTGGGGTTTTAAAGCTAGTGATCAGGAGAAGCAGGAATGCTCCATTACTACCCTGTCAATCTCCCTTCTTTTCCATGGAGTTCTGGGGGTACCTGAACACGTGACTAGAAATGACAATGGGAAGTCAGCATGCCATTTCATCATTAAAGCCTAAGTGAGGTCACTAGATACACTGTTTTTTTTTGTTTTGTTTTCTGTTTTTCCTTCATACAGTTCTTTAGGATCACAATTGTGGACAGTTATTATACAAAATAACAAAGTTCCAAGTAATGACTGTTCTACTTTGACTTGTAGATATGTATGTTTCCCTTAATGATTCAATCAGCTACGCTTAATAAGTCATGCTTAAAGTCCTTTTGCACATAAACTCATTTAATCTGAAGAAAGAGGTATTTACCCTTTTTCAAATGGGGAAAATTGAGTGTCAGAGTGGCTCCTAGCATGGCTAGTTCATAGCTTGAGCTAGACTTTGAACTCTGAGCCCTGATCCCTTTCCACTACACCTCAACTGGCTCCCCAAACCCAAATGATGGTTATGTTCAGTGGATGAGAGATGGGCTTCCCAAGCGTTTCTATGTGAAGACCTGACATGGGGTAACCATCGGCTGGTAGAGCCAGGAAGCCCTGCAGGCGAGGCATCCAGCCTGTTATCTAACCATTGGGCCACAGATAAGCCACCTGCCCTGCCAGGTGAAGTCATGTCGTAGCTTATTTTGGGCAGGGGCGTGTAGCACTGAGGATGACCTGTTTACTTCCATGGTATAGGTTGTAAGACTTCCTAAGTACATTATACAGTACACAGTCTGAAGTGAATGTTTGTGGATCCGGCTTTGCCCTCACATCACAGATGTAGCTCCTGATTTATAGCATCATAAAGAAACAACAATAAAGGATGCCTCAAGATTCTTGGCAGGCAAATATAGACAAAGCTCCCTCATGTCCTTTTGAAGAATTTCAGGGACGGAGACCCATTGGAATTGGCTTCGGTCAATGTATAATGTGAAGATTAGGAAATTCTTTTCTTGTTTCCAACCATAGAATCTTACTGATTTGATTAAATAGAATTTCCTCTTGTTTGTGTTGCTCTGAGCATGAAGAAACTGGTCAGTCACCATTCTTTCAATAAAATGGTTTCAAATTGCGAGAAGGAGATTGTGATCAAATCACTGCTCATTTTTTCCTTCAGGCTAAAATACCATAATTGCTTTAACCTCCTTCAAGGCATCTATTTTCCATCCCTTACGTTGTTTTTATTTCTTTCCTTGGAACTCAGTTCAGTTGCTCCATGGCATTGCCCTACTAAAATATAGTGGTTGGAACTGGACACACCTGTGTCCAATTGTAACTAATATGGAGCACTGGTAAAGAGGTTGCTTCCCGGACTCTGCATGTACTACCTGCCTTGGCACACAGTGAGCTATTGTCATCATCAGTTATTTAAAAGAAAGGGAAGGAGGAGGGGGGG
>NW_020185339.1:18845904-18896424 GCF_003031525.2 Neophocaena asiaeorientalis asiaeorientalis
GGCCTCATCCAATCATCCAGTAGTCATCCAGTCTGGCTACTTGCTAGGAGGAGAAAAATGTGCTCATTTTGGGGCTTGAGAAGTGTTTGTGTACATTTGTGCTGGGGGACCGTAGAGTACTGTAGATTATAGGTATTGATCCTGCACTTGAGAAGAACAGAATATACACCCTCTGACCACAAATGGAAAAGGAACCACTAAATGTTCAATATGTGCATTGAGATCGAAGCACACAGGCAAAACTTTGCCAACTAAGTGCTTTTGAAACTGTGCAAAATAAGAAACCACTGTGGGATTTTCAGAAATAAATTTAGTTTGAACTCTGCGATCCTTTAAAAGAAAGTTTTAAAATTCACCAATTGGGAATGCAAAATGGTGCCGCCACTTTCAAAAACTGATTGGCAGTTCCTCAAAATGTTAAACGTGGAGTTACCGTGTGACCCAGCAGTTCCACTCCTAGGTAGATAGCCAAGAGAACTGAGAATATGTATTCCCATAAAAACTTGTACATGAATGTTTACAACGATGTTATTCACAATAGCCAAAGAGTGGAAACAACCTAAATGTCCATCCACCAATGAATGGATAAACAAAATGTAGTGTGTCCTTACAACAGAATAGTCATTCAGCCATAAAAAGGAATGAGGTACTGACGCCTGCTGTAACACGATAAACCTTGAAAAAGTCATTTTAAGTGGAAGAAACCAGGCACAAAAGGCCATATGTTATAGGATCTCATTTATGTGAGATATCCAAAACAGGCAAATCTATAGAGACAGAAAACAGATTAGTGGTTGACGTGGGTTGGGGGGAGGCGGGGGGAATGGGGAGTGACTGCTAATGAGTATGGCGAGCAGTTCTTTTTTGAGGTGATGAAAATGTTTTGGAATTAGTTAGTGGTGATGGCTGCACACCCTTGTGAATATACTAAAAACTGAACTGTACACTTTACAGGGGTGAATTTTATGGAATGTGGAATATATTTTTTAAAACAAGAATAAACAACCCCACCGTTAATATACACATGGACCCCTTATCATTATTTTTAGAAATAAGCACCTCAAAAAGTTTTCGTTCATGACTGGTGTGGAAGATGCTGTGCGGGTGCACTTGGTTTCATGAATGTTGCTGGTATAGCAAGATGTTTGTAGAAAGTGGCTGAATTATGACATTGAGAAATTATTCTGGGTGGTATGAATACAGACTGGGTTGCTTGCGAGGAAAACAGGAACATCTGACTCAGTTATGGCTCTGCGAGCGGTCATTTATTTTTGCTGCTAAGGAAAGATCTGAATTTTTTTTCCTGACCATTTTCGGGTGAATATTTTTTGCTGATACACTTGCGTATTTGAGGTTCTGCTAAATGAATCATCGCATTTGCAACCTTTTTCTTTAGTATCCATTCTGGAAATGGAATGACTAAAAACACACCAAAGCTAATTCCAGGCTCCTGGGGTTATTTTTGTCCCTTCAGCTATTTTTTGACCCCTCTAATTGGCATCAACAGCCTGGATGTCGTCTGATGGTGGTAACCCCAGCTCACTCCATCCGCTGCCCCGCTTTCTTCTCCATCGACACATTTCTAGTGCTTTTGAAGGAGATAGATGCTTCTGCTGCACCTGAAGAGGATTTACAAGGTCTGATGCTGTTTGACAAAATGGATGCCTCCTCCCTGTACTTTGGAATTGATAGGCGCTGTCAAAACGGGTTTTCCGAATGGTTGCTCTTTGTCACCTTGTACCAGGTTTTCTCCTCCATTCTGGGGAATGTGCAGTTTAATGTTGCGTTTCGAATCACTTTCAGCTGAAAAAGTGTGTAATGGAATCAGGTCAGAGATGCTTTTTGTTTGCAGCTTTGCATTCCAAGGGGACTGGTGACAGCAGGGAAAGTACATTGCGGGGCTTGCTTGATAATGGGCTCCTTGTCCTTTATGGTTTAAAAGAAGCACTAAGGGTGACTTCTCCCATCCTGGCACTTCTGTATTGGTTTATATTTATCAGAATCTAAATTTGGGGGATTACCTCCTCCTGAGAGGGAAAGTAGTAGCTGTCGTAATTTGTCCGTATTTCTCCACTCTGCAGATATTTGGCTTATTTTCAGAATCACTGAAATTTAGACCTGGGAGGTGCCTTGTCCTTACCCCTTCTTTTTATTGGCAAGGACACCAAGGCCTGGAGCTAGCGATTAACCTAAAGTGGGGCTGGCATCTGCAAGTTCTGGTTCCCAAGCCAGTGCCATTGCCACCACACCACCTCACTACCAGTGATGGGGCACATGGATGGGTACCCCTCAGGGCTGTGGACTTTTTTTTTTTTTTTTTTTGTTGTACGGGGGCCTCTCAACCAGCCGCTCCGCGGTATGTGGGATTTTCCTGGACCAGGGCACGAACCCGTGTCCCCTGCATCGGCAGGCGGACTCTCAACCACTGCGCCACCAGGGAAGCCCAGGGCTGTGGACTTGCTGAGCAGGGAGAGGGCCTGACATCGGCCGTTGCCCCACAGTAGTGCTTTGTCTTTCCCATTACAACCTCCTGTGTAAACTGTCAGAACTTACAACAACCCGGAAAGATTCCTCCTGTATGTTGTACACTCACGTCCCCTTTACTACACATGTGGGTGGTTTCCATGCTGCAGGACTGGCTGGCTGCTTAACTGTTTGAGATGGGAATGAAGTTCTGTGCTACCTGGACTCTTGCAAACACTAGCTGCAGAGCACTTGGCTTTGCCGGCCAGCGGTTCCTATGCTGCAGAGAGAAGAAACCAAGGGGTGTGGCAAAGTGAAGCAATGTGGTTTGGATGCTGCCTTCAGGAGTGAGCTTGAGCCCTGACTTTTATCTTACTTAACCTCTCCCTCCGTGGAGACTGGCCTGCTGGAAACTG
This sequence comes from Neophocaena asiaeorientalis asiaeorientalis, assembly GCF_003031525.2. Lineage (NCBI taxonomy): Eukaryota > Metazoa > Chordata > Mammalia > Artiodactyla > Phocoenidae > Neophocaena > Neophocaena asiaeorientalis. The sequence goes on from NW_020185339.1 coordinate 18,848,784, forward strand.
TTAACTGCCTCTCAAGTCCAGCAGCCTGGCGATTTTGAAGTTCTTTTCCATTTCAGCTCTGCAGAGAGATTCTACCTTTATTGTTAAGCTTGGAGATTTTCATCTATATATGAATATATATAATGTTTATAGATGGAGATTTATATGTGGAGATTTTTATACGTAAATATATCTATATTGTATATAATCTACATCTATAACTATAAATCTATGTATATAAGGGATATATATTAATTTTTCCCCATTCTTTGTGCCACTTGGACCTTTTATTGAGGCTGAAAACCTATATGCTCATTAATTGTCCTTATACCAAGTTTACATAGTACCTCTTTGCAAAATCATTTGTGAGCTTTAGTATTTTGTTTGGTCTTCAGGCCACAGTTTTTACCTTGAGGAGGCAGGAGGGCTGACAGGTGGTCTGCTCTGAAGTGCACTGGGCAGAGCACGGGCTTTTAAGCTTCCTGAGGCTCACGGAAAGGAAGTGCTGGCTGGGGTTCTCCTGCATTTGTCCTCCATCATTCTCCAGACTTCCTCTTCAAACTTCAATGTGTTGCTCCTTTGCTTGAATCTGAAGCTTTCTTGATAGTCACAGCCGATGACGTAAGAGCTGTGCAGCGCACCGAGGCAACATCATCTCATTTCACTGAAGGCTAGGAAGGAGGGTGTGTGAATGAGCCTCTGCTATTCAAAGCTACTAGCATCCTGGGGCCAGGGCGGACTTTCTGAAACACTCCAAGAGGGTGTTGTACACAGTGAGACCATTCCAGAGTGTAGCCGTGAACATAAGCTACAGCACATTGCCCACAACACTCACCAGTATATGCTGAGTTCTGCTTGCCCTGGAAAGAGGGAGATGTCTTCCAAGCAGTAGGAAGTGTAGCTGGCTGTTTGCTCCTTCCTCCTCCACTTACTTCCAACGGTGATTTCTAAGGGGAAGTGCCGCTCCCATCCCACGGCCACATCCAAACCCCTGGGTGGCTGCCTCGGCCTTGAAATCTGGAAGTCGTGTGGTGGTAGGCAGCCCACGGGCAGTGGATGCAGTCATTGAGGTGGGACAGCGGGGGATGTTTTGTTCTGTTTTCGTTTTATCAAAGTGTCACTGATTTAACACACTGAAAATTTCCCTGTGGCCAATGAAAAAGCATTACAAGGATGCATACTGTCAGTGTCTAAGAGGCATAGTTTCAAGTTCTTAGGTCCTCAGAGAAACGTGTGTGTCAGAGTAGTTCACAATGCCCAGGCTGTGGCAGGAGGGGGAGGATTACATATGTACAGACCCTTCTGTACGCCTAAAATGAATGGAATCTAACCATCCAGAGGAGGGGCTGATGAATCCTCGAGTCGCCCCATTCATTCTTCATTCAGAACGCCTTTCTGTCGTTTTCATTTGTGAGCATGGTTGGCTGTTCTGCACCTACTTCTGTGGGTCTCCTCTTAGAACACAAGTGGTAGAAGAAGGTACAGACATTTTTGGTCTTAACCAGTTCTCATTTTTATAACAAAATTCTGTCACTGGCTTCTTAGTTAGTGGCTTCTGATGCAGCTACAGGAGAGTTTTGCAGTCACTCCTGAGCTCTGAGAGACGTTTGGGGCCCAGGAAGAATTCTGTGGTCACTTAATGCTTGGGTCCCACAGGGTTCCCGAAGACTGGTAGCGCTACAGAGATGAATTAGCATTTAGTAGGGTTCCGGGCCTTTTGTGAATATGTGGCCAAATCCCGGCAAATAAATTCCTCTTCCGAATTTACAAAAGGAATGTTTCACGATTCCTGTAAGTCCAATGATACAAAGATATGTAAAGGAAAATTAACTTTCTCTCCCACTTCCATGCCTTTCTCCCTACTCATTCAAACATAACTTATATTATCAGACAGCCAGGTGTCCAGGTGGCCAGTTAGGACAGTGACAGCCTTATTCACTCTCTGATAGTGCAGGCAAGAGGCAAAGAGAAAGCAAAGTGTTCCATTTTCCCCACACAGGGGCACCGGGCCAGGGTCAGGTGATGACATGCAGCAGGGCAGGAGGAATCTGCTCGGTATTGAGGAGCTCTGAACAAAAGGCTGTGCCTTTGGACCAGGGGATGGGGGTGGGATGGCAGGTAGGTGGTGGAAAAGGGAAAGGACTAGGAGTGGAAAAGTACTGAGTCAGAGTGGGGGAAAAGTATCTTAGCCAGGACTCCTGGTGGAGGTGCCTCGGCTGGGTAGGCAGAAAAGTATGTAAATGTGACCCATGGTGGGGTGGGGAGAGGGAGCCCTGGCCTGCAGCTCCCCTCAGAGACTGCAGAGCCCTGGCTGGGCACCAGGGCTGGGGAGGGCAGCTTCCTGGCAGGCCTGACCAGTAGAACCTTTGCAGAGCCTGAAGGAGCACACATAGGATTTTGGCCTGGAATCAGATATTTCATGTATATAGGGTATCTATATATAGTTTTTGTTTTTATAAAAATGGGATTATTCCCCATATTACTCTGCAACGTGCTTTTCTTTTCTTTTCTTTTCTTTTTACTTTTACTTTAATTTGCCTCTTCCTGGACCAGTTAGGTAGAGCTTCTTTTCATATGTTTATTGAACATTTGCATTTTCCCTTCTGGTCGGTTGCCTAATCACATCTTTTATTGTTTTTTTTTCTTTTGCTTGTTTGTCAGATGCCTTTGGAAAGTGTCACTCCTGCTTTGAGACGGGATTTGACAGGAGTTAGTGCGATCTCCTTAAGAGAAAGTGCAAAATTGAGAGACTCTCTGAAATGAGCATCCTGTCTGGCCCTTTATTTTTCTCTTGACCAGTTTACGTTTTGACCAGCTTGGGGAACAAAAAGTAATTCTTTTTGACTCCAAATTGTGACATTCAAGGATATAAGCAGCAGAATTTTCTAGCACCTGTTCTCTGAACTCAAATTTCTCATCAGTTAGGAATAAATTGCCCTTATCGTGTCACTATATAGCTTTTTTATCCTCGTTTAGTAAAAACATTTCATAAAATAATGAAGTAGAAGATATGACGTCTATAAGGAGCCTGTGATGAGAGACTGTAGCTTTAAAAGCATGTCTCTACGTTACTGGTTGTTTCGTACAGGATTTGTCAGCCTTCACATGCACTCTGTTCCCTTCGAAACCCCTTCCTCTCACTGCCCTACTCCAGATTGGAGACCAGCTCTCTGACAAGCTGATCCCTAGATCAGAGGGATGAAAGAGAGAAAGATCAAAAGGAAGCCGGGAATCGCATAGGAAGAGGCTTCGTGATGCAGGGACTGGAAAGTTTGGCCGCCAGACTTGCTGTCATTCTTTAATCCATGGGTGTCTCATAAAGGAAAAACTCGGTAGTTCAAACAGAAGTGAAGAATGTTCTGTACGTAAGTGGATTTAGATATAAGGATCTATTTATGAAAGTAATTAGGTAGGGTTACCCCAGCAGTGGACATTGGAGTTGAATGCTGCTACCTCGTCGTGTACGAATTTGAAATGAAAAAACAGAGTAAACATAGTGGTGGCTGCATTCTCCCTCCCCTGCCCACCAAGGACGGGGGCCCTGCCTAGTTTTCCCTTATCGTTTGAGTCACTTTTCAGCGTTGATTCAGCCAGAACAACATCCTTTTAGGTCCCTTGTCTTTTTGTAAAATCAATGAAAAGGCATGTGGGTTTTTGAGGGCTCAGGCGGTAGACAGTTAGACAGTTACAGATCATGTTATTAAGAAAAGTCTTATTTGGGACCTTCGCTTCTGGACACGTCTGTTCATCCACCCAAGTCCAGTTCACTCTTAATCCATTTAGTCGCTTATCCCTCAGCAAACAGTTATTGCGTGTCTGTCACAGGCCACACACTGAGTGCTGGAGATTCAGAAACCAGGGCTTAGGCTCTGCCCAGAAGACATCCTCAGGTAGTTAGAGACAGCCACAGAGGCCAGCCATCTCAGTGAGACTGGTAAGGGCTGTGGTACACCAGGCACATGACCCCACGGGGTCACAGAGAAAGGGCATCGAAGGTAGACCAGGAGGGCATTCTCCTGGGCTGACTCTCAGAGAGGAATCAGTTGGCCAGAAGAAGGGAGAGACAGAGTGCAAGGAATAGCAAGTGTGAGACTGAAACCAGAAATATAGACAAAACCCAGATAATGAAGGAAAGTGGAAATGCTGGGAAGGCACCTAGGGGCTTGCAGTAAGGGATCTGACGTGATGCAAGTAATGCTTTTAAATCATCTTGGTGACCCTGGGGAGCAGAGCTCCTGAGTCAGGCAGACAAGCTCTGATGTGGCCTGAACCCAGGCACTAACAGAAGGAACCAAGGAAAGGGACAGATTCTCATGCTACTGAGGGGATAAACTCTACAGGATTGCTGCCTGTTTGGATGTGTAGAGGGAGAAAAGTGAGATGGCTTCTGGAATACCCCCCCCCCCGCCCCCCGGTGGAAAGGGATGCTGTTACCTGAGACAGGGGGTGTGGTGGGGCAGGATCGTTAAGTCTGAAACACGTCGAGTCTGAGATGCCAGTGAGTATCCAAGTGAATATTTGTTAGCAGTTGGCTGTTCCAGGCTGGAGCACAGCAGAGACGTGTGGGCCGGAAAGGATACTTGGAACCATCGGCGTGTGTCATGGTTGAAGCCATCGATTCATCCAGTAAACATTTAAGGGCGTACAGTCAGGGCCTGCTTCATGGGGTTGTGACCTGTGCGGGCCGCCACATTTGCCTTAATGTTCTGCTGTCACAGTCTTGAAATCCTCATTAATTTTTGAACAGGAGGGCCTGCATTTTTATTTGGCCCAGACCCTAGAAATTCTGTAGCCAGTACTGCTTGTAACTGCCTGGCTCTGTGCACAGTAGTGGGGCCTCAGCGTGAGCAGGACGGACATGGCTCTCGCCTTAGGAGCTTACAGGCCAGCTCGGAAGGCGGACAGCTAAGCAATGAGTAACAAAACAGGTTGTGTTCCATATTGGCAGCACCAGGCTAAAGAGCATGTAGGAGAGGCCTCTAAACCAAATCTTGGGGGTTACAGGGCTGGGAAGCGAGTGTCCAGGGAGTGGGTAGAGAGGTGGAATGGCAGCCCACAACCCCAGAGGAGTCTGAGAGGAGTGTCCTGGGAGGTCAGAGGGAGACCAGGAGAAGCAGTGCCCCAGAAGCTGGGGTCGGGAGGGACCAACAAATGCTGCCTAGGAAGGTGGGAATGAGGTCATGGTCACGGGGTGTAGCAGCAAAGAGGCCATTTGGGGACTGGTGAGAGCAGTCAGCTAGAGAGAAGGCAAGAAATGAATTTACCTGTATTTGAGGCATCGGTGGGAGGTGAGGAAGTAGAGCCCCTGAATGTAGATTAATGTGTAATGAATGTGTCAACCTTGGTTTAGCGGGAAAGAAAGGGGAAAAGACCCTGAAAGTGGGTTTCAGATTAGGAGAGTATTGTTTCTTTGGTTTTCGTTTCGGTTTCTGTTTTGTTTGATTTTAAACACAAAGTGTTTTGCGTGTGGTAGCAAAGCCAGCAGAGAGAGAGGTTGGGAATAAAGAGGGAATAACTGATGTAGGAAAGACTCTGGGGTTGGAAGTGATGGATGGACTCACCTGGTCAGGAGAAGAGGAAAAGATGGCTGAGGGAGCAGGTGCGATTCCAGGCGAACGCCCCCCTCGGCTCTGTGACAACCACCCAACTCTCCTTGTGTAAGCGAACGTCCGCTGCCTCCCTAGTTCTGCTCTCTTCCTCTCAGACTCAAGGCAAAGCTTCTCCTAAGTTCTCTCATCTGTTCTTTTTTTTTTTTTTGGCGGTACGCGGGCCTCTCACTGTTGTGGCCTCTCCGGTTGCGGAGCACAGGCTCCGGACGCGCAGGCTCAGCGGCTATGGCTCACGGGCCCAGCCGCTCCGCGGCATGTGGGATCTTCCCGGACCGGGGCACGAACCCTTGTCCCCTGCATCGGCAGGTGGACTCCCAACCACTGCGCCACCAGGGAAGCCCTCATCTGTTCTTATATTCAATTAATGTTCATGGGGCTCCTGCTAGGTGGCAGGCAAGATACCAAGCATCTGGAATATGAGAGTGAACAAAACAGACCAGGCCCCTGACCTCCTGACACTTAGGTCCTGGAGGAGGCTCTTGCATGGTCTGGTTGGCCGCTCCCCACGGGCCCACGCTGCCTGACACCCCATCTTCCACCGTCCCTTCCTTCCTCCTCTTACCGCGATCTTTTACTTCCCTCCCGGATACCCACCTTTCTTAGTCTGAGCCTGGAAGCTGGAATTCAGGGGCCATATAGGAAAAGGGAGGGAAAAGAATTAAGACTAGCTTTTAGCAAAATTTTGAAACAGAAGGTTGCTGTGGGAATTTACTGCATAATGCCTTTTGCTCTAGTGCCCCACATTCTCTGGGCCCTTCCCGCTACTTTAAGATTAGGCCCTAACCTTGACCTTCCTGACCCCTCCTTTCAAGTTCTCCAAGTTTCTCCAGCCTCTATCAAAACCCCTACTCTTACTACAGTTATTCTCAGCCGATAAGTAGGACAAAGACGATTTCCATTAACTCACTGATTTGTGAATGGTGGATATCACCTTTCTTGGGGTTGGCGGAGGTGGGTTGCATTTTACAAGTGACTCTGGGTTTATAAGAAGGAATCTTTAATCTGTCCTATTTTTGGCGGCATAATAAAAGAAGTGATACGAGTATTACAGCAAGAGCCACCCTCTTCCCAGGGTCAGCCCCTGCAAAACTTTCCCGTTTTCTTACAGTTCCACCATTTTTCTCCTAGATCCATAAATTCTCTAATGCCCCCAAGATTTTTATTGTCATCTCCTCCCTTGCCTGCCCCCCTCCCCTAGTTTCTATGACAGCAGCAACTGGGCATGGGTGGTGAGGGGTTAGCAGGGGAGGGGGTCGAGCAGCTGCAGCCATTTATAGGGATTGTTGCCAAGTCAGGGACTGCCTGCCTCTGCGGTGGGAGGGAGGGGTGCCCAGGGCTTCTTGGCACAAAAAATGCAGCCTCCCCATGTCAGTGAGGCATCCACCCAGAACTGAGCTCATTGATGGTATTCCCCGTGCTTGTGGCTCTTCACAGAGAAGTGTGCTGGGTCCCCAGGTCTCTGGCTCCCTGATACCAGGAGCTTTGTGGTTCGAATAGAATGCAGCTCCACTAGCCGCTTGGATTTGTCATAGAAATGGCAGCCTTCCGCCACAACTGATCGATAGCTGGCAGGCGGCTGCAGGGACCACTGTGGAACAAGGTCTGAGCACAGGAGGCTCCACCGAGAACAGGCTTAGGGAAGGTTGCTGCACAGTTATCAATCCGGCAACTCCTCTTTTAGACGTCTGCTTTGGGGAACTCTGTTCTCTCAAAAGTCCCGGAGTCGGCAGTAGCTGTTGGGCACACTTTGGAGAGTATGTGAATTTCCTGAGCTTTAAGATGAGATAAGAGTGGTTTTCCTGGACCCAGGATATTACCCTAGAAACTCAGGAGCCTAGGTCCGGCGTTCTTAGATTTTAACGTACCTTTGAATTCCCTGGGCATCTTACGACAATGCAGATTCCAATACGGGAAGTCTGCGGTGGAACCCGAGAGTCTGCATTTCTGACAAGCTGCTGGCTCACAGACACTTTGAGTAACGGAGATCTGGAGCTGCACTATCTGCTACACTAGCCCGCTGTGACTGCTTAACTTCAAGCTAAATGAATTTAAATTAAATAAAATTAAAAATTCAGTTTCTCAGCTTGCACTCACCATGATTCAAATGCTCAGTACCCACATGGGGCTGGTTGCTGCCATATTGGACTGCACAGATTCATGAGCTAACGAGAATGTCATGCTCTTAAAGATACTTACAATGTGGTGAGTTGGTAACACTGAGCTTTGCTGTGCAGGTCAGAGGGAAGAGTATCCTCTGAGAGTTTCAGGTGTATTCTGAACTAAGCTATGGAGTTAGGACGGAATCGAGGTACTTATGAGATTGGCTGCTGACATGCATTTTCACCATTTCAGGGCCATAATCATCAGAAATGGAGAAATCATCCCCATGTCTTCGGAATTCACCCCTGAGACTGAGCGCCAGCGACTTCAGTACCTGGTAAGAGTCACGTAGGTCTGGCAGAGCGCCGCAGCGTCAGGGATGGCGTCGGAGCTGTTTTGCAGGAACATGTTGCTATTGACCTGGGAGCAGGCCCACAGCAGTAAAACGACATATGGCGTTAACACCCCCCATACACGCCTCCTGGATCACACATCCTGGCTCCGTGTGTGACGACACACTCCACCTCCATGAATTTATTATTGTGGCTGGTTTTCTCCCATCTGTGACCGATCAAAGACATGGCATGCTCTGTTTCCTTTAATGGCTTGGTATGTACAATATGAAATGTGGTGGTAAAGAATGCTGATACGTTTTCCCCAGGCCTGCCACTCACTTTAACTCAACCACAGGGGTTCAGACGAGTCTGAATCTCATGTGAGCAGCCCCCAGAGTCTGATGACACACCAGGACTTCCTGCTCCGATATGAAGTCTCAGGGGCCCTTTGGGAGAAATGCAGGTATCAGAAAATCTGTGTCTACCCTGAAAATAAATTCTCCATGTTAGATCTCCCTCTTTGGAGTGAAATTATGAGAGGACTCTAGGAGGGCTGTTTGGTTTTTCAGATCTTGAGAATTTTTGCTTCTTCGAAAATTGGAGCTTTCTGAAAAACAGAGTATATTCCCTGCCCTCACATTCTGTTCTGCAACGGTGATGATCATACAGGATTGCTTTGCAGTGGGCATCTTTCGGCACTAGCTGTGAATAGTAGTTCTGTGGATGAACTGTTTTCTTGCCAACTGGCTTTCTTTTTAGACGACAAGGCTAAGATAGTGACCGTCTGCTCTTAGGAAAGAACTGATCCAGCCTACTCCAAAAGGACTTCACTCATGTCTCTGAATTCCAGCATGTGGGAACAGTCAGGATTTGATGACTTTGGTTGATTTAGCAAGAACTCGTGCACTTCCCTCAATTCCCTTGGCTGTGTTGTGTTGGTTTTACTCGGTAGCTAAGCTGTGTTGCTTTTGGTACTTACCTGGTCCATAAGACAACAGGAATCCAAAGCCAAGGTAAAAACGTTTCTTCACTCTTTGACTACAGTTATTTTCCAACCTGTGTGTTGCTATTTTCAAGCAGATAAACTTGAAGCCCCTCCGGGGGCCCAGATGTTAGAGCCTTTCACTTTCTTTGGCCATCCAGGCAGGGAGAAGGGACTGGCAGCAGCCGGCAGGACCTCATCCTGCCCCCATCCTTAGTCACCAGCTGGGTAGCTTTGTTACGAGTCTCTTAACCTTTCCAGACCTTGGTCTGTCTCTTATAAAGTAGAGAGCTAGACCAGAGGGCCACCGAGGACCTCAGAGCTGCGAGGGTCCTTCCAAGTAGAGTTCATAACAGCCGGCCTCGCTGCCACCTGGCTGACTCTCTCCAGTCCATCTTCCACAAAGCCCCCTCCACGTGATCATCACATAGATCTTGTCACTCTCTTCCCTAAAAACCTCTGGCTCCCCACAGTGTACAGAAGGCAGACCCAGAACTGGGCTTCCCGCCCACCTCTCCAGCATCATTTCTTCGTTGCCCTCACCAGGGACACAGTGCATCCCGGGCTGCAGCCACGGAGAACCGTCTTCCATTTCCAGGACACACCGTGATCTCTCCGATCTCCATGCCTTTGGAAATATGCTCTGCCTGGAGAGCCCTTCCCTTTGTCTCTGCCGGGAAAACTCCTCCTCATACTTTGAGACCCCAAAAGAAATGTCACTTCCTCTAGGACATGTCCCCTACCCCTCGCAGGGGGCCAGTCCCCGGTGCTCACGCAGCGCCCTGTGGAAGCCCACAGCATGGCTGTCAGCATGTGGTATTGTATTGCTTTTTCCAAGTCCCGTGTTCCCTTCCAGACTGAGTCCTGGAGGGCAGGCCCCTTGCCTTAGGGACCTCACGTTGTCAGTACCTAGCACAGAGCTCGTATTGAATCAGGGTGTGTTGACCAAAGGGGCCAGTGTTCGTATTGATGTCTGGGTCATTACCACACAGCACCTACCCTGCTTCCCCTGAAACCTCTCACAGTGGCACCAGGCCTTTGCCTCCCATGCCTCAGCCCCTCCCTGTCCCATCACCTCCGTGACCCTTAGTAAAAACCACTTCCTGTTTTCCTGCTAAAGGCAATGAGTAATAGCAGATCCACTTTTTTTTTTTTTATTTTGGAATACTTTCACATTTTCACGTGGCAAGAATGATACCAAGAGCTTAAAACATTAACTTTTAAGGAGGGGGAGGGGAATGCTGACATTGTTCAGATTCCAGTTTTAGTGGTCTGTTTTGGGACGGCTGGAATGAGATGCGTGTGGCTTCAGAGCTCAGCCTTGTCACATGACTGCGTCTGTGATTTCTGCAAGGCCCTTCACTGATCCCCAGCTTCACTGTCAGTAATGGGCACAGAAAACCCCAGAAGGCAGGTGCAAAGATGAAATGAAATAATATATGTGGAAGTTTTTGTGGCATGTAATACTCACTTGGTTATTGTTGGATGAATCAGAGTCTTGCCACTTCAAATTCTACTGGTCTTCACGCCTCAGTGATATTGTCCCTGTATGTTTGTTTAAGAATCACTCCTAATGGTCCTAAAATTAATGTGTATTTTGATGTTACTCTTGCATAATCAATGGACACTATTAGCCCCCAGAACAGAGTCTTAATATCTAAATTTCTAAAAGGTGAGAACACTGTCCCCATTCTTTGTCATCCTTATTCCTAAACCGTATAGGCTTCTCTATATGGAAGTTATACCTAAAATTTTTCTCCTCAGACAACAGGAGTGTAAATGACCAAAACATAAAATATCCTGGTTGTCCAACTTCCTGTTCCATCAGGAATCTAGGAATGTGTGCTTTGGAATGAAGAAATCCAGTAATAATATTCACATGATCTGTGATGTGAATCTTTGTGGTGAAGTTTTGGAGAGCATTAGGGGGCTGGGAGCATAAAATAACCTTGTGGTGAAATCTTTATGTAATGGATTTCAGAGAACTGGGAGGTTTATAGAATAAAATCTTGAAAATAATATCAATTATGAGAGGAAAACACAGGGTGATGTGGGCTTCTCTCAGGCCAGCCCAAACAAGAGCTGTGTGACCTCAGGTCTCTCACACAATGAATGTCTCTGAATCTCCTTTCTTCCTGAGTGAAATGTGTAGGAATACTTCCCTTGAAATATTCATTACATGTTCTGAGGTCATAGTGAAAAGTAATCTCACAATAACATAAAATACAATATGTATCTTATAATTTTAGGTGCATCTAATCCAACCAGTTCATTTTGGGGGAACATCAGTTCCCTTGAACTAATTGTGTACCACTTTTGTGCAATGAGAGCTGTTGTATCCTTTACATAATCTAAATGAATTAGTACGTCACCAGAAAGTTAACAATGTATTCCTTATTCTTAGGTCAAATCAAATTTCATTTTCATGATGTCTGAAGAAACATATATGATAGAATCATGAAAACTTCCAGGTCCCTAGAGACTTGTTTGAGCAGATGACTGCAGTCCCAGGGCTGTTTGACTTGTAGAAATGGTTAATGATTTTCTTAGAGGTGGGGAGGGTTCGGAGCCCTTTGTACATGAATCGTTTTGATCCACGTTGGACAGGAATGTTCTTGGTATGCACAGTCCAGACGTTCGGGGATTACAGAACTGGAAGCAGATTACAAGATGATGGATGTGGCAGGCACATTAATTTTGTTTGGTCTTGCATGCTGACCTCAGAGGGCCCTTCAGACAGCTCTCTGGGTAATGTGAACTTTGTTCTGTAGATTCTTGGGCTGGGTGATTAATCAAGCAGGCTTGAGGTTTTGACTTGTTCACATGGAATGTGGCAGGTGTGCGATGGAGGGGTCAGGGACCATGCACTTCTGCCCCAGCAGTCAGGGAGAGTTGATGATCCTAGGAGTCACGACTAAGCCTTGCTTTTTTTCTCGCTGGGCTTTTTTTTTTTTTTTTTAACGTTTCCAGGGTGATTGAAATAAAATATTTAAGGGGGTCCACCAAGCTGGACAGAATGTTTTGATGGAGTCAATGCCCAGATAGGGAAAACAGTCTGGTTTGTGGGCGTTTCTCGGCAGGGTTTACTGCTCTGATGCTGCAGCTTCCAGGAAATCATCCCCGCTTTTACTTCGGGTGACAGCTAGAAATGGGTCTCCCTCTAGGGGGGACCTCTATAGCCCCGAGGTGTGAGAGTAATGGCTTCCCCCTCCATTCTGCCTAGACATATTTATAAACCCTGATTTGATTACGTTAAGATGTGCTGGTATCATCAAACCTTCAAATAATGTACGTCTGTCCTTGTAGATAATCCAAGTCTGCAGCTGTTTATCATCAAGGGCAATGTCCAGAAGAGATGAAAGTGGGTTTCAAATACACATTTGATACACACAAGTGCAACATTATCTTAGGTGATTTCTTGTGGTGTCCTTGGAACTGCCTGCAGCCTTCTACACCAAGTCTGGTTTGATTTGTCTGCCATTTCCCTAGTGCTGAGCTTGGAAAGGTTTCAAGGGGGACAGCACTGTACCTCTTGGCTCTCTGGGATTTTTCACGCTCAAGCGTTATCTCCCAAGAAGTACATTCCTTAAGCCTGAACCTGCTTTTAAGACAAGATGCTATCATTGGGAAGGGTCATATGTGCTAGTGAGTAAAAATGGCTGGCCTGCCACCTCGACGTGGCCCTTAACCTTGAGAGCAGGTTGTTAAGCCCGGGAGCCTGGCTGCAGTCACAGGGAGACAACTTCACCACTACTCTGCTTTGCCTGATGGCTGAGTCAGGGACAAATCCACTCCAGCCCCACCTCTCTCCCCATTTAACCGCCCTTTGCAAAACTGCATTTGAGTTTCAAAATCTTGAATTAAAAAAAACGGCAGGCTAGAGTGGTTGACATTTTTCATGTTTACTATAGGTTCCATTGATCACACCAGCATCATGAAGAAGCCAGGAGAATTTTAGAGCATGAAATTGGCACTGCCCAGGCTTTCAGGGCAGAACTTATATGTGGCTGCCCTAGGAGCACTCCCTGGCTCCGGGAAGACTCTGAATACATTAGCCCTTATGACTGAACCTCGCCAATTCTAGAGCCTCATTTTGAAAATGAATATAAACGGACGTGTTATTTATTCCAGGTTGGGAGAGGTCAGAAACTTAGCATGGAGGCATTCCAAACCTACTATGCAGACCTAAGAAAATGGACTCCACACAGCTGAACAAAATCATCATGAGAAGGAATCCCTACATTTTCTTTTTTTAAAAAAAATCAGTCTTTCTGCGCAGTTGCTATACGTAAATGATCTTTAGACTAGTCTAAAGCCCCTATCCCCCAAAACATTCTGAGTAAAAAGTTGGGCACTTTAAATATATCAAAGTTAAATATGCTTTGAGAGAGGTAGATAGGATTCACTGAAGTTTATTAGGGCAAAAACTTAACTGTAAAATGCTTTCTGTGCTTCAGTTGCTTTATCTGTGAATTAGGCTAATTGCAGGACCCTCACAGGATTGGAATGAGGGTTAATGAGTTAATATTTGTAGTGCTTACAATAGGGCCTAGATCAGAGGCAAAATAAAATTTCTTAGCTTTCAAATCTTAACTATATATGAACTTTTTCATGGCGGTCCTGTCATCGGGACTACTGTGGCCTTTTATAAAATTTCTCAATTCCATTTGCTTATGCAAAGAGATTGGAGATATGCAGGCATTTCCTTTTTGCTGACCTGCGTTGTTCACTCTACAAATGAATGCCTTTCCCCAGATTTTTACTGGGGAAGAAAAAGCATTAGGCATATGAATATGGAAACCTTATATGTTTTATGTAAATGAACACTTTTTACCCCTTATTCTATACATTAAACTGTTGTAGAGTTGACAGATCTTGGCAATTTTGTTTAATATCTCTATTTGTATTCCAGTTTCCATGTGACTCCTTTATCATAAGATCTCAATTTTAAAGTTGTTTTGGGGGCATGCTACTTCTCTGTGGCTGATGAGGGCAATCCCATGTCGAAATTTAAATGTGAACCTTCCTTGAGATCCACATAAACCAGACAGAACTTTATTTAATATCCAATTCTGTAATAGCTTATATATACAAGCTTGGTTTTTGCTACTTTGAGATTTTAAGGACAAATTAAGACAGAGAGAATTTTTTAATGAAAGACTCCAACCCATATGTATTTAGGTCTCGGTCATTTCACATTTTTTCTTCTTCTTTTTTTTTTTTTTTTTAACCCAAACCAGAATATTCTCCTCCTGCACTGTACATCAGGCAGCCAGCCTTGGCTTTGGAAGAGCCATCTCCTTTGACTGTTCGTATGACCGTTAGTGACCACCAGTGGCTTGGCTGACTTTATTAATTTCATTTCATTTGTGACCTTAGACTTTCTATCAGGATAAATCATCTTGAAATGTAAGGCTTCCAAACCTCCTCTCATATAACCTGACAAAGTTTTCTTTCTTTCCTAAGGGCAAGAAAGAGGAGAGATTATTCAGTTTTTTAAAGGATGTATATTGAACACTGAAAATCCTCATTTTGATAACTTGCTTTCACATACTGAGAATTCTAAACATTTAAAGAATTAATTCATATAAAATTTTTCTAGGTAGATGACTTTACATTCCTCTTCTGGAATGTGACTTCTCATTTCATGCATGAGTATTTTGCCTTTCCATATTCTGCTGATGGGAGTGGAAATTGCAAAAACTACTTCGAAAAAGGATTTGACCCAGCAATTTCACTCCTAGGTATGTACCTAACAAAGTGTTTACCACTGTTTACACCAAAGGACAAGAATGTGCATAGCAGCACTATTTGTAAGAGCCCAAGCTGGAAACTATCCAAGTGCCATGGAGAGTAGAATGGATAAATAAACTGTTCAAATAATAAATGCTGGAGAGGGTGTGGAGGAAAGGGAACCCTCTTGCACTGTTGGTGGGAATGTAAATTGATACAGCCACTATGGAGAACAGTATGGAGGTTCCTTAAAAAACTAAAAATAGAATTACCATATGATCCAGCAATCCCACTCCTGGGCATATATCCGGAAAAGATGAAAACTCTAATTCAAAAAAAGATACGTGCACCCCAGAGTTCATACCAGCACTATTCCAGTAGCCAAGACATGGAAGCAACCTAAGTGCCCTTCGACAAATGAATGGATTAAGAAGACGTGGTACATATATACAATGGATATCACGCAGCCATAAGAAAGAATGAAATAATGCCATTTGTAGCAACATGGATGGACCTAGAGATTATCATACTAAGTGAAGTAAATCAGGCAGAGAAAGAAAATATCACTTATATGTGAAATCTAAAAAAAGATACAAATAGACTTATTTACAAAACAGAAATAGATTCACAGACATAGAAAACAAACTTATGGTTACCAAAGGGGAAGTGGGGGAGAGGGATAAATCAGGAATTTGAGATTAACATATAGGCACTACTATATATAAAATAGATAAACAACAAGGTCCTACTGTACAGCACAGGGAACTATGTTCAATATCTTGTAATAACCTATAATGGAAAAGATTCTGAAAAAGGTATATATAACTTGTGGGCTTCCCTGGTGGCGCAGTGGTTGAGAATCTGCCTGCCAATGCAGGGGACATGGGTTCGAGCCCTGGTCTGGGAAGATCCCACGTTCGGCGGAGCAACTAGGCCTGTGCACCACAACAAGAGAGACCGCGACAGTGAGAGGCTCGCGCACCGCGATGAAGAGTGGCCCCCGCTCGCCGCAACTAGAGAAAGCCCTCGCACAGAAATGAAGACCCAACACAGCCAAAAATTAAAAAAAAAAAACAAAAAAACTTATAAGCATAACAAATAAGATTAGACATCAAAAAAAACTGAATCACTTTGCTGTACACCTGAAACACTGTAAATCAACTATACTTCAATAAAAAAATTTTTTTTAATTTTAAAAACAATGAAAAGAAGATCCTTTTCAGATTCGCTCTGACCCCACTCTTTGTTCCTTACCCCTGAATGTAGCTCCATTTCCACCCATTCTGCCTTCCTCATTCTCCCCTGCTAATGCGTGAGCTCTAAGCAGAGGGGTCTCTTTTTTATATTTTGAATCCCTAACCCCTGGTGCCTACACCTGCAGGAGCTCATGTGTTAGTTGTGTGAATTCCATTGGTTGGATACCCCAAAACCTGGGATAATCCCCTTATTGGCTGGCACTACTTATTGGCAAGCTGACCACAAAGCAGCAGAAGGAAAATTTATTAGAAGGAGGAAGCATTTTGTGTTCCCCAGCAGGCAATTTTGAGGAACCTTGGGAAGCACCGTCTCAGTGTCCGCAGGAAGCCTGGTACTCAGCCTCCTCCCAAGCCCAGTACATACGTATCCCTCCCTGGGATCTGGGTTCCTGCTTCTACTCCCTGTTTTCTCCCCACCTTGCATCCCCAAGGTGCTCAAAGCTCTCCCCTAGCCCAGGATGGTGGGGCTCACGTCCATGTACTCTGGAGCGAGACAGACCTGGGTTCGGGGATGCACTCTGCTCTACTGAGAGGCTTCCTGGAAGGTCCCAGAAGGTCCTCTCTTCCTCTGGCTTGTCCTCTCCTAGTACGGCTCAATCCCTCTGTGACTCAGAGACTCTTACTGGGATGGGACGGTTGTGTATCTTCACAGTGCTGTGCTCACCTCCATCCCCTTCCCTTGAAGCTGGTTTCTGCCCAGAACTAGAGAGGAGAGCAGCCGGAAGACGATGCTCAATCCTCCCGCCCCATCTCTGGTGTCCTGGCATTTCTTGACACAGCAGATTACTCCAGCATCCTTTCCCTAGAGAAGATGCCTCTTCTTGTTCCTAGCCAGATGTAACCATGTCTGGAAATGTATTCTTATTAGCTACCCAGACACTTAAGTGTCAAGGATATGTCCTACCCTCTTTTTTTTTTTTTTAGCAAACCTGTACTCTCCAGAGTCCTTAGAAGACTCTTGACCACCTGCCTTTGGTTTTGCGTGGGCAGTGGTTACCAGGCCTTTCCTCCCAGGTACCATTTGTGGTGCACACCTGAACTCCAGGTATACCTCCACCCCTCTCCCTTCAGTTAGGAGCATTCAGTTATGCTTCCTTGAAGGAAAGCCTCAAAATTTAGGATAAAAATGAAGGTACAAAAAGAGGTCCAGTTTTTTGTTTTTGTTTTTTTTACACGTGGCGGGCCAGCACACTTTAAATTGGACTTTAGTATAAAACACATTTCTAGGTTTCTGATTGGCATGCTTACTCAGTAGAGGAGAGACGTAATATAATTTAGTTCTTAGGATTGTAAAATATCATGGGGTTTTCAATGGTATGACTGCACCCACGTGCTTGTTGTTTTACAGGAAGGTGTCTGGGAAATTATAAAAAGTTAACTAAATCCAAAATATGTAATGCGTGTCCAAGATTGTTTTTATGTGCCATGGACCTAAGTTTTATCTTTTTCTAAAGATTGAAAGCTATGTTGTGTTATTTTGTAAAGTTTCAATGATCACAAAAGGTGATTGTGTAAAGCAGGTCAGAACGTTCTGTATTCATTCTTCCAGCAAATACTTATTTAGAGCCTTTACTGTGATCAGTGCTATGCTAGGCACTAAAGTGTAGCTGAGGTTTTAAAAATAATGAACATATTTAAGTGTAGCTGGTATTACTTGTGTCATCACGCAGATGTTTCTAACATACATATATCCAAATAGCATCATCAAAGAGAAAAAGCTAAAATATATCCAAGCATAGCAGATAAATAAGGAGGGTGTAGGAGAGTGTCCAGAATTTTCATTTTGCAGGTGGACATGGCACCTTAGATGTGTGCTTGCTCCCATTTTTGGATATTGATCCCATTAAGGTCCACATTTTTAATAGGCCAGCATCCCTAGGAGATGTGCCTTGGAAAGGGGCAGTCGTCACGTACACATGTTTATGAGCTGCCCAGGTATGAGCAATGGAGTAAAATATGCCAGAATTGTCCATGAATCCTACAAGTTTGGGGTCAGAAGATCATTGGATTTTATTGCTGAAAGGAACCTAACAAATTCCAGCTCCCACGTTTTGCAGACTCTAAAATTTGTGTGTGTTGCTCACACTGTATTATAAGTAAAATCGCTTTCGAGGCTCAAGATTCCAAAATGCTGACTGGAGTGATGCTTCCAGCAGGGCAGGCCAGCACTAGTGAAGTAACACTAACCAGTCCATGTTATTTGAATGCTGGGCAGATCCTAAGAAATGTTTGAGTCCCCAAGTTGCTGGGCCACTCTGCTTCTGAGAACAAAATATCTGTGCTGGCCCGTTGGGAAGCAGTGTGCTTCAGCATCCCCTGCATTGGAGCCAAGCCTCTGCCTGGGGTGGCCCTTTCCAATGATTTTAGCATTCCCTCAAACTATTGGAGTAAGAAGGGGCAGTTAAGCTCCTTTCAATAATTTTTTAAGACATAGTTTAATAACTGGGTTCTCAAAAAATAACAAATTTTAGAGTATTTTTAAAATGAAAGTAATCCATGTTCAATGGTAGAAATATTTGTGAATATAGATAAATTAAAAAGAAAACCATCAGATAATACTGTATAATATTTTCATGACTTTGAGTGTATGTACACATATAAACATGTATACATATAACAGCATATTATAGACTGAATGTATGTATCTCTCCCCTCACATTCGTATGTTGAAGCCCTAACTCCAATGTACTGAATTTGGAGATAGGGCCTTTACAGAAGTAATTAAGGTTAAATGAGGTCGTAAGAGTGGGCCCTGATTTGATAGGATTAGTTTCCTGATAAGAAGAGATACCAGAAAGCTCGATTTCTCTCTCCATGAGAGCACAGAGGAAAGGCCTTGTGAGATGCAGCAAGAAGGCAGCAGTCTGCAAGCTGGGAAGAGAGCCCTCACCAGGCAGTGAATCTGCTGGCATCTTGATCTTAGACTTCCCAGACTCCAGGCTATGAGAAAAAATTTTTTGTTGTTTTAAATCCCTCATTCTGTGGTATTTTGATATGGCAGCCTGAGCTAAGATAGACTATGCAAACTTTCATGAGTATTACACAAAAAGATATACTAATAAGTGTGTCTTTCCCTCAGAAAACCAACAGGTATGTGACCCATTATATTTTAGCATCTCACTTTTTGTTCATCTGCCACCTATTTGTTCTATTTGTACTTAGTTCTTGAGTTTTTTTGTTGTTGCTGTTGTTTTTTAACATCAGTAACTCCATCAGGTCTGACAAATACAACAGGAGTGAGTATTGAAAATGTTGGTAAGAAGGAAACCTACAACTAGGATGCAGATGGTGATTTTTTTAAACATCTTTATTGGAGTATAATTGCTTTAAAATGGTGTGTTAGTTTCTGCTTTATAACAAAGTGAATCAGTTATACATACACATACTCCCCATACCTCTTCCCTCTTGCATCTCCCTCCCTCCCACCCTCCCCATCCCACCCCTCTAGGTGGTCACAAAGCACCGAGCTGATCTCCCTGTGCTATGCGGCTGCTTCCCAGTAGCTATCTATTTTACATTTGGTAGTGTATATATGTCGATGCCACTCTCTCACTTTGTCCCAGCTTACCCTTCCCCCTCCCCGTGTCCTCAAGTTCAACTTTTTGTTGCAGTGGTAAATGGGAGTGTTTTCTTAATTTTGCTTTCAGATTTTTCATCATTAGTGTATAGGAATGCAAAAGATTTCTGTGAATTAATTTTGTATCCTGCTACTTTACCACAGATGGTGACTTTAAAGCAGTGTAAAAATATGTCATGGCGGGATATGTCCTAGGTACACATGGAATACACATGCATTCTGTGGTGGGCCTGATTGTAATGGAAAATGTGTCATGTAAGATGTGAAATGTGCTGTGGCAACCAGCCAGAGGAAGAAAAATACCACAAAGAGAGAGAAATCCAAGGATGTGACATCCGTATCAATGGGGGATGAATATCACAATAATTCCTCAGAGCTAGGGCACGCTTTTTCCTCTTACCTTTTGACATACTTGAAGTTGGGATATTTTACAGTTGATTGTTGCTGTCAGCCAGGTGGCAGGCATGACATGGCTGTCATCTCCTAAGCATGAGCAAACATCAAAAGAGCAGCACCAAAACTTCAGGACTGCACCCAGCAGCTTGAAGGAAAACCCTGCAGACAGAAGTGAAGCACTTTTTGGATGCAACTAGTCGTGCAGAGGGGCTTGGGGAGGAGTGACCAGACTTGCTCAGCCACATTCCCAAAGTGGGAGTCAGAAGCAAGTGGGCTCTGGAAGGTTGCAAAGCTGGCTTCTGTCTTGCAGTTCTTCTGTGGGTTGTTTAAGAAATGCTGCATGACCAGTGCACCCCTGAAACACAGCCCACTCTTGTGTGGAAAATCACGAACACGGGATGATTCAGAGTTGGAAAGCAATGAGTGCCATTGGATTCTAAATGTGAAAACGTTTTGGAACAATCTTAACCGATTCACTTCACTTATATATTCCTTCCTAAATATGCACAATAGTGATAGATAATAGAATTTTGTCTACATCTAAAGGAGTTCTTTCAAAAATAATAAATTAAAAATTTGAAGTGGTAAAGAAAGCACTGTGCATCGTTTAATTGGCAGCTGTTTTTGCCCTTCCTTAGAGGTAACAAAATAATGGCGCATCTAATAAAGGGCATCTTAGAACTGATGAAATACGGTAGCCTGTTGTTACAAGGGGGGAAACAGTTTTGTTGAGACCCTGAAAGGCTCTGCATGTGAAGGGGCAACGGATGTCACAGGTGACACACGGTTCAAGGCCCCTTTGAGGCTGCCCATCCCCAGAAGGAGGGGCGAGGTGGCCCCTGCAGACAGCAAGCTGCTGGGGAGTTCCCAGCTACCCTGCAGACTTCTCCTGGTACAACTGCCCAGGCAAATGTATTCCAGGAGAAAGGGCACGAGGGTACAAAATGTACTTAGGAATGGCCTTTGTATCCTAACCTATGTGTTATGTAATGTATATGTGTATTGTGTCCCTATGTTCATACACATGCATACTCATTTATGTATACATGTATGTCCTATATAGATCTGTGTATATGTATACATGTATGTCCTATATAGATCTGTGTATATGTATGACACGATTCACGTAAGCTCATACACTTGCACACTCACACATTGTTTGATATGCTGTTTTTCACAAATAGATCAGCTCTTTCTGTGTAATTACATATTCTGTACAACACCTTTGTATGTGATTGCACAGAATTCTTTTGTGTGGATTTATGCTGGTTTAATCACTCGTATTATTAAATGATTTCTCGCTACTTGAGGAGCATCCTTGTGGCCAAGTTGTGTGCAGATCTGTAATTTTTTGTTAACTGGATCGTCATGGGTACCTATTTGTGGTTCATACTTGGCATGGATCACAGGCCTGTTGTTGCCCATTTACTGTGTTTTGTAAATGTGTGCAGGTTAAAGGGCCAACATAAGGGTTAAGATGGGGGTTAGGGGTTTGATATTAAGCTTAAGCTCTAGAACCACCCATTCCTGGCTGATAGCCTTGGGCTAGGTGTCTTAACCTCTCTGGACCTTAGTTTCCTCCTTTGTAAATTGAGTCTGTGACGTGTGCTTTGTAGGATTGTTGAGGTAATGACATAAGGTGTATCAAGTGTCTGACACATGGTAACCCCTAAATCAGTGTCGCTCCAGCTTGGAGGGCAGGGGGGGGTGTGTAGACAAAAACGCCATGTTAATTCAGTCCCAGAGTTCTGAGAGATGATCGAGGGTACATAAAAATGCTGCTGTTCTTGACTGTTAATGCCTCTGGTCCTTAGTTTTCACGGGTGGACCAAAATAAAGGAGAGGAATAGAATGGTATCTACTCTGTAAGTACGTCTGGCTTTGTGGGCATGACTTGTGCAGTTGCCCAGGGCCCTGCACTTGGTTTAATGCTCTGCTGTCACCTTCTTGGAATTTTAAATTTTGAATAGAGGCTCAATATTTTCCTTGTGCACTGGGCCCCACAGATTAGGTAGCCAGTCCCGCCCATAAGGTTGGCGTGGGTGTGCAATGAGAGCTCAAGAAATACTTACTGTAGTACTCAGGATGTAATAGGGCTCCATGATTACTAGAGGGCTAAATTATTTTCTTTTTACGAGCAGAGACAGTCATGATAAGTGCACTGTAGATGTCATTTCCTTTCATTGTTAGAACAGTATGAGATAAATCTTCAGTTAATCTCGATGTACAGGTAAAGAGACTGAGGCCCAAGCACTTAAATCACCACTAAAATCACACAGCTTATAAACTCAGAGCTTGGATTCAAACCCGAAGTTTCACCCAAAGCCTACCCCATTGACCTGCACTATGAATATTAGTTCCCTCCCTCCCCCCTCCCTCCCCAAGGAACTTCTCTGTAAAACCCAGTGTTTAAGTGTCTTTAATACCCATAGGCAGCCCAAGCCTCATCCCCAGCAGAGGTTTCAGGGCCCCTCGAAGATGATCCAGAGTTCCCCTCCGACCTGGAACCTGCTGGTTACAGCAGACAGGACAGCCTCTCTTCTCATTCTCAGTCCTGTCCCATCCTGTCCCCAAAGCCTGCCCAGCATCACTGGCTCGGAGTTCTTTTAGCTGGTCCAATCTGACAGCCTGGGGACAGTTCAGCTTGCTTCCTTTGACTCTTGATGCGCTTAGCTTCTGACGGCTACCATCCAGCTGAGACCTCCAGACCACCATGAGAATCAGTGGGAGATCTGCCAGCATCAGGTCCTGGGGGAAAGAGGCTGTGGGAGATGCCTTTTTTCAGGAGACCAAGGATATGGCCATCTGTCCTATGGCAGGGAGCCCTGGCTGTCCTATGGTGCCAGGCTGTGATTTGCTCCACCCACTCTTTTCCCTGCCAGAAAGAGAAGAGAGAGAGAGAAGATCCATTCCAGTACACTGCTAATAAGCAGGTATACGGCTTGGTGTGGGATGGCTCCGGGGCAGGTCTCCTTACAGTGTGTGGCCTCTGAGCAGGGAAGTCCATACCTGAGCATTTCATCTCTTGGATAACTGGATTTGAATTTTGAGTGTGACAATGCGACTGTTTGTTGTTTCAGAGCAATTCCCTAAGTGGCTGTTTGCTCAAGACTTTTGTAGTGTGAACAGAGATTTGGGGGAGGGGAAGAAGCCATCTGTTCTGGAACAGTCTTCCAATTACATGATCAAATTACTGCAGAGCAAAATGGAGGGAGTCCAACAGAAAGTTCCTGTCTGGTGCATCCAGTCCCAACCCGCTCCGCTCTCTCAGGCCATTGTGTTGACATGGAGACCCACATGCAGCTTTCAGAGGCCAGGCCCAATAACTAGGCGTACAAATAGGAGGCCAGCAGAGAAAGCCAAGGAGGAGAGAGTCAGGGGGAACTTTCCTACCTCCTCACCGTGCCATTCAGCCCAAGTGAAACCATCTTGAATTTGAATTAAAAAGTGAACCTTTTCCTTGCTTGAGAGATACACGTCTTTGATTACCGTTAGTTTTATCATATCCAATGAAAAAGTCACATTCCTATATAAATTAGATTCATGATTTTTATTTGTTGATATTCTCTTTGTTTTTAGAGTCTTCAATCTATTTATCTCCCTTAAAATTTGAGAACAGTGTTCTTGTTTCTGAAATGTGGGCTGTCTCAATTTGCAAAAACATCCTTGGGTCTTATTTTTTCCTCTAAATATGTGTGGGTTTTTTTTTTTTTTTCCTTTTCTTTTCTTTTTGCTATTAGGCATTCATGCAGCCTCACTTGCTGGGAAATGAGTTCACACATTTGGAGTTTCCAAGGAGAGTACAGAGAAAGGAACTTGGGAAGAAGATGCTCTACAGGGATTTTAATATGACAGGCTGGTAAGAACACGTCTCCCTCTGCCTTGGCACTGCTGCAGCGTGTGTGAAGGAAGCGCCACCACCGTAAAAAGCCACTTCCGCACTTTGGATCAGGAGGTGCAGCCAGAGACCTGGGTTTGTGGGGAAGGAAAAGGGGCTACGCCCACTTCTGCTGCTTTCGCCTGGGCGCCAGTTCTCCCATCTGGGCGTTGGTTTGCTTTTCTGCTCTCTGAGGCCCTCCTTGGGGACACTAGACCCACGAAGCTGATGTAATTCCTCACTTCATACAGAGCAAGCATTGGGGGGCTTTTAAAAACACATTAGACTTGGGTTTTTAGGTTAGGATTACTAAAGAGGTAGCGGGGCTCAGGGGAATGAACCAGAGCTCTGTTTGGCCAGACCAGTTTAGATTTGAATCATAACTCTGACCTTTCTGAATAGGCAAAGTTGGATAAACTACTTAACCCCTATGAGTGCCATTTCCCATGAATAAAGTGAAAAGAATACTCTTTGAAGGGTGATTGTAAGCACCAGAGGTAATGAGCTGTCTTCATGATTTCATCACATTCATATCGAAATAGGAACTCGTGGCAAGGGGCATCTTATTCCCCAGACACACCGATATAAGGCACCAAAACCGTTTGTGTGTGTCAGTAGCTAACACTGACTAAGACCTCATCGGTTTCTTCCAACTGAAAAATAGATATGATGATAAAGTACTTAAATCTCATAGGGTTGGTGTAAGGATGAAATGAGAGAGCAGTGCCCGGCACAAAGAAGTGTAGGTGAAGATTTGCTCTAGGCCCTGCGATCCTGACCAGGGAGCCTCCTGCCACGCTGGAGGTCAGCAGAAGGAAACAGTGGCCTCTTTCCTCACCATGTCCCCAACACAGGTGACAAAGTCAATTCCACTACCTCTTCTTCTTTGACCGGAATAGCTATAACAGATGGTCACAGCCCAAATTCCCATGGTGATGACTTCTAGGCTGGGAATCTACTCCTAGGGTACATACTGTCTTAAAGAGACAGTCGAGCCACTCGGGAGGATCTGAGGCTGATCTAAGGCACGTCCGGTTGTCCTTTGCCATCTAAAGAGAAGGTCCTCACCAGTATCCTCTCTCCTTCTAGAAAAGGGTCAGCAAGTTACGGCCTGAGAGCCAAATTCCACCCCCCACCCCTTTCGTAAATAAGTTTTAAAAGTACAGCCACGCTCATTTGTTTATGTTTGATCTGTCACTACCTTCACACAACAGCAGGGCAGTTGAGTGGTTGCAGCAGAGCCTAAAATATTTACCCCTGCTCTAAAACGTGATCGGATTTATCGGAAAGGGCTCACCATATTTGCAGCTCTGAGTTCTGCAGTTTTGTTGCCCCAGACTGGGTTTTCTCACAAATTCATTTTTGTTCAGTCAGCAAAGTCAGCACTCCTTACAGAAAAGTTGAAGGTGAGGGATTGTGTAATTCAGAAAACCGTGGCAGAGTTTGGTCTGGTTTTTGTAGAATTTGGAAAGATGGAAGGAAAGGCATCCCAGGGTAGGAACCCACGTGGCTGTAAACACATAAACCAAAAGAGCAGATCTAAGAGACAGCGCGGGAAATGGCCAAAATTGGGGGTGGGGGGTGGGGGGGAGCGGCTGTGGGAAATTAGGCTGAGTTGGTACTGAGGGAATGTATCAGAATATGGGAAGCCAGGCAGAGACATTAGGATTTACTGTGGGAGGCTGCAAGTCACTCTTGTGTGTTTCGGCGGAGAATGAAATGATGAGAGCGATGTTGTAGGAAGCTTGCTGTAAGAGGAGTTTGAAGGAGACTGACCAGGAGAGAAAGCAGATTCAGGTACCCAGAGAAAAACTGTCATAGCAATATGTATGTGAGCTCCCTAGAGCCAAATAGAGGGCTGGAAGCAGAAAACAGAGAAGGCACGGAAATGAACAAGAAACCAGATGACTTAGGCCAAGGGATAAATGTAAGAGGTAAGTCATCAATTACTCGAATTATACTAGTCTGTAAGCCCCCTGTGGGGCAGCCCAGTGCCTCGTCCTGTGCCCGACATGTAGTCGACAGGCCGTGTTTGTTTATTGGATGAAAGGAAGAAGCGCGCGATCCACAGAAGTTGATGGGGGGCAGGCCGACGTGTAGGTGGTCAGTGGGAAGGGTAGGAATGAAGAGAGCCTGCGCACGAGCCATGCTGTGCTCGAGGCAAGGCCGTTTGTATGTTTTTTCTATGCCAAAAAAGCAAATGAGATCTCAGCAGTCAAAACCAACTTGGTAAACAAATGGCTAAAGATTACCCCTTTTTACAGTTTTTTAAAATGCAGATAGGTTCAGGGATTAGATTACATCCAACGTTATACACACACAGTTACTCTCTCTTTTGCTCTCTATCTCAGGTACGTGCACACAAACGCACATTAGCGGGGTCTTCAGTGAGTAAATAGCCCATAAATGGGCTCTCTTTAATTGTACGGAACTCCACAGAAGGTACCGAATTAACTGAGAAGCCAAGACTGAGAATGGCTTCAGTCAGACATGATTTGTTCATTTGTTGCAGCAAAGTTCCCTGCATGGCTGTTGGCTCACAGCTTCGGCTGCGAGCAGAGATTGATGTACCTCTTTGTGTATTTCCTATCTGTTGTTACTTCTGATTTGAAAATGATGCTTAAGGAAAAGGAGAGCTGTTTACATCTTTGTTGGAAGAAGTTGGGAAGTTTAAAGCCAATTTAGACCACTGCCTATGTAAACTCCACCCCCACACCCCCCCCAACTTTAATGAGTTCTTTTAAAAAATGTGTTTTTTTTGTTTGTTTCTTTGTTTTTTTTGCGGTACGCGGGCCTCTCACTGCTGTGGCCTCTCCCGCCGTGGAGCACAGGCTCCGGACGCACAGGCTCAGCGGCCATGGCTCACGGGCCCAGCCGCTCCGCAGCATGTGGGATCCTCCCGGACCGGGGCACGAACCCGTGTCCCCTGCATTGGCAGGTGGACTCTCAACCACTGCGCCACCAGGGAAGCCCTAAGAAATGTTTTTAACCTCTAACAGAAAACCTCAAATCTAGCAGTTATTTTTTAGGACTGAAGAAACATGGGCTCCCAATTTCCTACCTGTCTGATTTGTGTATAGAGAGAGAAGGGCAGGCAAATGGATCAGCAGGGTCCCTTTTCCCACAAAAGCCTCCAATTACTACCAAGCTGTTGGGATTGGTTGAAGGTGGACTGGTGAGTATTGGCAGTGTGTCACGCTCAAGGAGTCAGATAAGTCCTTACCTCGTCCCTCCTTTACGTTTCTTGCCTTCCGAATTAGCCTTGGCCTGTGAGCTTGTGTCTCTGAAACCTTTTTAACAAATAGGGGTTCACCTATTGCCAACTGTTGAACCCTTGTAGCAAAGACCTATTTGTGGAAATTTTTATCTGCCTGCTTGTCCCCCACTAATCGTGGGGCTAGCTGACAGTGAGTGGGAGAGCTAAGGGCCAGGCACTGTGATGAGACCTTTACATGACTCTTCATGTTGAACAATCCTAGGAACTAGGTACATTTTACAGATGAGGAAACTGAGGCACAGGGGCCGAGTTGCTCAAGGTCACACAACTAGTGAGAGGAGAAGCCAGTCTGTGACCCCAGACAGCCTCACTTCAGGCTGAACTGCCAAATGCCCAGTGATTCCTCCTCCCTTGTTCCATTTTACAGTTGAGCAAATTGAGGCTCAGAGGGGATTAAGTGGTTTACTCAGCTTCCACTAGTGTGAAATTGTCAGAATAGCCCAGGTTTCTGACTTTTAGCCTGGGGCTCTTTCTGATACAATGCATCAACAATTTTTTTTTTTTCCGGGTAAGATCAGACATAATTATTCAGTTCTGAGCTGCGATGGAAGTTTAAGCAGGGGACCTCCATCTACCAGGATCAGTGTCTCCTTGACAGTCCTTTAGAGGACAAGAGGACGGAATGAGGCATTTCAGGAGCTGCTGAGGTAGTAACTTTTCTACTTCCCAGTCTGACCTGATGGACCATTGGCCAAATTAAACGGTGATGCTTCCCACTCGTCACTAAAGTCTGTGCGTGGACTGGGGCCACGTGGTGATGATGGGGAAGATCCCCAAAGAACCGAATCTCCTTGACTTAGGAAAATCGATCGCTCTCATTACAGCAGCACCCTGCCAGCTTTCTGCGGTGTGTCTGCAGCCGGGAGGCAGTGAGGGGGAGGGCCTCGGCTCTGGGAAGCCTCTCATAATTAAGGATGAGTCTGTTGCCTCCTGACGGGGATCCTTTTTCTCCCCCACCCTCACGCTTTCTCGGAGACTGTGGAGCAGCTTGGCAGGCCCAGGTTGCACAGAGGACGAAAGGTTATCGCCACCAGGACCTTCCTAATGTAATCCGTCTCACACCTGGCTCCTAACCCCTAACCCTTTCCCAGCCTGCTCAGGTAGTTTACACAGTGGCTTGATTTACAAAGGCATTTTCTAACAGCGCCCCCAGTGCTGAGTCGGTCCCTGACGCATCCCAGCTCTCGCTCTCTGTGCCTGGTGTCATTGGTCCTGGTGCCAGAACTCTGGCCTTGGACTCGGCGCGAGCTGCTGCCCTTCCTCCCTGGCCCTTTGTGTGGAGCTGCTGTTGCAGAATGCACACTAGCTGGCGTTACGAGCAGAGCGTCCAGACCCACGGCCCTCTGAGCCGTCTCAGGCCATAATTTTCTGGCAGGCGTCTGTGTTACCGGGCTGAAACAACAGTTTCTCACAGCTGGCTTTGTGGCACCAAGTCCCTGCTCCTGTGACCGACCGCTGGTGATTTCGCTTTCTTGTGAAGGATCTGTGTTCTTCGTGCTCTGTGTCCAGCCGCGTGGGGTGATGAGCAAGCTGGGGCCCCGGCAGTACAAGGGAGGGTGCTGTAGCTTCACCCCTGGCGTCAGGCCAGATTCTCCAGCAGCTGTTCCTGGGCTGATGGGATTTGTTGAGAGCGAGGGCCAAAGACGACGAGAAGTCCATCGTGTGAATGCAGGATTGCTTCCAGATGGTTCTGGTTAAGAGTAAAGTACACCAGAATTCTTTCTTTAAGCAGAGCCTTTTTTAACATTTACAATGGTCTTGTTTCAGGGGCAGGCTGGACCAGTAACTTGAGATTGCATGGCTTACTTAGGAAGGAGAGTACTGCCTTGGGAGATAAGCTCCCTGGATACTGCTCCTGGCTCTGCCAAGGTTCTGGGGCCTTGGGCCAATCCTAGGCCTAGGTCTCTGGTTTGATAAAATACTTTCTTTGCCCTTCACTGCCAACCTCCATGTCTGGTGGTGGGAGGGCTTTGCTCTGCTTTTCAGAGCTTCTGGGAAAGACAGATTCCATTAGGAAAATTCCAGTGATGGTAACCTTTCATTTTTATCTTTTGCAGCCCTTAACTCTTTATGATTCTAGCTTGATGACACATCAGGGTAATTGTTCCCTCTTGTCTTTCCCCTGAAAGTAAGAGCAAATCAGAGGCTTTTCCCCTGGGAGCAGAGTGGGGTCCACCACCATTTTCTCCTCTTAGCATTCACTACTTTTATGAAGGCAAAGGAAAGCTTTTCTATTCTGTGTCCACTCCAGCCGAGTGGCCACTAGCCACTTGTGGCCATTTAAATGTAAATTAGTTAAAATTAAGTAAAAGTAAAAATAAATTTCCCAAGTCACACCAGCCACATCTCAGTTGCTCAGGAGCCGCATGTGGCTCGTGACTACTGAAGTGGACATTACAGATACAGATTTCCATCATCACAAAAAGTCCTAGCAGATGGCAATGCAGTCTAGATAATGTAAGGATGCGGGTCTAACTGGGGTGAGGGACGGTGCCAGGAGCTGTCTGTAACTGAACAACCCAACAGCAAAGAGTTTAAAAAAAAAAAAAAGGCTGAGCCTGGATGGGGAGAACGGAACGGTGTGGCCACGTGTTGTGGCTTCTGGCCCCGCTACAGAGTCCAAAAGTGGGGGATGGGCTTTCCTCTCCTTTTGAGATCTTCAGGGGTATAAGTCATTGTATTTAGGGATGACGGTCTGCAGCGATCACTCACTGGCGAGCCTGCTGGCCAGCCTGAAGGAAGACCCGTTCCATCTGCCCTGGTCAGTAGCACACCTCCCTCCTCCAGCCGCTCCCCGCCACCTCCTGGACTGTGCCGGCTTTCGGCGCTTTTATTCATCTTGCTTTTCCTTTCACTTCTTGAAGTGTATTTCAGACCCTGAGGATCGAAGTAAAAAGCAACTTCCCTTGCAACCCTTTCCTTTCTGTTCGGGGTGACCTTTATTCTCAGTCTGCAGCCTGGAGCCCAGCTCAGGGTTGAGCACTGCAGTCCCACAGCATTGGGCTTCTTACCAACCATCCAAACATCTTCTGGAGAGAAACTCACTGGAAGCAGCCTCCCAGCATGAGTCTGGAGCTGCTGGGTCGAGTTTCACAAATAACGTAGATACGCCTTCTGTCTTATTTTTTTATTGCTCTTTTCAATGCCCTCTGACAGTGCGTTCAGGCAGGCTGACAGGGAAGGGGATAAGCAGATTGAGAAATGCCACAGAATGCTTTATGAAGCCAGCTCCAGAGCTATACCCGCATTTAATATAAATTGATTTATTGAATCAAGCACAGAAGCCCTGTTACAGAAACCCCAGGCTTTATCCTCTGGAGGACCACCTAATAAAGCAGCCCCAACGGGCACTCCTCATTAGCTTTTCCACTGAACCCCAGGCAGATTTTAAAGGGACAGTGTCCCTCCTTTGGGCTGACTCTATGTTGGCCACGCCTGTGGGTCTAATTAGCTGAGCGTTATTAGTCTTACTAGGAAAGCCTGCGTTGTCTAGCAGCTTGACTTTTGAGTTTTAAGGAGTAATTGGAAAATTCAAACCTCTTCCTCTTCTTGATTTTAATCACCTTTAACCCAGTCTTTGTAAATTTACCTGCAGATGGCCCTGATGCCCATCGTTGAGGCACGGAAGGAATTTTCCGGTCCCTCCTTGGTGTAAATCCTGACGTTACTGTTGGGCCGCAGACCTCACCGAGGAGGCTTTTTATACTCACCGGGGAAATAGCACATTTTAATTTTATAATTACTTCACGAGAAAGCAGGCCATTCCCGAGTTAAACCTGGGATTAATTTCCTCCTAGCAACTTGTATTTTCAAATTTAATGATTATGGGCCACCTTGGCTGCAGCCCGATTACTGAAAGCAATCTGGAAATCTGACTTTGTGGAGAGAAGAGGGGCTTGGATGGCATTTCAGAGAATTTTAACCCCAAACCTCAGTAGATTGTAGTAGATGGGGATTGGCCAGAACGGGAATTACGTGCCTGAGAAGTCCCCGTGTTCCCAGCTCCACTGGGGCCTGGGCTGAAGGCAGAGCCGGTCAGCCTCCCGTCAGGAGGGTCTGCTCCCGGGCTCCCAGAGCAGCGATGATGAATGGTTATTTGCGAGGTGCATGTTCTGCATCTTTTCAAGATTTGCGGCTCTGGCTGTAGGAACAGCAGGGAGGAAAGCCGGCCCTGCTGCGTGTAGCACATCTCCCGACAGTGATAAATGACTCCTTGCTCCCCGCCCTCCTCCCTGCCGCCCTGCCCATGAGGCCAGGAGACGCTGAGAGATCTTTGCAAATGGTTGGAAACCAAGACAGGCGTTGTCAGGCCGCAGAGAGGAGAAAGAAAAGAGCTGCCAAACCAGCTCGCTCCCTGCTGGTCGTCCACTCACCCTTTACACGCTCCTACGACTCTCTCTGCTTTAATGATAAGTGTAAACGTGTTGTTCCTAAAGTGGCCAAACTACTTCCAAGCTTCTCCTTCCTCCTCAGACCCTGTGAACAGTCACAACGCTTATCTGTGCCCCTTCATATACCTCCGAGAAGCGGGGTCTCTGCCGCTTCTCCGCGGTGATCATTGTTTAGGGTTGTCCAGTACATGGGTGGGAGCAACTTAGCTCTCCCAGTCATCTGGGGAAGTTTTAGGTTGTCAAGTGCTTGCCCAAATCCCTGTTAAAATAGCCAGTGTCCTTTTAGCCAAGGAACCCCAGGACCCACTCGTTTTTATATTTGACATGCCTTTACTGTACATCTGAGGCATATTAGACATTGCCTCGTAGTTAAGAACAAGGGATATGGAGCCAGACCGCCTGGCGGGGACAGTCCCCAGGTGTGGCTGGGACACATTGCGTTGCCTCTCTCTGCCTCAGTTTCCCCATATGTAAATGGGGCTAATGGCCGAGCATATGAATCAGATGGCATGAGTTAGTCTGGCTGATCGCGTTGACCAGAGCCTGGCATGGAGTAAGTGCTGTGTGTGTCTGATAATATAATCATTAGACGTTATGGAGGTTGGAAGGGCCAACAGGATCTGACCCTTGCCTCGGGAGGTTTACGGCCTAATAGTATGTGTTGAGATGCTTGTTTCTCAATTGTAATGAGAGGCTAAAAACCTAAAAGAGAAAGGAAGGCAGTTTAGAGAAGCAAGAGACTGAAGATCAGGGAGTGCTGGCCACTTCCGCTGGGCAGGTCTGTCCGACAGCTGCTGTGCCAACTTCTTATCTATAAGAGACCCCCCCCCGCCTCAGTACAGTCAGAAACCCCTCTGTCACTGGGGGCTGCTGGGTAAGGTGTTTTTTGTGTTACTTGCTTGTGGGGGTTTTTTTTTAAATCCATCCACAGACTTTCCATCTGCCTCTGTGCTGGACCTCATGAGGCACCGCTGCATCCCTCCTGAGCCACAGCCCAGGAGCCGGCTTTCCAAGACCCTCAGTGGCCAAAGCGTGTCCCCACGTAGGAAGGATCTTGTCAGATAAGGCTTTGCTCACGTCATAGAGGTGGTCAGCTGGCCCAGGAACTGGCTGGCTTTCTGGAAATTGATCAAATGATATTTTCCATATAAATCTATTCTTAAAATCTCAGGAGTGAGGGAGGTAGATCTGTTGAAATTTGTGCATGAATAACTAAAGCAAGACAGAATATAGGGC
Organism: Neophocaena asiaeorientalis asiaeorientalis; assembly: GCF_003031525.2. Classification (NCBI taxonomy): domain Eukaryota; kingdom Metazoa; phylum Chordata; class Mammalia; order Artiodactyla; family Phocoenidae; genus Neophocaena; species Neophocaena asiaeorientalis. The sequence continues at coordinate 18,881,532 of NW_020185339.1, forward strand.
TTACCAAAAGGGGGTTTGAAGAAAAAAGGCCCTGTGGCTGTGGAAGAGGGAGCAGTGGTTTTGAGGAGGGGGGGTAGGGACTGGGGAGGACTCAATGGAGAAGGTCATGTTTGAACCAAATGTCTGAAATAGGAGAGGAGTTTCAAGAGGGTTGAGGGCAGGAGGGAAGGACATTCTGAGCAGAGTATATAGCACAAGTGGAAGCCCAGGGGCATGAAAATAAGTTGTGTGTTCTGGGAATGTGGAAGCTGAAGGTAATATTCAAAATATTTTGATGGTCAACATGGAGGAATAGGCTACATTCCGGTCCTAGAAGCCCCCCTGCTGTGCCAGGCATTAATTCTTTCTCCCTCGCTTCATTGCTGCATGAGGGCCCTCTCCAGCTGCAGCGAGCGGGGGCCACTCTCCATTGCGGGGCGCAGGCTTCTCATTGCGGCGGCTTCTCTTGTTGCGGAGCACGGGCTCTAGGTGCACGGGCTCAGTAGTTGTGGCGCCCGGGCCTATCTGCTCCGCGGCATGTGGGATCCTCCCGGATCAGGTCTCGAACCCGCGTCCCCTGCATTGGCAGGCGGATTCCCAGCCACTGAGCCACCAGGGAAGTCCGCATTAATTCTTTATTTACTATATCATGGGGACTTTAGGGGAGAATCCAGAGCAGCAGATGGGGGCAGTTGGGGACTTGGGACAGTCATTATTTGCTAGCCAGTACAGGAGTTTGTCAGTGTTTTCGACCTCCGTACTCACTTACTGGTACCTATCAGCTAGATAATATTCCTGATGGTAGCCTAACATAAGTGAGGGAAACTTTGAATGTCATGCTGAGGATGGTAATAACTAACATAATTTTATTTTCCCACCCTTGAGAGCTCTACACCTCTATAAAGTATGAAAATAACACACAGCAGGACAGAAATATAGGGCTGACAGTATATTTAGAAGGACATATGGTCCAATTCTCAGCCTATTTATAAGATCCTGTTTTTAAGGAAATTCCAGAGAAGTGAGTGCTAGAACAGTCCAACAAATTTCCAGGTACTGTACAAGCCTGCCAAGGAAACATTTTCCTGTGTCCAGCCTACACTCCTCAAGTTATAACATTTCACTCTCACCAGAGAGAGATAAAGTTTTTCTTTTCCCTGCCACCCCTTCTCTGCCCACCAGGTTTCAGAGTAGGAAATCAATGTTGCTGGTTTCAAGCTGACAATCCCATAAAGGTGCTAACTCACCATGGCTTGAGGGCCTCTTCATCAGAGTCAGCTGGGGTGCGGGTTTAAACCCCTGGGTTCTGGGCTTACCCCAGGAATCCACATAGGAGAGTTGGAGAACCACCACTCCACACCCTGAAAGATCTCATTCTACCTTCATGTTCCTCTGACCTTCAGACAAGTCAATCTAAGACTTATTCAGAGCAAGGCAAGGTCTTATGTCTGTCCCTCGCTGAAGAGCTAAGCACGCGTCTTTCAGTAAGAACTAGAAATGCTGGTAACACCTCCCGTTTCTATCCTTCACCTTGTTACTCTGGCAAAGGCAATGAGACTCTGCCGGCTCTCGGTTCAGATTCCACCAGGATTAGATCAGCCGTGCTGCCTCCCCAGTCAAATCAAGTGCTGCGTATCGTGCTCAGTGGCCTGAAGGACAGAGTACTGGGCTTTATCTATCTCTGTGGGGTGATTAGTTTAACTGTTACTTACTCATTCAGTGAACTGGGTGTTGTGCTGGGTTTTGGAGAAACAAAGAGGATAAAAATAGTCCCTGACCCCATGGTGCTTACGGTCAAGTGTAGGACAAACACATACCCAGACCAGCAGAAGAATGTTGACCCACGAGGAAGCTTTTTCACCTGGAGTGATTATTCAATAGACTTTTTTTTTTTTTTTTTTGTGGTGCGCGGGCCTCTCCCGTTGCAGAGTACAGGCTCCGGACGCGCAGCCTCAGCGGCCATGGCTCACGGGCCCAGCCGCTCCGCGGCATGTCGGATCTTCCCAGACCTGGGCACGAACCCTTGTCCCCTGCATTGGCAGGCAGACTCTCAACCACTGCGCCACCAGGGAAGCCCTCACCTGGGGTGATTATTAAAAACATTCCAGAATCCCTGAGGTCCTGGGCTCTGGGTGTTTTTTTAAACCTCCCTCCCAGGTGATTCTTGTATATCCTTAAACATTGACCTTGGGCAGCCCCAGTTATTCTTACCATGGCTAGGACGAGCAGCAGCTCGCAGAAATGATTGATTAGCAGGCACTGGGCACACTGGGCTCCTTAGCAGGTTTGTAACTCCAGCTTCCTGCTTATCCTCCTGCTGGTGCTTGGGAACCTCTTTGTCTACCTGCGTGGACCAAAGACTGTGTTCAGGAGGGGGCTGTGGATGGGACCTGAAGGGGGGGATAAGGAGTGACGAAGCCCTTAGGTGCGAACAGTTGGTCAGAGTTGAATTGAGCCTTTCTTTTACTTTATTGGCACTTGTGCCCGTAACCTGGATAGGTAGTTCAGGCCTCAGGCACGGTATAGATACGTGGGCTAGGTCAGCAGACCATGCTCCCGGGGTATCTAACTTGCTGGTTTCTCATTCCTGTTCATCCTGAGTAAATGGTACTCCCTCCCCAAATTTGCCTAGTCCTTCTGGGTGGCCTTGGATCCCTTCGTGAAAAACTGGGCATCTAAGTGTGAAGATTTAAGGTCTCTCAATCTATAATCAACAGAACGACTTGAGAGCCAGACCTCAGGTTAAACCTAATTCTGCAGTGACCTTGAACATCCACCGTATTGTCAAGGGAAGAAGCAGTCCGAGAAGGTGGTATGTTTAAACTTGCATGCGACTTACTTCTGTAAAAACCTGGAGAGGGGTAGACCCTAAAATTTTTTATGATATACTCTGAGGATGAGATAGTAATTAAGCATTCTTGTTGCATATCATGCCATTTTATGGTATCTACACAGATCCACAGCTCTTCAAGGATGGGCAGAGGACCGTGGTTAAGAGCACAATGCACTTTGCTGCAGACCTGGAAATGAGCTTAACCTCTGTTGTTTCCTAGCAGTGTGACCTCCATTTTCTTTACTTGTGTAATGGGGTTCATGTTAATACCTGTCTTAAAAGGTTGTTCTAAAAATCATCTAAGTTTAAAAAATATAAGCGCTTAGAACAGTGCCTAGAGCGAAGCAAGTACACAATAAACGTTGGGTATATTAGGATTCCGTAAGTGTTAGGGGTGAGGTGATGGCGGAAGCTTTCACAGTTGCTGCCTTTGCAGTCCATCATCTAAAGCAGTAGGGCCACCCTGATGCAGGAGCTGAGAGCGCTATGTTCCCCCCACTGGTAATGTTGGCAGCCCTCACCCCAGGCCCGTGCTTCTTACCCTGGGGCTCGAGTAATGTGGGTGTTAGCTGAGGATTCCGGAAGAGTACAGTCATCCACAGGATAAGCATCTCATTCAGCTGAAGATTTGGGGGTGGGGGAGGATATTTTTGAGCTTTGACATAAATGTTGTGTGTGTATGCTTATGCAAAATTCTCATCGCTTTTTAAGAAAGAACAGAAGACTTGAAAAAGCATTGGTGTTTACTCTGAGATACTTGAGCTCGGCCTGTTCAAGGGCACTTGAATGGAAATATTGAAAGGATGTAGCATACGTTAGCGTCCCAGTGTGTAAGTGCTTCTTCCAGGGGATAACAGTAGGACTTGGTGCTCTGGGCTACAAATCTCTACATGACCAGAGAGAGAAGCTTTGTGAGGCAGGGCTGCAAGACCAGCATGGAGGAACTGGCCTCTGCAGTAAAACCCTCTTTGTAGCACACAGTTTGCTAATTTCTCCCCACCATTCATGGATATGGGGTCAATTTTGGTTATTTCCTGATTTGTATATATTGACTTGGTCTCATACGACATAAAGGCCGATGTCAATGAAATTCATGTTTGTTTTAGAATGAATGGTCCCTGAGGAGGCAGAAATCATTCCATATTTGTGTGCTCATAAAACAAGGATCTCTGATTCACACCTGTGGGAGATCTAAATGTTATTGATTAGAATGTGAAGCTCTCCTAGCCAAATGCTAATGCACACCGAGTGGATGCTGAATCAGAAATCATTTCCAAACCTGAAATTTCCCTAAAAGTCATCCAGAATGTTTTGTCCTGACATATTATTTGTTCTGTTTTGCATGTGTACCTGATTGATTCTATTTTCAGTAGACTGATTCAAAGCATTTTTCTCCATGTGAATCCTTTTCCACTGCTCACCTTGGGCCCATGAGTCAAGAAATGACCCTTACTTTATTTAACTCCATATACCCAGCACCTGTGTGAGTGTCTGGCAGCTAGTAGGTGCTCAGTAAATATTCACGAATGAATCCGGTAGAACCTGTTGCTCTCATCTCCGGTCAAAGCCTGATCTCCTCATGTGGAGCTACCAGGAGCAGCTATCCAAATTCCTTTCTACACATTTCCAACTGGGAGTCGGGACCCATTTGGCGTTTGTGAAATCAGTTTGGTGTCTGGAGATGTGCATTTTAAATTAAGTTGCACTGGAGAAAAGAAATTATCAAAGTGGATACCACATGGTGAACATAAATATTGTTTTCTGAGGTGTGTGTTGGTGTACACTGGGTTAACAAGATCGATACGTGTCTTTGAAAGTCATAGAGTGTGAAACCTCTGCTCTAAGCCAGTGGATGCTCCTGGGGAACATGGACCAGTGACGTGAACGCAAGCCCTGTTGTGTCTTGCCGCCACCAGAGGCCTGGCGGTAGGAAGAGGAGTGTTTAGGCCACAAGAGAGGCATGGTTACCACTCGCAGAACGCCAGGCGGGCTCTGGTCCAGGCATACTGACGGGAGGAAGGGGAGAGGTAGGCATTTTCCCAGGGCTTGCGGGTCGGCCCTACTAATGGGTACCGGCAGGGGCGGGGGGGTGTGTTCCCTCAAGGGCAACTGCAATGTCAGGAACAGAGCTTGCCCCCCATTATGAAAAGTTTTCCTGCAGAGAGGGCCGGAAGGTTTTCCCTTTCATTGGTTTCTCTCATCACAGCCAGCCATACACAAGCTGGGCTGCACGGCACCTGCCAGCTCTCTTCAATTACATCACCAAATATTAATCACACTCTTAAATTCAAGCGTGCTGTTTGTGCCTGAATCCAGACTGTTGCACTAGATTAGCACCAGCGCATCAACTTGTATATAGCTTAGGGCCTGCAGGCTTCAACTAATTTAAATGACAGTCCAGGGACCGAAAGGAGAAAATAAAGTGGCATTTGTTGGTGGAGGCTTGGCCTCACAGGGGGACTTTCCCAGGAATCAAGTAATTAAGATACCCATTGACAACAACTCCTGACACATAAATCCAGGGACTCAGTGCATCAAAATATGACCCCGTCCCTCAAAACTCAGGTCTACAAATAAGGAAAGCCTGCTTGTATATACAGTGGTGAGCCTGTGTCAGAGAGGATGCTGCCCAGAGGCATTAGAGAGGATATTCCTAACCCCCGGCCTACCTGCTAGGTAGGGGATGTTTCTTAGCCTCTTGCTACTCGCCCCGGGGCCCTGAGCACGGCCTCTCAGCCTTACTCCCCGGCTCTGACTTAATGACCTCATTAAGTTTGGTTCACATTCACCCTCCCTGACAGTTGGGGGACATTTGCCCAGCATATTAAGATTTCATCCAAAGACAAATTTAAGAAATTTGGGGGGAATTTCTTAACTGTGAATCTTTGAAACCAGGAAACAGGACCTCTTAAAAGAAGGCATTAAAAAAATAAGAGACCCGACAAAGTACCAAAATCTTGTGTTGCCTTAAAGAAAACGCAAGCATGGATATTCGTACAGGGAGGAGGGGGCGTGGGCCGCCCACTGCAGGGCCATCTCCAGGAGCAGGAAGCAGCCTTCACTTTCTGAGCTCTGTGGTTAGGCTTTGGGCTCGACTCCTTTGCAAATACAGAGGGCTGGCAGGAAAAAGGAAGAATGAGGTGATTGCCAATCCCACGTTGCTTTTTCCAGGAAGGTCTGGGGGAGGATGGGTGTGGAGAGAGCTGAGTTGGTGGGAGAGCCGCTGTGGATTCCGTGAATTGCTAAATTGAGGTCATGCCAAGCTCTTAAAAGCCACGGGTAGCATTTGGGCTCTCAGCATGTGTCTGTTCCTGACCATCCAGGCCTCGGTGATGTTTCATCCCAGGCCTCCTGGGATTCAAGCTTCTGTTGAGATTTGGTTGTTGGAAGCCAGAGACGGGGACCAGAGCCTGAGACGCTCTGTCTACCATCCTCCATCCAAACCTGCTCAGCCCCTCTGAGATGTGCCTCTGTCTGCCTAGGACTTAGTTTCTGTCTGGGCAAATGAGACTTCCTGGGGCTTAACCTCCCTCCTAGAAGGGCGCTGAGCTTCTAGCTGAGGGGGGAAGATTCTCCATTTGTGACTATTTCAGACCAACCCAAAAGCACCCCCTTTAGATTATTAGCTCGGAGATACCCTTCTGAGTCTCTGAGTCTCCACTTTCCAGTGGAACCATAGACCTTTCCGGATGAAAGTTGCACAGGTGCTCTCCTTCATACTTTGGTATCACTAGCAGCAGTAGCAAAAGTATGAATTGGGGTGTCTCGGGGCCTCAGCAGGAAGCAGTTTTCCTGGGGGAATGTGCTGTCCTCCTGCCTGTGGGGACCGGTCATCTGTGCTCTACCTCCCCAGTGATGAGGGACGCTTCTAAGACTATAATAGCCACCACTTAGAGTTAAATAGCACCTTATCCTTCTTCACAAAGGACCTTCCCAGACATATTTGCATTTAATCCTTGGAAACTTCCGTGAAGAAAGGCAGCTGAAGAAGCAAATGCAGTGAGGTTGCGGGACTTTGCCAAGTTCACACAGCTAGTCCACGTGAGGACTCAGCTGTAACTTCAGAACCTCTGACTCTACGCCCACAGTGGGCTCTGCCAGGCGGGGAGAATCCAGGAAGAAAGACTCCCAGGGGAGGAGAGCCGTCCAAGGCCGCGTCAAGAGGTCAGCGAGTGGAAGAATGTGACTCACTGGTGTGTGTCACTGGAGCCGCAGGAGTGGACGGTCAAGATGAGGCAGCCCCTGAAGGAAGAGGGTCCATCACAACCCTCGGAAGCGGTCACATTCTTCTTAAATGACTTTGAAGTCCCACTAAGGAAATTAAGACTTAGGGAAGCAACTGCTGTTTCCATCCCTCTTTCTAGTTAAAAGTCAGGACTTAGGAGAGAAGGGAGAGCATGGGAAGTGATCTGTGTGGATGGTGCCAAAGCATGAACGTTGGGTCCCTGGCCTGTGGATTACGAAGTCAGAGTGGGGGCTGTGGCTGGGAATGGAGGAATCCAGCAAAGATGAGAAAGAACTTTCTGAAGTGGGGACTTGCCTTCCCAAGTAGACTTTCGCCTGAGTTAATATGGAAGAAGAACATTATCTAGGTAACACCGTAGACCCTGGAGAACCACTGCACCAAAAGCTACCATTCTGGAGGTGATGCCTAGGAATTACCACGAGAAAGCGATAAGCAAGAAGATCATAAACACCATTTTTATAACTTTGTGACTATCTACAAATTCGTATTGGCGATAAAAGGGAACCTAAAATTTTAATATAACGGAGTAGACAAAAATCCAAGGTATCGCTGATGGAACTCAACTCCAAATTTCAGCCCCAGAAAAGCTTGCTGTTAAGGAAGAATGAGCGGGGAAGCGTGTGCTAAAGAGGAGGTGGCAGCCTTTATTCATGTATTCATCCATTTAGCTAGCGTCTACTTTACATCCACAATGTGCCCGCACGGTTGTCGATATGAGGATAGAACAATGAATAAAACAAAATCCCTGGCTGCGTGGAGCTAATGTTTTAGAGGGGGCGGCAGAATGAGTAAATTAATAAATACGGTAGTTTCCGACTGTGCTGTGTAAGTACCATGAAGAGATGAGACAAGAGCAGAGAGCATCATACTTTTAGATGAGCGGCTGCAGAAGGCACTCTGAGGGATGCCCAGGAGCTGGCTCTGTGAGGGTCTGGAGGAAGAATGGCCCAGGAAGAGGGAAGGACGAGCCCCCGTGGCACATTTAAGAAACAGGAAGAAAGCTAGTGTCCCGAGCGTGTGGCAGAGTATAAAAGATGTCAGAGCAGTGTCAAAGATCAGACCATGGAGGGCCTCATCGCTGGGTTATATTTTAAGATGATAGAAAGCCATTGGAGAATTTTAAGCCGAGGAGTGATGACGGTGGATGAAAAGAGAAATGGCTGTGGAAGATTTGCTTGCAGGTGTCTCGGCCAGTCTGAAAATACAAGCAAAGGTTTTTCCGATAAAAATTCCAAAATGGATACAGAGATGAGACGTGTTCATCCAGGAGGAGTCGTATAATTGCTACTCATCAGAAGGGTGAAAAGACATCACTGTGGCTGCCGGGGGATCTCTTGAGTTCAAACGTTCAGTGAATGTGTCTAAAACATATACTCCAAGGAGCAGCACACAGCGAGGCAAGACCAGAGCAGGAAGGGGACGTGCGTGTGAGCGGGCATGGGCTGAGGCTTAGAAAGCAGCCGCTGAAAACAAGACTTTTTGCTTTTGTTTTGTGAATACATAAAAAGAAAATACGACAGGGCAGAATAAATCCACTGCCTGGAGTAAGTAGTATTCGCTGATTTGCTCCCTTCATCGAACATCTGTTGGGCACTCATTATGCACTGAGCAGTCTTTGAGGTACCAGGGATGTCACGGGTAGCAAAACAAAAATCTCCGTCCTCAGAGAACTTACGTGGGGGGGGGTGTTTTGTGAATACATAAAAAGAAAATACGACAGGGCAGAACAAAATAGGTAAAATACTTAAAATGTTAGGTGGCAGGAGATGCCTGAAGAAAAAGAAAGCAAAGAAGGGGAATAGGAAGTTTGGGGGTGGGGAGTGATTCTTTAAAGAAGGTCATTTCATTACTTGGCTTTTATTTCAAGTGTGATGGGAAAGCCATTGGAGGGTTTGAGTAGGGTAATGACGTTATCTGACATTTTAAAATAATTACTCTGGTTGCTCTGAGAATAGAGGTAAAGGACAAAACTGAACGGTTTTCAACACCTTCACTGCCATCACTGTAGCCGTGGCACCATCCTCTCTTGCCTAGATTATTGCAGGGAGGCCCGATGAGGCAATTGCAGTGCTGTAGGCCGAAGGAGATGGTGTGACATGAGTAAACAAAATACTCAACTCTTGTTGTGTTTCCTTCTTACTAGAGGATCAAGAAGGTGAGGCATTTTAAGCTGTTAGCAAGAAAAATATTGCAAACGTTTGCCACAAGCGGAGGCTGGATCCAGAAACAAGAGTAGGAGAAGGTAGTTAGAAGCGCGGGACCAAGTGGGTGGGGGGGACCTGGCCTGAGAGCCACAGCAAAGGAGTGAGAGGGGAGGTGACTTAGAGTGCAGATCTCAGAGGATGCAGCCCGTATGACCAGGTGCTGATGGGGAGCAGTGAGGAAGGTCATCAGGAAGTAGGTAGGAGTTGTAAGGTCAAGATTCCAGAAGCACCATCACAGCCTGTAAAGTTGCTGAGAATAGCGTGCAGGGGAAAGAATGGGAAAGCAATCTGTAAACCTAAACTGAAGTCCTCAGGGAAGGTGGGAGAATGCCCTGAAAGGGGAGGGAGGGGTGTGGGAGCAGATGCGGGGAGGCAGCAGGAGAGCTGCAGTCTGGAAGGGCCAGGCTGATGGGGGAGCAATCAGTGCCTCTCTCTTGCGTTAGGAGTGAGAGCAGTTGGAAGGATCAGCATCCCCTGGAGGTGGTTGTAATCTGCAGAACAACTTGGGTTCACGAATAAGTCAAGCTCAATTAGCAATCTCCAGCGTTTTGATAGGGTGTGTAAGCTGGTTGATCGTGGCAATAGTGTACACGGATGTATTTTGACTTTGTAAGGAAGTTGATGGTTTCTTCTCTTAGTCTTTGGACAAGATGGAGAAATACTGTGTGGACAGCAGTTCAGTTGCTTCATAGATGGCCTGAGAGCTATACCCAAAGAGTCTAAAATTCATGACTCTGGATCAGTGTTTTCAGCCTTTCTTAGTCCTAAATCACCCCCTGCCCCACCACCCAGTAATTTAAACATGGATATCTCATTGTCTGCCCTCTACTGTTGAGTCTGTCTTCTATGTTTCCACCAGACAAGAACACGATTTTTCAAATTGCACTTACTTTCATCCACTTGCCTTCAAAAAATGTTGATATACCCTTTGTCTGGTTAGGTTGACCTGGAGGAAGGTCTCTAATGGCTTGGTTCTGCTTAGCATTGCTGGTTTTCTCCTTCAATGACCCGGATGAAGATGGCAGAGCTGGTTATCAAATTTAACGTGACATAGCATAGAAGGAGAGCTGATTTTTTTGGATGAAAGGATTTGGATTCCTATGTCCCTTGGTGGGTTGGAACGATGGACTGAAACTGGCAAGATAACAAGGGCAATGGAGTTTTCCACTCAAAGTAAAATATTCATCGCGTAAGTGTAAACTAGAGGAAGACGATGAGTCAAGAAACCTTCTCAGGTCTTTTTTCTTGTGGACTGACTGGGCTTTCGTTTGGTTGGGTTTTTTGTTTGTTTTCCCTCGTCGTTTCATTATATGACCCTAAACCACGCAGAGACGTGTACCTGCACATACCGCCAGTATAAGCTGCAGTAATGTAAAAAAGAGCAAGGTCTGAATCAAAGAAGTAATCATTTCATTCTTTTGTGGACCACATCTTAAGTGTTTTCAGTTCTGAGTGCAATTCTTTGAGGACTGTGACAAATTAGAAGGCTCCGAGAGGGCCCCTCGCACGATATTTGGTGCTCAGGTAATAAATACTGGTTGAATGGATGGTTAGGGATGGTGCCTCAGGTCCTGTGAAGGACAGTTCATGAGACTAGGAAAGAGGAAACTTTGAGATAGCTCTCTTCAGATATTTGCAGAGCTCTGAAGTAGAAGAAAGACTAGATTTCTTTCATGTTTTCCCAGAAGACAGACCAACACACCAATGGGTGGACTGGGTCCATTTAAAAAAGAATTTCCCGGGGCTGTTCTCCAGTGGCACTGCAAAGTTCGTCCTGTAAAGTTCCTCGGACAGAGACTGTCTACAGCAGCCCATTTGATGACAGAGGCCAGGGCCAGCGTGAGGGGTGTTGAAGGAGGGATTCCTGCATTTGGGGTACAGCCAACTTAGTGACCTTCTGGTTTCTTCCAGAGCTGAGCTTCTCCTTCCAGTGGGTCCAGATCAATGGTGCCTTGTCTTTTCAGCTTTGCAGAATCAATGCTGCAAGGGAAACTATTACACTTACTTTTAAAAATGTTTAATGGAAACTTCTGAGGATACCGCCTGGAGTTAGGGAAAGCCCTTTAATTTATTCAGCCCTTTTTAAGCCTTGCATTATTTTTTTTTTCTCATCTCATCCTTGTGTCAGTTGGCCTCATAAATATTCATAAAGGAATTGACCCCAAATGAGAGTCTAAATATCTTTCCTAAGCCTTTCAGTTTTGCTTTCTTGTAACAAGTAATTATTTGAATATGATCTCTGGTCAGTTATATTATTGTAAACTAGTGAGTAATCTATTCGGGGAGGGTTTTTTTTGGGGGTGGTGGTGTTGTTTTTTGGCCACACTGTGAGGTTCGCAGGATCTTCGTTCCCCAACCAGGGATTAAACCCGGGCCCCGGCAGTGAAAGCGCTGAGTCCTAACTACTGGACTGCCAGGGAATTCCCTGTTTTGGGAGTTTTTTAAAAAACTTAATCAGGATTTCGGAAACCATAGGATTTGATGTGAACGAATAGACTTTAGCTGTTCATCTTAGGCCCTAAGTCTATGTCTTAGAGCTCTCAAGCTTCCAACCTCTCTTATCCTCTCACCTCCCCCAGCGGAGAGGAGTGGAAGCCAAGGACACTTGGGAAGCGTACAGATTCAAGCCCACAGCCTAGACATGGACTATGGATGTAATATGAACAGCAGAAACTGAGGTGGCCCCTTAAGCTGCAGGACAGATTGAGGGAGGCCTGCAGTCTGTGGGAGAGGACTCCGTCGGACTCCTTGGCCACAGGTAAAATGACCTGGGAAGCGGTGGCTTCCGCAGCTTCCCTGTGTTCTTCCCTGTAGGCTGTGTTGGGGAACAGCTGCTGGTTTTGTCCCCTCATGGTCCCCTTTTGCTCCACACAGAAAACTCCCCTTCCTTTTCTGCCAAAAGTTCCCCATCATTGCCTGCTTTTTACCCACTGAGAGGTGGGCAATAATGGTCTCATTTGAGACTCTTCAACTACAATGAGAAACCTGCAGAGCTAAACCCTGACATCACATTTCTTTGGTGTGTTTTCTGGGACAGTCTGAGTTTAGCTTAAGGGCCGCTAACACGGGATACGGTCTTGGGAGAGTAACATAACCTCGGTCTCCTTATCTGTCAGATAGGACACTGCAGGGTCTTTGAGAGATTTTAGACATGGTATGCAAATACCCAGCCCAGTGTCTGGGCTTGTACAAGGTGTTCATTAAGTTACAGCTGCGGTCACTATTATTAGCTATCATTGATTTACACCGTCTTTAATCACGTTACCAGTTTTAACTCTTGAGTATTTTACTCTTTGTTATTTAAGACTTTAACCATGGCGGGAAGTCCGCTTACTGTCACCTGATGAGCTGTGCTTCAGACTCTGAAAGCCTGCGGAGGGGAGGGTGCTCTGCTTTCTCTCTTTATTTGTAGTTATTGACCCTGGTCATCTGTTGGGGAGGGGAGGGGAGGGGGCTCGTATCTGATTGAAAACCAACAATGGCAGGAACAGAATAAACCTTTCTTTTCCAGAGCTGTCTTTTCTATTTTCAGTTTTTTTGTTGTTCTTGAAGATGAAGAAACAGGGGCTAAAATGTAATATTAGCACTTGTGGCGGTCTTGTTCCTGTGGGTGACAACTCCAAGATGAGTGTTTGCCTTTCAGAGCTGTGGTGACACAGACTTCACGCTCCTGAAATTCTCTGCCCTGAGAGAACTCGATTACCTGGGCTTATGGTAGAGTCAGAGGACAGTTTTTTATGCTGCATTTTCAAGCTTGTCAAGAGTGTTCGTAGCCTGTCTCCACTGAGCTCTAAGAATTTCCAGTCCTTGATTCTAGAGCTGCCACCTTCTGCCTCACGAGTGATTCCAGACTCTGTGCCTGGATCTCCAGGCCCCAGCCCCTCCCTGGGGACCGTCCCCACTGCATATCCTCCTCTCTGTCAGAACCTGTCTTCTTACTCTCCACACTTCCTCCCTTCGCTCCCCAAGCCCTGGTTGTGCCCACCGCACAGCCTGTCTCAAGCCATTACCCCCTTTCCCTTGAGCCATGTAGTCTGTCATCTTTAGGGTCAAGGTGACAGGGGGCTTATTGCTCAACTGATTTTGAGTGTTAGCTAATGATTTTGGTCTCTAGTAGTGGTTCTCAACCGTGGCCGCACACTGGAATCACTTGGGAAGCTTTTAAAAAATTCCTGGTACCTGGGTCCCATCCCCAGAAGTTCAGATTTAATTGCTCTGGGATGTGACCTGGGCATCAGGATTTTTCAAGCCTCCCCAGGTCATTCCATATGCAGCCAAGATGGAGAACCACTGGTCTACAAACTCGTTCAATCCCCAAGCTGAGTGTATTCTAATAATAGCTCTGTTTGGTCCCCAAGTGACTTGGTTACCACAGTGTCTTAAACAGTTCATGGGAGTATAGAAACATCAAAGTAGCTATTTCCACCTTGTGTTTGGTAGATTTGGGGGAAGGAAATAGTATGGTTCCTTTGTCGAAAATTCAATCCATGGCATACCGCTGGGCCCACTTGACGGCAGCAGCGGCAGCAACTAGCTTTTATCAAGCTCTCAGCATGTGCCAGGCACTGGGCTAAATGCTTCCTAAGCTCGTCACATTCATCAGCCCATTTTTATCCTCACAGCAAGCCCAGGAGTTTTTGGCCTCTCTACTTAACGAGGAGACTGAGGTCCAGAGAGGCTTCTCCGCTCTCCCAGGGCTCTACAGAAAGCAGTGCTAATCTCAAGTGCAGACACGTCCAGTGCCAAAACTTCACTGTTCCTCCACCCTCTGGGAAAGAACTTAACCAAATAACTTCCTGGAAAATAAGGATGTGCCTGCTTTAGTTTTGGGGTTGAGCCCTTTTTCAATCGGGTTGCATTCTTTTGTATAGCAAGCTCCTTCATAAATTTGATGTCGGGTTCACTCCCAAGCTGCCTAGATATATCCAGGACCAGGGGGCACGTCACAAATTAATTGTTTTCATGTACTCAGGAGATATTAGTTGAGAAAAGCGTCTTGCTTCTAGCCTCTAGCCTAGCAGAACCTACCCCATCTGTTACTTAATCTTCCTGCCACTTTTCTGAGGAATTGAATAGGCAGTGCTGTGCCCACTGTGCAGAAAGGGGGACTGGTGTGCCACGTATTAGCTTTCTACTAAATACTAGCGATAGCTACCACTTCCTGAGTACTTACTAAGTGCCGGGTTCTGTGCTAAGCTCTTCACATCCTGTGTGGTTATCCTCATTTACAGATGAGGAAACGTAGACCCAAAAAGGTGGAGCTACTTGCCCAGGGTTATACAGCGGGTAACTGGGTACCATGTTTGCTTGTTTGTTTTTTAACTTCCTTGTGAGCAAAGTCGCAAGACGTGGCCTTCGTCTGCTCTCTCACCATAGCCTGGCCAGCCTCTGCTGTGTGCGTCGTGGCATCTGGACAACCGTGTCTGGAATAAACCATCGAAGCGTAAAGTGGATTTTCTTTCTGTGTGTCGAATGGCCATTTAATAGCTATCGTGAAACAGGATTTTCTGCCAACCTTGAATATCAGGCTGAGGTCAAACAGGCTCTAAATGTTCCTTCTCCAGCCATTCCAGTACGAGGCTGCTTTGGCGTAAACAACCCCTGGAGGTGAGAACCGGCTCTTGGAGCAGT
>NW_020185339.1:18896552-18912198 GCF_003031525.2 Neophocaena asiaeorientalis asiaeorientalis
CAGAGAAATGACAAGATTCCTGCCACCGCTGCTGGGGAGCTTCATTATTGCACGGACACTAAATGCTTAAGACAGGAACCTATCACCCCTGCTCGCTCATTGTGAATGTGCCAGCTCATTTTCTCTCTCTTCAAGCCTGTAAAGACTTGGTATTTTCTGGTTTGTTAAAATATGTACACACACACACACACACATCTGTAGGGAGAATGACTGTTTATACAGAAAGATATCAGCAGTGTGGTGACCGGATGGAATCTCAGGGAAAATAAAGTACCTGGCGGCCTGTGTCAGGGCAGCAGGTCACTAATTGAGTGCAAAGCTTTTTTTTTTTAATGTTGTTTATCCCCCTACAGGGCATACAAAACCATTGAGGATGATGACTTGAAGTTTCCCCTTATATATGGAGAAGGCAAGAAGGTAGGCACGTGCCCTCCCCGGACTGAGAGAACAAGGCTCTGTCTCCACGGAGCCCGTGGTGATCTGTGTGTTCCACTCAGCAGCTCATGATTTTATAGCCTTGACAGCTTGAAAGAATATCACCTCCATCATCCTTCAGGCCTCCTGTCTTGAGGGTCCAAGGAGTGGCAGGGTTGGGGGACGGGGGTGGTGAGCATGAGGGACTAAAGTTAATTTTGTAAAAATGCCATCCCCCTTCTCAATCCATTTGAATAACTTTTCACAGTGTTTAAACACGACCACTTTCACATGCATCATCTCCTTGTGTATCTGACAACAAGCCACGAGGCAGGCAGAGCTGGCTGCCTTCTATCCATTTGGTAGATGAGGGAGCTGGGACTCCGAGGGTAAAACTGCTCAGGAAGTCACGCAGCTGGCGAGGGGTGGCACCAGATGTGGAGCCATGGCCTTCCACTTCCTTCTAGTGCCCTCACATCCCACCACGGAAGCTCAGGCTTTGCAAGGTGGCTCTTCCACTTGCCCCATGGAAAGGGGATCCAAAGTTTCACCCTGATTAAGCTATAGGATCACATGGACCAGATGCCAGGCGGAGATAGCAAAGACCATCCATCACCAGCTCCCAGGGCCTCAGTCAGAATCAAACATTGTCGAGCTTAAGGAAGGCTGTTGATCTTAAAGTGGTCTCTGAGCAGAGACTAGAGAGGGTTCCAGTCCTGGAGCAGAGGTGAGGAAGCTTTGAAGCCATTTCCCAGGAAGAACAAACACCTTCTGAATCATCGCATTCTTCCTCCAAACACGAATACATTTCAACTAGGCGCTGAGAGTTCCAATTAGAAGTGAAAAATGTGGTCACATTGAAAAGAATCTTCAACTGAAATTTCTTTCAGCATTTGATAGCTTTTATCAGGATGAAGTGACTCATAAGAAAGCCGAAGGAGGCCTTCATGGGCAGAACTTGAGTGTATGTGTGGGCGTGTGCGTGTGTGCGTGTGAAAGAGAACACACAGGATTAGGTTTTGGGCTCAGTGTAGCCCAGCAGTGATTTCACTGGAAGGAGACATTTCATGGAGGGAAATGAAACAGCTATTTGATCAATAAACACATCATTTTTCAAACTAACTTGCCCCATCCCTGGTTGAGAATCATGACAGGGTAGAGCTCTACTCCTGGTAGGGTTTCGTGTATCTTTCTGTAGAGTGGGCGCCATCAATGCACATCACTCAGCCCAGTGATCTACGCCTGCAGCTGCAGTTCTTTGTGGTGCTGAAATTCTCAGTATTACCCTGCTGCTAACCAGTGACTCCCAGTAAGCGCAGGACCACATCCTGTTGCCTTTGTATCCTTAGTACCTGTCCAGCCTGGTACTTGACACATGGCAGGCCGTCAGTAAATGCAGGAGTATTTAATAAGCTGTTCAGTTATGTTCAGTATACTCTCCTTGGCACAACAGGAAAATGGATAGATGTGTTCTTCAAAGCTAACCAGCAAAAAGATTGAAAAGAGCAAGGGTTTTCCCAGTTTAGCAAACAGTTCAATTCACCCGGACATCATGTTCCTCCAGCATTTCAGTTAATTAGGGCTTGACAGTTCTGTGATATGTATAGCTGACAAGTTCAGTCATTGTACCTGTTGACCTATTTAAAAGCCACTGTGGCGTCAGTCTGCTCCAGGCATGCCCTGTACCAAAGTAGCATGCCTCCTCTGTCCCAGGAGTCCATGATCTCTGCAGAAAGCTTTACAACACATCAGTTCTGTCTTGATCCTTTACAGGGGTTTTCTCCTTCCTCTCTGCACACGGCCTCCCCAGAAGTTTCAGAATACTTTCACTGCTGTTACTTTTCATTTAGTTTCTGCCAATGCTTTAAAGGACTTGTGTGGGACATGTAAACAAATTCAGTAACTAGCAGAAATATCAGATTTCCTTGGACTAAAACGTCCAACCAGAGAAGGTGCCACAGCAGGAAGGAGAGGAGAAGGGCTACAAGGGACTCAGAATGTCCACATTTAGAGCTGAACGCGTCTCAGCTAGAAGGGAGCTAAGCCAGGCCCCCAGCAGAGCAGTGCCAGACCGGAGGTCCCCAGGTCCACATTCCTGTGTCTGCATTTCACCCCCTTTGATTCTTGCCTTTGAAATATGTGTTACGGTTTCATTTCCACTTGACTGTAAACCTGCCCACCTTCTGATGTGAAACCAGCTCCAAAATCCACAGCTTTTTGGGGAAAGTAGGATGAAGATATGGTAAAGTGTTAGATTCATGCCTTAGCATTTATAAGTTATTCTTATTACCCAAACATTAGAGCGAGGATTCAAGTTCAGGTCTTTGAACGATGACACTACACCAGGTACAGTGTTGCTGATCCAAGTGTTAGAGCAGTGGGCTTTGGTCCACCCAGAATGAGTTTCACTCCATCCCTCTGTGTTTACCTGTTTTGATGCTGGATATCCTTCTGCAAAAAAGTGTAGTGCCCCCTGCTCCAGGGAAACTTCTTAGTAGAATTTTTACCTCCTCTGAACTCATATAACCCATTGTTCATGTGTCTTTCAGCACTCAGCCATATTCCATATGTTGTTAATTAGATAGGTACCTCTTAGCCTCCCTTACCGAGTTCCTTTGTAGGAGAGACCAGGCCTTAGATATTTGTCCCCCACAGCATGGTGTCTGCACATAGTAGGTGCTCAATAAATGTTTGAGTAAATCAAATCTGTGGCCTCCCAGGAGATCATTAGGCTGACAGTGTAGGCATTAGTTTAATCGTATTGCTTCCTTAAAGCATTTGGACAACCATGTAGAGAAAGCTACAGATGGTGTGGTCTCAGGTATAAGGTGTCTGTGTATTTACAGCAAAGTGACATCATGTTCCTTTCCACCCAGATGGAATTTGTGAAGATGTTAGCAGGACAGGTTATAGAGTTGCTAATGGTTTATTTTCTCCAGCCATAAAGTGTAGTATATGAGCTTTGGGTGGGCAGGATCTGCCTCTGACGGTTTTACATCTTTTATCACAGAACCAGAGACGTAGCAGGTGTTCAGTAAACACGTGAAGGATGGATGTATAGCAGATGGGTGGGTGGATGGCTGGATGGGGGGATGGGCAGATGGTTGGATTTGGTTTGAATTGATTTCAGTAGCTGTAGACATCACAGATGTATTGTATTTAGTTTATTGGACACCCTTCCCTCCGGTCTCTGCAAAAGAAATCTGAAATGAGACAGCAGCAGTCCATTAAAATTAAGATAATTGCTAGAAAAGCCACTATGCAAGTGACCTTGGTGGGCCCTTCCTTGGAAACAAGTACCCACAGAAGTTAGCAGCCAGGGGCATGGAGAGGGGCAGGAAGAACCGGAAAACGACTGCTTCTCTCTTAGCCCGTGGCAGCCATACTGTGGTGAGAATACTTTCTCTGTGTGTGTGTGTTTCTGATGACCCTCTGCTTATACTCCTAGGCCCGAGTAATGGCGACTATTGGAGTGACCAGGGGACTTGGGGACCATGACCTGAAGGTGCATGACTCCAACATCTACATAAAACCATTCCTGTCTTCAGCTCCAGAGGTACCGCATGAGGTTTTTGTTTCTCTTTGGTACAGGAACATGTTTTCTACATTATTCTTCCCATGACTCACACCCCAGATCCAGACAGTAGCCAACTTGTGTCACATGTACTTCTGCAGTGTCTCTCATGTCTGTTTCTTTTCCCCACTCCATTCTCACTTGGACTGTGCTGGTTCTTCCCTCATGGCCTCCCACCCAGATGGCTGCACAGCCCCTAGTGGCATTCCTTGCCTTCTCAATCCAGCCCACATATTGCCATCAGGCCAGTTTTCCTAAACAACTACTCTGACACCTGTTTGTTCAGAAACCTTCAACAACACCCCGAGGCTCAGAGACTAAAGCACAGACTCCGTCACTTGGCATTCAAGGCTTGTTATAATTTGGTCTAACTTAAAAAAAAAAAAAATCTGATCTTTGTTTTCCTACACCAGCCAGAATGAACTTGCTTTTTTTTTTTTTTTTGCGGTACACGGGCCTCTCACTGTTGTGGCCTCTCCCGTTGCAGAGCACAGGCTCCGGACGCGCAGGCTCAGCAGCCACGGCCACGGGCCCAGCCGCTCTGCGGCATGTGAGATCTTCCCAGACCGGGACACGAACCCGCGTCCCCTGCGTCGGCAGGCGGACTCTCAACCACTGCGCCACCAGGGAAGCCCCCCCTCTTAGATTTTTAATTGCCTAGAAAGCTGATGTCATTCAGTTGATGTCTAGAGAAGTTAACTGAAAAACAAGTTGTCATATATTTGGTTTAAAAAATCATTTTTCTTATAATACAGGAAACAATGTCAAGTTCTATTTCAAGGTATATCATTTACAAAAGATACTACTTCTAAGTGATAGAAAACTCTAAGTAATAGTAGTTTAGGGGTATATTTTCTCACATATCACAGAGGCTGGAATTTGGTGGCTGTTCATGTTGGTGCAGCACCTCCAATGTGCCAGGGGTGACACCTCTGCATCTTTTTTTCCTTCATAGTTGCAAGATGGTGACAGAAGCCCCGAGCATAACATTTTCATGCGAGGCAGGAAGGAGGGGACAGCCTATCTGTCCCAGTAGACATTCACTTGCATCTCATTGGCCAAAACTGTGTCACATGACCGCCCCTAGCTGCAAAGGAGGTTGGGAGAGTGAGAGAAATGTTTGCAATTTGTACAGTAGAGGAGAGCCAGGGAGGGGTGAGTGAGGAACCAGCGGTATTTGCATACCGTGTAATTAACTGTTGAAGCTGTACCTCACACTGGAAATCCCTGAATGTTTAGACATAGTTCCATCTGCATGTTCTTCCCAAGGGTGGGTGCTGTGTTGGTAGCGAAGGCTCTTTTTGTTGGAGGAAACGGAAACCCACTCATGCTGACTCAAAAAAAGGAGGTGTTTATTTTAATGATGTCGGAAGAGATATTTATGGGGTCCACAAGAAGAACCCTTGAAGAGCCAGGCTTTATGGGAGCGAAGGTGGCTCTGGAATCCAGGCAGCCCTGAGACCAGCCATGCTCCATATGTCTCTGCCACCAGACAGCCAGGTTCTGACTCCCCCAGTTGCACGTTCCCAGAGAGGAATCTCATTGGCTCAACTCGCCCTTTCTCTGAGGTCACAAGTGACTTCCCAGCCTGTAGACTATGTCCACTCCAGAGCCAGCGATGGGTACCATCAGCCACCCAGACCTACCCCTTTGGCAGGGCTGTGAGCAGGGCTAGTTCCTTTAGAGTCCTTTATTGCCGAGGCTGACATCTAAAATAGATCTAGCCACAGGAGGTTAAGAGGTTAAGAGAGGGAAATCTCTAGTAAATAGCAGGCGTGGAAGATACGCACATTTCCTGATATCACCCAGGATGTCAAGTGAGGTCAGCTTGGTGGAAATAATAATTACCATCTGCAGATGTCTCTCTTTTCGCCTTCATAGCAATGCTGCATGGTAAGAACCCTTATGATATAAAATGTCCAAGGGTCCCTGGAAGTTGGTGGATCCCTGCTCCCTCTATTCTGGCCAACAGAAGGATCCCTGAATTACTGCTGAAACTCCTCCTGGCCAGAGAAAACCAATAACTATTGGGTTGGCCAAAAAGTCCGTTCAGATTTTTCCGTAACATCGTATGGAAAACCCGAACAAACTTTTTGGCCAAGCCAATACTAGACTCATGGACGTCTGTATTTTCCCCCTTGGGAGGGAGGCATTTATCAGGCATAATAAACGGTACTGTCACCTTTCCAAAAAACACAGGTGAAGTGTGACTATATGGGGGTGAGGGCTTCTCAGGAAACACTAATAACCATTTTGCTCCTTAAAGGAGAGTGAAAACCTTCTCACCCTCCCCACCCCCATACACACACACACACACACACACACACACACACACACACACACATTTTCTATATAAAGTGAGAAGTTTGGTTTGGTTTTCAGAAGAATGATCTCTATGCAGTTAGGTTATAGATCTTCCAATCACTGTGCTGCTGTGGATCCCAAGAAGAGACTGTAGGCTTAAAACTTGGGCCAGCATGGGAGAGTCCCTGAGGACTGATGAAAAATCCCAGTTGGTTGATCAGAAACTTCATGTCACCTGTCTGGAAGTCTGGGCCGGACGATATACTTTTTTTTTTTTTTTTTTTTTTACGTGCAGCATCTCATTTAATCCTCACAACAATTCTGTGAGGTGTGTATGGTTTTTATACCCATTTTACAGACCAGGAAATTGAGATCCAAGGAAGTAAATTAACTCCCCCATGGTTGTACAGTTATTAACTAACAAGATGATCCTTGTACTCAAGTTTGTCCAATTTGATCAGGCTCTGTAGGAGAGGGAAGCTGAGTTCAAGGAAATCTTTTTGGATAGTGTTGAAGGGACCCACTGAGTACTGTTTCAAGGGGCTCTGAAGAGAGTACCTCTGTCTTGGGACCTTAGTGGCCAGAGTTCCTCAGAGAAATACGGCCGGCCTCAGACTGCAGTTGTGGAAAATGATGGTGTGGTAGAAAAAGTAATTGGGAAAGACAGGACTGGCCTTCTGTGTGTGCCACCCTAGGCCAGACAGAATTGTGCAAAATGAGGGTGTGCACCTATAATTAGCTTAATGGGTACGTAGTGTAAATCTCAAGAGTCTTTTGCACGAGATTAAAATTGTTGTACATTTTAAATGCTTCCAGATGGAGAGGCCTTACCCAGAGCTAGGAAAGGGGGAGGAAGGTCCGAGGGAGGAGGGGGGAGCAGCTTGAATCAGCTCCGATGCAGGAGTGCAGAAGAAAAGATGGGTACAGGGGAACCCCACATCCCCGGTCTTGGGGCAGAATCTCCTTTTCCCTGGGTGGCAGTGATAAAGTCAGACCCTGGAGAAACAGCTAGGGGGCTTCTGTTGGGAGCCCACAAAGCCGGGTAAATTTATTTAAACCGTCTAATAAGGAATAACTGGCTCCCTTGCTGCCTTTACTCCCCCACCTGCACCCCAAGCCTACCCTGGCTTTCTAACCATGACTTCCTAAGAACATTCCCCTGCTACGCTTCATCTTTGCCAAGCATGGATCTTTATTTCACATTTGGGTTCTAAATTTCAAACTCAGCTCAGGCTGGTAGTTTTAACAGTCGCAAGGAAGTGGGGTATGTGTGTGTGGGGGGGTGGAATGTGATTTAGTTCTAAGAAAAAAGGCTCAAAAATCTTCTTGGAAATCAGCATTGTTCCCATTCATCATTGTAGCTCCTAATTTGACTTGATGAGTTAAATAAAACTAAATCAAAACCATGTGGATCAAATTTACGTAAAAAATGCACAGGGGTTTAAAAATTAGAGAAGCGTTCCTAGCCAAACACATTTTTGGTTTCGCTGAACACAAGGCACTGGAAAAATCTCGAGTTTGCCAAACCCAAAGAGCGGCCGCCAGGTTTGCTGAGCCTCCCACATATCTCCCCAGGTCGAAGGTAGGGAATCTCTGGCCGAGAACTGAATTCCACAGGAGGGCCCCATCAACCCAGCGCGGGTCTGTCTGCCGAGCGTAGGAAGCGTTTTGACCCTCCCCTGGTCCACGGCATCATTCCCCCATGTAACTGGGGCCTCTCCTCCATAAAGGAAACACCCCCATCAGGTCTCCCATCCTCTCGCTCAATGAAGCTCATCACTGTTCAACCTTTGTGTATCACCCTAGAGTTCAAGTGGAGAAGGAGAGGATTTGTGAATTCAGAGTCACTCTGCACCTTCTTTTCCAGCAGTTCTCCACCCCCGTCCAGCACACACCTCCTGACCTATTCCTCAGACAGCGCAGCCCAGGCCTGCAGCCTAAACTTACAGATGTTCTCTACTCTGCACCCATTTCTGGCCTGTGACAGGCCCTCCCTAGAGCTAGGATTCCTCTTAATGTCTTTCTCGCTTTCTGGCCTCTACTCCAGGACTGTGCTTGACTTTAGGCCCCTTTCGGGCTCTTGGAAGAATGAGGTCTTTTGCTATCTGGGGGCCGGGTTGCAAAGCCAAGCCCATCAGCTCAGCAGCCCCCCACCTCCCGCCCCCGCCACACTGAACCACAAGGGAGCCTGATTTTCTCTTGGCTTCATTTTTCCTCTCCTTAGTGTTCAGGATTCCTGTCAGCTGTTTTCTGTGACTCCAGCTCACTCATTTAGGTCATTCTTGGTTCTCTTCATCTAGATTTCATTTTTTTCTTTCATCTGAAACAGGCTTCTCTAAAAGAAGGAAGACCTTAGGCATCTGAACTCCCTCCCTAGCACCGGCATTACCTGTGACCTCTACAAGTTCTTTCAGCCTGCTTTCCCCTTCCTGCAGGTGGGGTGGAAATGCCTAGATTGACAAGGTGCTGGGAAAAACAAATGAGAACGTCTATGGGATTGCATGGCACAGGGTCTGGTACATGGTCAGAGATGGTCAGTAAACATTAATCTTCCTTATGCACTGGCTTCTGGAAGCCTTTGCCCTTACAGGGGATTCCCAGTATTCACTTTCAGGTGAAGAGAAGAGTGGCTATTTTGTTTGAGACTCCCCTGTTGTCTCCCATGAAAACATGAACAATATTTAAGATCTCACGTTGACTCCTGAACATTTACGGTCTTCTGATTCTCAGTAGCTTTTCATGCCCCAAGCCAAAATCCTGTTTTGGGAACAAGCATGTTTGATTGTATTGTGTACTTTCTGCAGTCTGGCCAATTCATAAAAAAACGATACTGGTGCACAGTGATACGGGGAGACGGCTGGGCTACATTAAGTGAAACAAAATAGGATTGTATGTACAAAAAGTTGATCGTAAGTAGGTAAAGAAGTTGTGTGCATATGTATACACATATATAAAAATGTAGGTCTTGAGAAGGAAATTTTCTCGAATGTTACAGTAATTATCTTTGGGTGGTAGAGGAGGAATTAAAAAATTCCCTAGACCCCTCAAAAATACCTTAGGAGGCAGTGTGATATTGTGGTTAGAAACTCAGACCTGGTAATCAGTCATGGGCTCAAGCTCTATCTCTTTACTTACTAGCTGGGTGATTATAAGAAAGTTACTTTACCTAAATCTCAGTGTCCTCCTCAGTAGAAAGAGGACAATAGGGTTGTTATACCCAGGAACGCAAGGAACAAGTTAAATGACATATAAAAAGTACTTAAAACAATATCTGGCGTAATAAACATTAGATCGTTTATTCCATCAAGACCACAAAATCTCACTGGCTGTTTACACAGAGAGTAAACATGAGTCCAATAGTGTTTATCGAGGAGCACACTGGGGAACATGTCCTCAAGCAATCAGAATTTTGGGCACTTGGAAGGCCAAAGAATAATCAGCCATAAACCCTGTGAGTCCTGCTTCCTAAGGGACTAGCGGAATTCAGAGAAGGGAGAGAGCGAGCACCATCTAACCTGGAGAGGGAGGACAAGATAAAAGAAGGAAGCAGTAATGAGTGATGCCTTACAGAATGTTTGGAAGATTAGCTTGAAGGGCTATTAGCTATAATCAAGCGAATTATCATGGAGGGCCTAGAACTGGACCCGAGGCGGCAGATCAGGTCTTCAGCAAGGGGATCAGCATGATAAGTGAATGTGGCGGTGGAAGTCTTAGCTTGTAACAGCACGTGGATGGGGGGGTGCAGAGGTAGGGAGGTGCAGACCGGGAGGCCACCGTAGAAGTGAAACCATGTGGCAGTGAGGCTCTGAGCTGGGGCAGGGACCAGGAAAGCCAAAAGGAGGCACACGGGAGAGGCATTTCACAAAACCACGTAACAAGAACTGAGGGCACACTTGATTTTTAGAGGATGAAGCAGGGTGAAATTTTTAAAAAATTAAACTTTGCTTTCTAGCCTGTGAGAAAGGAAGAAGGTTGCTTGTTGGGGTCTGAAGAGGAAAAATAATTTTATCCTTTTTCCCTCCGAGTTTTCTGAACCAATTTAAAAAACAGACACAGGAGTCTGGGATGAAAATAACTTTATAGCGAGGATAAAGTTAGACTGGAAACCGTGGTTTGGATCTAAAACCAAAATGGACGTTTTATTCCTCACCTCCAGCCCTCAAATTAAACTTGCCTCCTGGACCGGCTCTCATCTCCCCACCCCGCCAAGGGAGGTTTTCCTGGTATTTACCTGCCGGAGGACAGGAACAGAGGGACAGGTGCTGCTTATGGACAAGTAGGGACCAAGGAGAAAACTCCAGCGGGCTCGCTGTCCCATGTCCCTTCTCACCAATCCTATAGGGAGAGGGGCCCATCACAATACAATGCCTTTGTGCCTCTGTTGACTACAAAACGACTTAGAGGATTAACAGGAGAATTTATTATTATCTTTCATACTTCTGTGGGTTGAATGGGCTGAGCTGGGTGCTTCTCACGTGGTCACAGTTGGCTATCAGTTGGGGCTGAAGTCATCTGAAGGCTAGATGGGCTGCAAGTCCGAAACGGCTTGCTCACATGGTTGGCAGTTGATGTGGGCTGTCAGCTGAGTGTTGGGTCGAGGCAGCTACACACAGCCTCTCCATGTGGTTTTGGCTTCTCATGGCATTACTGCAGCTGGATTCTGAGAGGAAACATCCCAAGAGGAGTGGTTTGAGAGACTGAGGCAGAAGCTACAAAGCTTTTTTTTTTGTTTTTTTTCGGTACACGGGCCTCTCACTGTTGTGGCCTCTCCCGTTGCGGAGCACAGGCTCCGGACGCGCAGGCCCAGCGGCCATGGTTCACGGGCCCAGCCGCTCCGCGGCATGTGGGATCTTCCCGGACCGGGGCACGAACCCGTGTCCCCTGCATCGGCAGGCGGACTCTCAACCACTGCGCCACCAGGGAAGCGCTACAAAGCTTTTTAAGACCTAGCCTCAGGAGTCCCAGAACATCACCTCTTCCACATGCTGGTGATTAAAGAAATCACTAAGGTGGGTCCATATTTGAGGAGAGGAGAACTAGAATCCACCCTTGATGAGAGGAGCAGCGTGCTTGTACAGGGAGGGAAGGAAGTGATGGTGGTCATTTTGGAGACCTTCTACCATCGCCTTCCTGTAGAAGTGTCCTCCCTGCTGTGAAATCTTGAGGATTAGAGTAATCATCCTGTATCTTTCCAGTGCAAACTAATATAAGTTGATGCATTCGTTATTTACCTAGTTAATTAAGAAAGGAAACCTAGTTTGCAGTGTAGAGGCAGATTTACAGTGATGCTGGTTAATTAAATGTTAAGTATCAGGGTCCTTCACTCAGACCAACCTTCAAGGAGTTCTGGTTGTTACTGGGAAATGTAGACAGTTCTATGTGGTGAGGAGAGGCAAGGTTACAATCAGGAATCATTTCCTTGCAATCATTTCTCAAAAGAAAGGGACCTCACTTTCCATGGTTCCAGTAATCTGTTGCAATTTCTCTTCTCATTCCTAATAAGCATTCACATTAGTATCTAAGTTTGTATTCATAGTTATTTCTGTGTTCTTTTTCTTAAAGAGAGCTCCCCAGAAAAATACTGTATCATCTCACTTATATGTGGAACCAAAAACAAAACCCCCAAGAAACAACAACAAAAAACCAAAACGCAAAGAGATCAGACTTGCAGCTACCAGAGGTGGGGACAAAGGGGAATTAGAGGAAGGTGCTCAAAAGGTAAGACTCCCAGTTATAAGATAAATAACTACTAGGGATGTAATGTACAGCATGATAACTATAGTTTCCCATATATTGTACTGCTGTACAATATATGGGAAAGTAGTTAAGAGAGTAAATCCTAAGAGTTCTTATCACAAAGAAAACAACATTTTCCTTTTATTCTTCTGTTTTCTCTTTTTATTGCATCTATATGAGAAGGTGGATGTCAGCTGAACCTACCGTGGTAATCATTTCACAATATATAAATCAAACCGTCATGCTGTATGCCTGAAATTTATACAGTGATGTATGTCAATTGTTTCTCAGTAAAGCTGGGGAAAAAAACACTCCCCAAATTGCATAAACTTCAGGCCTTACAAACCCTGGATCCCCCTGCACAAAGGGAAAATGATGAGTTCTGTCTAAAGATACTTTGATAATTTACAGAAGTTGTATTTGGCACTCTTTTTTTTTAACCAGTCTTAATTGAGATATAATTGACATATGAGATTGTATAAATTTAAGATGTACAGTGTTTGGATGTGTATACTTACATACAGTTGACCCTTGAGCACCATGAGTTTGAACGGCACGGTCCACTTATATATGGATTTTTTTTCTATATGTTATGGAAAAACCCAAATGAATTTTTTGGCCAACCCGATACTACAGTACTACACAGTGAGTTTGGTTGAACCGCAGAT
Organism: Neophocaena asiaeorientalis asiaeorientalis; assembly: GCF_003031525.2. NCBI lineage: Eukaryota > Metazoa > Chordata > Mammalia > Artiodactyla > Phocoenidae > Neophocaena > Neophocaena asiaeorientalis. The sequence continues at coordinate 18,909,249 of NW_020185339.1, forward strand.
GTAGAGGACCACACATACGGAGGGCTGACTATATAAGTTACATGCAGAGTTTCAGCGGCGCAGAGGGTCAGCGCCCCTAACCCCCTAGTTGTTCGAGGATCAGCTGTATTGCAAAATGATTATCACGGTAGTGTTAGCTAACCCCCCTATCGCATCACTAATTACCATTCCTTTTCTGTATCACTTGCAGGTATGTAACACGGTATGACATACAGATTATGTATATACATTATATATAGTGTGTATATATGTGTGTGTGTGTGTGTATGTAATACAGTACATACACATTATATTTAACTATAATCACCATGCTGTACTTTGGATTCCCAGAACTTATTCATCTTATAACTGGAAGTTTGTGCCGTTTGACCATCATCTCTCCATTTCTCTCCCCGCCCCCCCGAAAACCACCACTTTCCTCTATGTTCTCTGAGTTCAGTTTTATGGGCAGTTTTCTGACTCTCTTCTCTAGTCCCACATGTCCGCAGCATCTCATACATCTGCTTCTCATTGGGTTGATGCCCCCTTGGGGGTATATGCTCCCCTCCCATCACCACCACCACTTTGAAAATGTCTGGGGGAAAAACAATCACATGTTAAGAGTGTATAGAACTGCTTTCTTTGATTCTGGTACCATCTGACCTTATACATACAGGAGAGACTTCACGCCCTAGCCTGTCCATCTCCATCTCTAATTCTCCACTCTAGCTGTAAAAAATCACTCGTGATGTACCTGTGTGTCATCCATATGGATGGTTCCCATTAGGAGCTGTCTTGAGATTTGCTAACCAGCTATTTGAATAAAACCACAATTTGAAATTTACTTGTACACACACCAAAAAGTCTAGCTTTTGAAATTTGTGGTCACACAAGGGAAGCCAACATGTATATTGTGTCAAACATTCCTTCTCATTGGAGATTATTCCCCTCTGATCCTCTCCTGAACAGTAATAATTTCACTTGAATGTTTCTAGTGAGTATCTTTCTCTTTTTTTTGCATTAATTTATTGTATTACCTCATGTAAGAATAGTTTGAGGAGTTTAAGAATGCAAACCCCTGGAATCCACTTCCTGAAAATCTGAATCACTAGGTGTAGGGTGGGGTCCTAACAATTTTCACATTTTTAGACACTTCTGCAGCAGGTGATCCAAAGACCACTCTTTGAATAACACTGTCATAAGCTGTTCTTCGCTGTGTTTCAGGAACTTTAGTTTAATAATCCTAAAGTCATCCATGCTCTAGTCCTAGATTGCATGATTCATTCTCACCATGCCTGTGGCTCCGTTCTAGGCTGGTAGGTTAGGGCTACTGCACACCTCACTGTCTGCTTGATCGTAGGTCTGCCGAGACCTGGCCTGCTTGCAAGCAGTGGGGTCAACTTTGCCACGGGACAGGTATCCCATAGCTTACCAGGGCTGATTTGGTCTCCTCTTCTAAGGCAAGATACACAGTAACCTGCTCTCCTGCTCCCTGGAGATCCCTAAAATCCTGCCATTGTGAAACGAGTCCTGTGAAGTAGTAACACAGTGTCGTTATTATGTTTAGTCCCAATGGCCAAAAGTAGCATCTACAAGAATAAGGAACAGTAGTCATTTAATCATTTACACGCCGGGAGACCAGATAACCTACCCTCTCAACCGGGACATTTTTGAGAGTCAGTGGGGACACTATTAATAATTATACTGGGAAAGCAGCATAAACCCAAACTATCTCAGGCAAACAGGGATGGACGGTCACTCTGTATCTGCCTCCCCCACCTCCTAAATGGATTTGACATGACTCAGTCTGTCTACACGGCACCCACGTACTCTCACTCACAGGCTGGGATTTCCTCTGACCCTGATCTCTGCAGACGGGCATTTTAATGGACACAAACGTAATCCTCACATGACTGACAAGCTGGACTCAAGTCCATTTGTTCACCGATCCAGTCAGTGAGGCTTGGATTCTGTGGTGAACAAGCCATTGGAATCCCAGAGAAAGGAGTAGATGATAGGAGTGCCCCCATCTGTAAAGGAAATTCCTTCCTCTATAGCTTACCTCCCAAAGTTGTAAAGTTCTGGCCTCACGTGGAGAAAATGAAAGCCTTACGCTATCGCGGCCAGCCACTGGGTACAACTTTAGACTCTCTATACCACCTAATATCTTAGCTGGTTTAGCAGCTTTTTCAGTTATTAGATGGTATCCACCCTCAAAAGGCAAATGTTTATTTTGTCTGTAGACTCCAAAAAGAAAAAGAAAAACACCAAGCCTCAAGAATATCTGTGGTGCATTTCACATAGAAAATTATACCCACAGCCACAACAACCAGCTTCTTTTGGGGTAGGAGGAACAGCCAACATATCTGTCATATTTCAATGTCCCTTGATTCATTTGCAGTCAGACGCTCTGAGGTCATGTGGTCAATCCCATCCAGGTCGAACTCATCCTGTGATGAAAGAGTCGGGGAATGGTAGAGCCATAAGCATCCCCAGTGGCCACATCATCCTGATCTTTCATTTCACAAAGGGAGACGCTGAAGATTTGAGAAGCCTCATCCCTTACCACTCCCCAGTGGAAATCCAGTACTGTAGCCAAGCCAAACTACACAAAGCCACCCTAGCACACCAGCCTTCTCTCTCACCCCCAGGCGTTGGCCCCTGCAGTTCCCTCTCCGTGTAAGCCACGTGGTGCCCAAAGTCCTCCCTCCTTGATGCTCCCCATCTGGTAAATCAGTACTTCCTCATTTCATATTCCTGGCAGGTTGTCAAGAGATTTTAAAATGTGAAAGAAGTGCAAAATGGGACCTCTGGCCTCCAGAGGTTGAGTTTGGGGGGAAGAGACGGTGACCAGCTCTCAGGGTGTTCGCTGTAAGCAGGACAAGGGTACATGTCCAGCAAGGGAAATGCTTCCCTTGGTGGTTTATTGCGTGGTTTCCAAGAGCTAGGCTCTGTGCTCTGTTTGGGGTGG
>NW_020185339.1:18912282-18935237 GCF_003031525.2 Neophocaena asiaeorientalis asiaeorientalis
AGAAACAAATGGGACAACTCAGACCTCGCCTCAGGGGAGCTTATTGCCTAAGACCATGTTTTCAGGGTGAGGTTCCCCCATCACTTGCATTGGAATTACCCTTGTTTACATAGGCTGATGCCTGGGCTAAGATCTACACAATCAGAATCTTTAAAGGTGGGTCCCTGAATCTTAATTAGCACGCCAAGTGATTCTTAAATACATTAAAGTAAAGTTGGAGAATAACTACTCACATGGAAGAGACAGACAAGTGAACCCAGACTGGTACAAATACGTGAGTACTGTGCTCGTGAGCACGAAAGGGACTGTGTCTGCAGAGGACCAAGGAAAAGAAAGGGAAATCCTCAGGTCTTCCTCAGGGTTACTCTGGCAGCGTCCCCCTCAGCCTCTCTTCTTCACCAGCAGTCTAACACTGTCCACATCCTCTTAATCCGGAGGAGTGGCAGGTCCCCAAAAGGAAGGAAAGGGAGGCACAGCAAGGGACCTGTGGAAAGTCACCTCACTGGTTCAGATCTCTGTTCACATGGTGTCTTTCCGGAGACACCCGCCTTAACCACATCTTCTAAAATGGCTCTCTTGTCACTCTCCTTACCCGCCTGACTTTTCTTCAAGCACCTGTCATCTTCTGGCATTGTAATTTATTTGTGTGTCTATTGCACCTAGTTTAGAAGTTGTGAGGACTTTGTCACTTTTGTTCACAGCTGTTGGCACATAGTAAGTGCTCAATAAACATGTCATGGAGGGTCCAGGAGGGCAGATGGATCCACCCCAGCCTCATCTCTCCACGGCTCAAATTCTGTTGCGCTGAGAAACGGCAAGAGTCTCAGGATGCCTGTGGCCTTTCTTGGCAGATGGGCACGCGGGAAGGAGCCACTAGGACCCTGCCCGTGTTCTCCAGACCCCCTTCCCACAAAGGCCTTTGCAGATCGTATCTCTCCCCTCCCAGAGACTGTCTTCCTCATGTCTGAGTCCTGGGGAGCCACAGAGCCCGTTACTTTTGATGTGAAGCTTCCCGAACATTAAGAAGCTATTTGAGGAATGGAACAGGGAGGTCCGGGGAGGCGAGTGTGGTCTGATTGAGGAGGCCCTGCAACAGCTTCGGGGAGGGAAGGTCGGGTCTCCAGAGCCCACTGGAATCCTTTGAAGCCCTAGCCGCTGGGGAGGATAAGCGTGCAGTTGGATGCCTTGCACGGCAGTCCGGCTTTTCTGAGAGCGTTTTCACAAAATGTTCTGCATCACAGGTTAATGTATAAGACACGAGTTGTAAGTGGAAAGTTGGCAAAGTCCTTTGGAAACTGGCTAAAGGGCAGGAAACAAAGGGTAGCAGTAAAAAAAAAAAAAAAAAAACCTAAAAGGATGTTAATTGGGGAGTGCTTCAGGGAATAGGGTTGAGACTAGCTGTTTATTATTTACATAAAAATTGCTTGGAGAATGGTACTGAAAGGGATTTTCATGTTGGCCAAGGAAACTGCATTAGAGGGTTATGTGTGGAAATGTGAATAGTGGAATTAGGGAAGGATTCAATTTATTGATGGAAGTGAAGAGGAACATTTTATAACATGTTGCTGTTTATCAACCCACATCCGTTTTGTTGGCTAGATCTCCATTTGAATAAAACAGCTTCAGCTTAAAACAACTCAAATCTCCACGCTTTGGGGGGCCACAGAAAGCACTTGAAGAGATTTCGGCACCCTACACACGGGGCAGGTCCTGAAATGAAATGGCTGTTATCTTTGACCTTAGAAACCCCTCTTTTAAAAGGAGCTGCAGGGCAGGTGGCATCTCCTAGTTTGCTAGAAGCAGAAGGTGCTACAAGCACCTGACATCCACATCTCCCTACCTCCCTTTATAAGAAACATTTTCTATCCTGTGGAGCTCAAAGTATCACAGAAATTTATTGTAGATCTACCCCAATAAGAAGCGAGCAGTCTTCCGCAAGCAAAGTTATTACACACTGGAAGTAACAACACAGTGACATAGAACTTGAAATTAGGAGCCCAGGGGTGACATGTGCTATCCTCGCTATAGCCTCCCCTACGGGGTAGTCTACACAGGCATCACAGAGGCCACTGAGCCCTTGGATTCTTTGTTACAGACCAGTAGGACTCCTCCGCGGCCTCAGTAGTCAAAGTGTGGTCCAGGGACCAGCAGCATCACATGGGAGCAAGTTAGAAATGCAGGCTCTCAGGGCTTCCCTGGTGGCGCAGTGGTTGAGAATCCGCCTGCCGATGCAGGGGACACGGGTTTGTGCTCCGGTCTGCAAAGATCCCACATGCCGTGGAGCGGCTGGGCCCGTGAGCCATGGCCGCTGAGCCTGTGCTCCGCAACGGGAGAGGCCACAACAGTGAGAGGCCCGCATACCGCAAAAAAAAAAAAAAAAAAGAAAGAAAAAAGAAATGCAGCAGGCTCTCAGGCCCCACCCCAGAAGTGAATTGGAATCTCCGTTTTAGTAGGGTCCCGGGCTGATTCCTGTGCACATCAGCATTTCAGAAGCACTGCTCTGAGACACCCAGGGACCACAGAAGGTAAAGCAGAGGGGATCCAGTTGCTGCTAGAGTCAAAATTGAACCACAGGAGTTCAGCAGCCTGAAGACAAAATTCTGGCGTTTGGGACTTTCCAGTCTGTTGTAAACTTAAGATTCCCCCCTCCTGTTTTCTCTAATTTGGTCTCGTAGGGCACAGTGACTTCTCTAGAATGTACACTTCCCCTGCCTTTTGAGAGGAAGATGTTAAAAGCCAGTCCAGTCTTCCCCCGAGTACTTCTCTCCTGAGTGCGGTCCGTGTGCTGCGCCATTAGCTGATTGTTGCTGTCTTGTTCACCAGCCACAAAGGCTGTTTTTCATTTGAGCTCATTTTCCAAAAACTCTGTGGGCAAGTGCGGGGCATTTTGTTGTTTTCTGCTGCTGGGTGTAGGCTGTTCGTCCATAGGACCGGCCCTGTGGCAGGCAGGGCGTCACTGGCCTGGGCAGACCTTCCTAAAACATAGGAGGCTTGGCTTTTGAAGATGCGGATGTGAACGTTCTGCAGGCCTCTTAGAATTGTATTCTCTCGAGATCTGAGATGACCTGACAGTGATGGTGTGTGATGGGACACGGGAACAGCTGCCTATACTCCATCCGCCTTCCCTCCCCTCCCTTCCCTTTCTTTCCCTTCCCCTCCCTTCCCCTGGCCTACACCTTTCACTCAGACTTGTTTTTAGAAAACAGGATAATGAGGTGGGGTTGAAAGAGTTGAAAGATTGATGAAATTGACCTGCCTTTGTCCTCAGCTCATGAAGTGGTATAGGCAGGGGCTGGTCCCATCAAATTAGCAGGCAATAGCAGTGAAATCCCAAACTCCTCTCCCTCCCATCCTGTCCCAGTAGGGGTGACATGGCGTTGTGGCCTAGTGCAAGTAAGCCTTGATTCTTATTATTATTATTTTTGCTAAGGTCACTATGTTCTTTTCCGAGAGTTGAGGGGGATGTTCAAATAGCCAAGTCATTCCAGGCACTAGAGGTGAGGACAGTCTGTTGAGACACACTTAGGAGATTCAGACTTGGCGTGTCCTTTGTGATTTAGGCTAGACTGAGGCTCCTCAAACCTGCGTGTAGTATCAGAGCCCCATCGTTGCATGCGATAAGTCCAGCCCCATGGGCCTCAGAGCAGGTAAGCCAAAACGTATGAAGTGAGTACATGAAATAAAGTGTGTCTCCTTAGTCCTAAACCAATACATGCAGAGTAGCTGCCTTGGATCCTAGACTGGCCTTATCTCCCCTGCAGACTGAGAGCTCAGAAGCAGGGAAATCTGCTGTTTATCTTTATACTTAGATCACCTGGCACAGAGCAGGCCCTTAATAAATGTCTGTGGGATGGATGTGCAAAGGAAGGAAGGCAGCAAGCCTCCGGCTGCTCTTCTCGCTACCGCTGTATCTACTGTGAGTCATTGTTCCAGCCACATTTCAGGCATTACATTTTCAGTTAATTTCTTTCTTGTCAACTATTAATTTATTGGGCTCATTCACAGTTGTGTTTGGGGCCCGATATGTCTACACAAGCAAGTCTTCAAAGGAGGCCAAAAAGCTTGCTGTATACCCAACTGCCTTATAGCGCACACCTAAAAACCACTGGGCTGGGCGGGAAAAGGGAAGGGAAATCAGAAGCCAGTCTGCTAGGGGGAATAAGATGCTCCCAACTTCTTAAGCAGGGGTATTGCTGTTCATTTCAGGTAAGAGTCTACGATCTCTCCGGATACGAGCATGGAGCAGATGATGTGCTGATCTTGGCCACTGATGGACTCTGGGATGTTTTATCGAATGAAGAAGTGGCAGAAGCAGTCACTCAGTTTCTCCCTAACTGTGATCCAGATGACCCTCACAGGTTTGTGCATTTCTATGATTGGAGGGTTGTTCCTCAAGCGGTCTTTCACGTGACTGAAATAAATAATAATCTTGCACTTTTCATCATTCATTCTGATATAGATGGTTTAGTAACCAAGCTGCAAAAGGGACTACACTTCTTATTAGAGGTACTTTCACAGCCAAATAAAAATCCTCCTTAAGTTAAACCTAGATACAGGTGGTAAAGAATTTGTTTTGTGAGATATTTCAGCAGTATATCTTTCTCAGATTCTTACTTCATATCCTACAAAGTGGGAATAACCCACGTTGTGATCCTCCTCGTAAGAATGATAGCAAATGCTCCCAGCGTTCATTTCCATCCATTGAGGAACTGTTTCTTTCAAGAAACATTGGGAAAGGAGAGAAAGATTAAAGTAGGGATTCCTTATAACATGATGGCCGTGTAAACATCCTAAACAACCCTAGGTGACTCAGAAGTAAACAGAAATCCCCTCTGGAGAAAGGCACCTTTCTCTTAGAACACAAGGAAATAAGTCACCGTGAGTGAAAACCAGCAGAAACAATAGAGAGCAGAGTTGGACCTGCAAATATTATCGGATTTATCAGCCAAAAAATATAAATAAATATTTTAACATGTTTCAGAAATATTTTTAAAAGCATTGAAATCATGCATAAGGTCAAAAGACTGTAAATGACTGCACAGATTTTTAAAATAAAGAAATGGGACTTCTGGAGATGAAAAATATAAAAATAGGAACTACAAATTCGGTGGATTAAACAGATTGGAGACAGTTGAACAGGTACACTGATGAACTGAAAAACTGATCTGAACAATCCAGAATATGGCTCAAAGAGACAAAGAGGGAAAGGATGAAGTGAGATTGAGACTAGGAAGATAACTTAAGAGGCTAAAAAGAATTGCAAAAGGAAATACTATAGAAAGTGGGAAAAAAAAAAAAAACAAGTTCCAATCCAGAACTGTGGAATGATATTAAACCTAAGATCCAGAAAGCCCAACAGATCTCAAAAGCAGAAGAAAGAAAGAGATAATTTTAAGTAGATATTTTATAATGAAACGGAAGAATTTAAACAAAAAAGATACTAAAAGCAGCCAGAAAGACAAAACAGATACATAAGAATAGCATTTACAGTGATAGCTGACTTTTCAAAAATAACAGTAGAAGCCAAGACAGTGGAGTTATATCTTCAGTTGGCTAAGAAAAGCAGCTCTCAATTTTTAGAATTTTTATATACAGTAAAGATATCAATAAAGAGGATGAAGTAAAAGCATTTTGAGGCAGAACAAAACTGAGAAATTTTACTGCCATCCAGCCTCCTCTGAAGAAGATTCTATAGGATGTCCTCAGATAAGAAAAGGAAATGATCCCAGACGGAAGACTGAGAAGTAAGATGGATTATTAAGCTATTAGTAAATAGGTATACTTAAACATATACTAACTATATAAAAACTGCAATAAGAATGTCTAATATGTGGTTAAAAATGATAAAATACTGAATAAAAACAGCATAATAAATTGGCCAGTGGAGATAGTAATCAGCTAAAGTATGCTATGGTTCTACTTGAAAAGAGGTTAAAAGTGTTTAACTTTAGACTTGAAATGTGTTTAAATAGTTAAGAAAGCGAAAGAAAGAATAGAAAGTGTAATTTTCAAACTAGTCAAGCCCATATAGAATTAAAAACCAAACTTCTAAACAACTTATAAATCAAAAAATTGTAATAAAAATTAGAAATTACCAGGGCCTAAATAATACTACATATCAAGACTTTAAAGGCTGAATTTTGAGCCTTCCCCCCGCCCCCAATTTAATGAGCTATGCATAGGTGAAAAGCTCTACTCATCCCTGACCTGCCAGAAGTGACTATATTCCTTCCATATCATAAAAGAACTTTTTCCAACCCTCCCAACCTCCCAGTTCCCCAGATCACAGGGACCCTGCCCACAAGCTCCAGGCTTCTGACCACAGAAAAAGAAAAATAGCCCCTTAGCCAAAGAGAAAGTTATTCCTCAGAGTAAGATCTAGAAGCCTGCTTTGTGCTACTGGGCTAATTCTGCCCATATTATTCCTATAAACATGTACACAGGAATTCTTATAACTTCACAGTTCTGAGGGGCCACAGGAGTGGACATGTCTACTTATGGACTGTGTGCTCTTTTCCTGCATATAGGCTGTTAGTAAACCACTGTCCTAATTTAAAAATTTAGGTCTGCGGTCCTTATTTCAACAACGGCATCTAGATTAAGAATTAAAAACAACAAAATAAACCCAGGAAAAGTAATGGAAGGAAAAATTAAAGATAACAAAAAAGAGAACAAATATACAATAAAAATAAACAGTAAAGCCAAAATCTGTTTCTTTAAAACAGCTAACACATTAGGGAAATGCAAATCAAACCACACTGACATACTACCTCACACCCATTATGCTGGCTATTTAAAAACAAACACACGAAGAGAAAAAAACAAGTGTTGGTGAGAATGTGGAGAAATTGGAACGTCTTGTGCATTACTGGTGAGAATGTAAAATGGTACAGATTCTGTGGAAAACAGTATGGTGATTAAACATATAAATATATCCATCAATTCTACTTCTGGGTATGTACCCCAAAATGAGTGAAAGCAGGGACTCAAATAGGTACGTGTACACCCATGTTCATAGCAGCATTATTCACCATAGCAAAAAGGTGGAAGCAACCCGAGTGTCCATCAACAAATTAAATGGGATAAACAAAATGCGGTATATAATACAATGGAATGTTAGTCAGTCTTAAAAAGGAATGAAATTCTCACACATGGATGGACCTTGAAGACATTATGCTCAGTGAAATAATCTAGTCAGAGGAGGACAAACATCGTATGATTCCACTTACATGACGTCCCTAGAGTCGTCAAATTCATAGGGACAGAAAGTAGAATGGTGGTTGCCAGGTGCCGGGCCGGGGGGATAGGGAGTCGGTGTTTAATGGTTATAGCATTTCAGTTTGGGAAGAGGAGAAAGTTCTGGAGATAAACGGTGGTAGTAGTTATACAACAATGTGAATGTACTTAATGCCACAGAACTGTACACTTTAAGATGTTAATTTTTATGTTATGTGTATTTTACCACAAAAAATAATTTCTCCAAAAAAAGCAAATTAAAAAGAAAACTAACTAGATAAATTTCCCTTAAGACTAATCAAAAACAAGGGGGTCCAGCAAATAAATATTAGCAATAAAAAACAGTCATAAGAGATGCGGCAGTAATGAACCTATACATATTCTTTAATAGGAACATTGTTAAAATATTAATTTTTCCTAAATTGATCTTTAGAGTGAGTAGAATTATAACCAAAATTCCAGTGAGGTATTCATGGAACTTTGTAAGCCGATTCTGAGATATATATGGAAGAACAAAATGCCAAGAATGTTTGTGACACTTCTGTATGGGTCTTACCCTTCTGGATATTAGTACAAAATCAGAACAATTAAGATGGTGCAGAAAAATTAAAAATGGGTCCTTCCCTCACACCATACACTAAAATCAAGTCCAGGCAAGTTAAGACTTAACTGTGAAAGGAAAAGTAAATACAACTTTTAGGAAATAGCATAGGAGACTATTTTTATGATCTTATAGTAGAGAAGGATTTCTTAAACAAGATACAGAAAGCACAAACAAGAAAAGATTGATAACCTTGACTACATTAGGATTACCATCTTTGCTTCTTCAAAAGACAACATAAAGAGAATAAAATGGCAACGTGATAGCTGGGAGAAGATCTTTGCAATTTGTATAACCAAAGAGGGATTCATACCCATAAATACAATGAACTGTCACAGATCCAGAAAGACAACACAAATAACCCAATAGAAAAATGAGCAAGTACCCAACAGTCATCACACAGAAGAAAATTAATGGCCAATAAATATATGAAAGAAACTTCAACAGTCAGAGGAGTAGAAATAATTAAAAACATGTAGAACAACTGCAGATGGATTTGTGAATTTGTAGAAAGACTCTGAAGACGGCTTGGCATATGCATATCTTATAACCCAGAAGCTCCACTCTTAGGTCTGTACCCTGGAGCGGTGGTTCTGAAAGTGTGGTCTTTGGGTCACATGGCATCAGCATCGTCTGAGAACTTGCTAGAAATACAAATCTTCAGGCTCAACCCCAGATCTACCAAATAAAACTCCAGTGGTAGGACCCAGGGATCTGTGTTTTAACAAACAACCCAGGTGTTTTTTCTATTCTGGTGCTGGTGTAATTCAATTTATACAAAAAGGTATCCACACAATTGTTTTTATTATAAGAATTGGAAGCAACCTGCATGTCCAACCATAGGATGGATAAACAAAGAATGAAATAATTCACAGTCCTCAGATGAGAATGAACCAAAGCTGTGATCTTTAACAGGGAAGAATCTCAAAGAGATAATGTTGAGTTTTATAAGCCAGTCATAGAAGAATACACATATTATGATTCTAGGAAGCTAACAATATATCACTTAGGGATACAGATATTAAAATTATAACAAAAAGCAAGAGAATTAACCCAAAATTTGGATAATGGTTACCTTGGGAAGAGAGGTGTCAGAGGGGAATGTGTGCTTGTGGAGAGGCCCATAGTGAGCTTCTGAGATATTTGCTGGTAATGTTCTGTTCCTTTAGCTACATGGCAGATGTATGATTGTTCATGTTATTTATAACTGTATATCTTTTTCATACATCTGTTTGTATGTTAGCTATGAGAGGCAGTGTAGTCTAGTGGTTAACAGTGTGGATCTAGCCAGACTGCCTGAGGTTAAATCCTGGTTCTGCCCCTTCTAGACTTTGTGACCTTTGTGACCTTGGGGAGGTCTCTTAACCTCTCCATGCCTCAGATTCCTCATCTGTGAAATGGGGGTTCCAGTAGTCCTGACCTCATCCTTATATATAAAGTGAAGTGCCTGGTATATAGTAAGCACTACTGGGTATTTGTTGTTGTTATTCTATGTTTGTTGCTATACTTATATGTTTCCTATCTTTCACAACAACAACAAAAACTTCCTTCAGGAAGAAATTAAAGCTAGACATTCTTTCTCTTTCTAGAATTGTGTGTATAAATTTTCTCAGGCACAAAGGAATCGATGGTACTGCAAATAAGATTCTTTTATTTGAATTCGAAGACATTTTGTTTCCTGTTGAGCTTTTAGTTTTAATCTGTGTTTTATATCCTACTTGTTAGCAACATTCTCCTGTTGATTTTCTCTACTGTAATTATTTTCATAAAGCTTTGCGAAGCCATCTGACAGGTATGAGTGAAAAGGCACCCAACGCTTTTTAAAATCTCTCCAAGCTGGCTTGGTTTTCCTTACCAGCCCCCGTCTCTCCATGGCAACAAATCTGCCCTCCAGGGAGTGGTAACCTGTGGGCAGTGCTGTCACTGGGCAGGGGTATGCCAGGTCAGAATAGGTTCCTAGGTTCATGAGATGTGTTACCTACAGGGCTTACAGGGATCTCCATGGAACAAAAGGGCAGGAAAGAAAAAAGGTTTTGAATTTGCCTTTCAGGGAAGATGGCAAACCAAAGCCTAAGAAAGAATCCTGTGTCAGATAGATGAATGAGTGAAAGGAAAAGTTATAAAATCGGCACAGTTTCATTGCTAAGAGATGAAATATCTGGCTGGAGATCAGAAAAATTCTGGTTGGTTTTTGACATCTTAAAACAGTGAGACCTTATGGGGGAAGGTATCTTTTTGCCAAATAATTCCCATTCAGATTCATTCATCTGGGAAATATTAAGGACCTATTTTATGAGCCATGGCCACTGGGGAAGAATTTGTGAAGAAAACAGACCAGGTCCCTGCCTTCTTGGAGTTTAAGGTCTAGAGGTTACAAAAGCATAAGGAAGTTAGAATATGAATGATTAAAGATAGCACAAGGGATAGGCAAGAAAGCTTCCCACTAGAAGGGATGTCTAAACTTAAACGTGAGGCGTAAATGAGTGTATGTCAGTCAATGCAAGGTGGGGCAACATCAGGGAGAGAGAACATGGTGCTTTCAAGGAACCCAACAGTCAGTATGGCTGCCTGGGGTTAGTGTGGGGTAGTGTCCGCAGATGAGGCGTGAGAGGTGAATGGGGCAGGTCGTGTCAGACCTCAAGCACTGACAAAATGAATGAATGTGAAGATTAGTTGGAGGGAAGAGAGTCTGTGATAATGATATGGAATTTGTGTAATTCATTCATTCTGATCCACAGTCAGAAAACATTCTGGACAATCTGATGGTGAAAATATGAGGTATGGATTGTTTCTCTACCCCTCTGTGCTCCTTAGTAATTTAAGCCATATTGGGAAATCAGATAAACTTAATTTATTTCAAACTCAGGCCTTAGGCATTACGTAAAATGATGTTGTCTTTCATGTGTGTGCCATATTTGCATGTATCTTTGTGATTTGGAAGGAGGGTACCACACTCACACCCAGGCTTAGTGTGTTTCCTTGGGAGGCGCATGGAGAGCTCAGTCCCAGAAGCCACGGCAGTGGGTTTCCTGACGGTGCCCTCCCAACCGGGAGCTGTTCTGACCTTGTCATGCAAAGTAGAAATAGGATTGGAAGTCGTCCTAATAACTTTTAGCCTAGGTCATAATTTCTGTGATGAAGAAAGACCCGCTATCATACCCTTCCTGTGGCTCTATGAGCTCTTACTCAGCCAGAAGGATACATTTCTCCCCAGATGTAGCCCAGGACCACAGGTTTGCCTATTTAGTCATGTGAGTGGTGGAAATAGAGGGTTTCTGGGTCCAGACCTGAGGGGTCTGACCAGGCTGGCTGATCGTTTGATGGAAAATGAGAAAGGGAAGTTGCACTCTACAAGGTGGGCCTCCTGAGAGATAGGAAGGGCAACAAAGCAACAAGAACAACAAAATGTTTCTTCATTTGACGTTTTGAATGGGCCTGTTTTACTTTGAGTTTTGTTTTGTTTGGAAATTCAGCAGGACAGAAGGAGGCAGGGCATTAGTCCTGTGACAGGAAGGACTTGAAGGCTTTGCCATTTGATCATTTGGCTTTGTTCATGTTGTGTGTAGGTTTTTTCTTTTTCTTCTCCTCTTCCTGGCAGCCATTCTTGACAGATTGCTGGCGCTGTCTTCCTCTGATGACATCCTTCCCAATAAAACATTTAAAGTACCATCTCCCCCTCCAGGATGCACTGTGAGGGAAGAGGTGATTAAGAGAGAGAGATGTTTGCGAAGTTCTGACCCTCACACCATCCTCTCTGGCAGAGGTGGGGTAAAAATTAGCTATATGACCTTCCTGACCCCAGCGTGTCTTATTAAGTCCTTTTGCTGTTCTGAACTGTCTCGAGAAAGGAACCAGAAAATTAAAAGGAGGCCTTGTGGACAGGCCAGAACATGAGTGCAGTTGCCCTTTTTCTTTCTTTTCTTTTTACTGGATTATGCCCTGAAGTGTAGCAGAGCTGGCAGCTCCGTGCATCCTTTGTGGGGTCATGAAATGAACCGTTGATAGGAAATATACCAAGTTCACATTTTCAGGTGGCGTGGTTGGAATTCACGGGGGTTGGGCTACACAACCTGTCATTCTCTTTACTAATTCCAGTAAGATTCTCTTAGGAGGCCTAAACATCCTGCAAAATTTGGAAAGGGTGCTCAGAGAGAGGCGTGGAAGGGGTTTTCTGAGGCAAGATATCTCGGACTGATTATCTCCTCTGTAAGGCTGGAGGTTTAGTGGCAGGTCTCCCAGAAAGAATATTCGAAATGGGCAAGTACGTAAATATGCAAAGAAGATGCTTAGTAATGTTAGAAAGGAATAAATTGTTAATATTACTAACGGAGATAGGTGTGGGCAAAGCTGAGTGGACCTTGGGCCAAAGAACACATGAAAACATGTCATGGATTTACATTCCAAATGCCCAGGCAAGACTTAGCAAGGATTTTTTTGCCCAGTCCTTCATTTCCCAGAACCTGTCTGTGGAAACCTCATCTTGGTAACTTGGACCAAATGACCTTCAGTGCCCCTGCCATGTCACTCTGGGGGCTTATGAAGGGGTATTAAATCTGTAAGTACCAACATACTGTAAACTCCAGACAGCATCTCCCTATAATAAGAGAAGCCTTCTGGATGGTCACGCTTCAAATGTTCTTCATATCCATGCTGTCCTTGGCTCTGATAACTGTGTACCACATTGATGAGGAAGAGATTAATCAGTAGAAAGTTAACAGTAAAACACCCACCAAAACTGACAGCAGGATATTAATGCAGGTATTAAATGCTAGTTTGTATTACCTTGATAATATGAACCATTTTGGCAAAAGACAAAGGTTCTTTTTATGAGATGTTTCTGTGAGTTGGCTGAACTAACTTCTCCCACTGCCATATGGTTTTTTTTGTTTTTTTTTTTTTTGCGGTACATGGGCCTCTCACTGTTGTGGCCTCTCCCGTTGCGGAGCACAGGCTCAGCGGCCATGGCTCACGGGCCCAGCCGCTCCGCGGCATGTGGGATCTTCCCGGACCGGGGCACGAACCCGTGTCCCCTGCATCGGCAGGCGGACTCTCGACCATTGCGCCACCAGGGAAGCCCTGCCATATGGTTTTGAAAAACTATGCCTCAAATGTAAAAAGAAAGGGTTCCTCCCATCGCCGGCCCCAACCTCACATCAGTTACAGGTTTTAAGAACAAATTGGTGAGTGTTTTATCTCATGTCGAAGACTAGATAAAATCTGCATTTTTGTTTCTTTTGCAATGTTGAGCATATTCAGATCCGTGGGAATGTGGACGTCAGCCCACCATCCTGCCTTTGACAGCCTCTGAACTGCCCACTGCCAGGCCCACCTTTCCTTCCTCAGTGCTGTTGATATGGCCATTGGAGCAGAGCTGTGTGGCCACTTAGTTGGAACATAAGGGCATTTTATTTATTTAATTTTATTTATTTATTTATGGCTGTGTTGGGTCTTCATTGTTGCACGCGGGCGTTTTCTAGTCGTGGCGAGAGGGGCTACTCTTCATTGTGGTGCACGGCTTCTCGTTGTGGAGCATCGGCTCTAGGCGCGCGGGCTTCAGTAGTTGTGGCACGCAGGCTCAGTAGTTGTGGTTTGCAGGCCCTAGAGCGCAGGCTCAGTAGTTGTGGCGCGTGGGCTTAGCTGTTCCTCGGCATGTGGGATCTTCCCAGACCAGGGATCGAACCCATGTCCCCTGCACTGGCAGGCAGATTCTTAACCACTGCGCCACCAGGGGAGCCCCCATTGGGGCATTTTAAAGGGCTTCCCAGGGACGATGCAGAAGGAAATAGTCTGATATGCCCCCTCCTATCGAAATGTTGCTGTTTGGGATTTGAACTAAAACTCACACCACCTTGAGAAACCAGGAAGCTGGTGCTGGGGCAGAGAGGTGGACGAGGCCTAGTGGGTGTTCTTGCCATCTCCCATGGGGGTGGTGAGCTCTCCCTAGTCCGTGGCCTTGCACCTGCTGACACACACCCCCCCAGGGGACACAGGGACAGTGTTGTGGGCAGCGGCTGTCGCTGTTCCCGTGTCTCAGGGTACTCCACCTGAGTGAAGTCCCCACACTCCAGGCGGGACAGAAGCTGGTGTGAGCACCTTCAGTGGCTTCAGAGCCAGACAAGGGACACATGTGGCTCAGCCCCCAGCAGTGAGCCTGAGGCGGGCCTCCTCCCAGGACAAGTTGCCTGGTTCTGAGCACAACAAAGAGCTCCCTCCAAGTCACCCGCCCTCACCCCACCTACCCCGTTACCATAGATCCCTGCCAATGTTCCCAAGCTTGGGAGAGCTTTTCTACCTCTTAAATCTCAGAGGCCTGCTCAGAATGCAAAGAGGATTCCTTCTCCTCTTCCCATCATACTCTATTACTACAGGGCCTCAGCAGATGGAAGCTGCCTTTTATATGCAAATATTCGGAACCCATTAATTCCCCAGTTCCTGCCACCTACCCTCCCTCTTGTAAGACCCTGTCTGTACCATCCAAATGGCAAATAGAAGTTCCTGCCCAACTAGAACTGTTGGCTTTAAGGCCAGTTTACAGCCTGAGGCCTGAAACGGACTTATTTTTGACACCCCAATCTGCTGATTCAGATGTGGTCTTGTGGGAAGAGACTCTACGAAAGGTGGATGACTGCGGGCAAAACTCTTGGTGGGGGAGAGAGGCCTTTTATGTCTAATGAGGGAAATGCTTTAGGAAGGTTCTGTTTACCCCAGCAGGACCTTTGAGGCATGCACTAGCATTATTCCAGATTCGAGAGGCTAAGGAGTTTTTCCCCAGCGCCCCCGATGTGGGCGGTCGTGCAGCCAGGCTGGGACCCGTGGCAACCCAGTCCACACCCGGGACCCTTCGTACACCCCACCGAAGAGGTGAAAGAGCTAAGAAGTGCCCAGAGGTGGCAAGGACGACAGAGACGATGGAGGATTGGCCCTCTGGCCTCCTTCCACCCTGACTTTAGCGTCAGTGGTTGTGAAAAGAGCCTCCGGCCTTCCCGTGGTCCTTCAGCCCCTCTTCCTTTTCTGCTTTTCTTCTCTCCCCTACTGTCCCTCCTCTGCTCCCTCTGGCTCGGCCCGAGGAAGCCTCTGCGCCAGGCCCTGTGCGCCTGCCAAGTCAGACCCCTCCCGACCGCCGCCCCTTTCAGCAGAGCTCGGCCGATCGATATGGAAAGCTTCAGCCAGAGAAGAAAAATGCTCTCAAAGTACAAAACTGGTCTCCCTGGGAGACTCTCCGTTAGGAGGGGTGAGTACCCCAGCTGCTCCCGTACTACTTCCCGGATGCGGTCTGACCAAGCCTTCCACGTGAGGCCCTCAGGCCGGGCCCTGCTGCCGCCCCACAACCAGCTTCCAGAATCACGGAGCTCCTCGGCCCCTCGTCATTCCGGCCGGGGTGTAACGGAATCCACGACGCTTTCGCTGTCATCCGCTGCGCCATGTTCTTCTCCGCTGCTCCCCTGTATGTTCTGTATTTGTATTCCATGTTTTGACTCAAATTCTCTCCCGCTGCCTCCTGCGCCCTTCAGTCTCTGGCACGTGTGCCTTTGTGTTCAGCACCAAACTCCGCAGAACCCTCCTGTCTTACTGCCACGTGAAGCAGTCTTTTTTGTTACCAAACCAGACAGCCCTTGTCAGGTAGAAATTGCAGGAGAATGAAATGGGGGAGAGGAGCAGCAGTCCTTTCCCTCCAGAGGAAATGTCTCTTCTTTTCCTCAGGTACCAGTCTTGATAGAAAGCAACCTTAAAGGTGGTTTCCTGCCTGGGGCAGATGGCGCTTGACTAAGGACGCTCGTGAGTTCTAAAGTGTCCGTCAGCCTGGCTGAGATGGGAGCTGGGGCCAAAGAAACCTTCTCCTAAGAACTGGGTGCCTGGGGTTGTGTTGAGGTGATCAGCTTATGAGGAAGGATCCCCACAAGTGGCCTCATTTTACCTAAACACCATTTGTGACTTCATTTCAACACCGTGTCTCCTGTAGCGTGAAGGAAACCAGTCCTAGAGTTCAGCTGTGCTGTTCGGTTCCTGCAGGCAGCATCTAAGCAGCGCCATTCAGTTGTCCGTGCAGACTGCTCTTTCACAGGGGGGACGCCGCATTCGCATTCGCCAGGGAAGCCTCGCAAAGAGAAGTCAGGTGGAGGAATCCGGCTCCCGGCCACAGTGTTGGAAGCAGTGGTCCAAGGCGTTCTCCCTAAGCTTCCCGCTCAGGTTGGGGCATCCTTCCTGCAGGACGTGGATGATGGCAAGAACCTGATGAAACTGAGGTTCTGTGAGGAGGGGGGTGGGTAGGCCCACCACACAGGAAAGTGTGAGGCTAAACCTCACACCACACGTAGGGTGTGGGGATCCTAAAGCCAAGAATCGCACCTACAACGTGTTCTAGAACTGGAAGAACCCATAACGTCCCCCAGTAAAGGCACACTTAAAAATCTCTGTAGATAACCCAAGGCACACGGTAAACAGCCCTACTGAAGAGAGGCTCCTATCTTACCTTCAAACCTACCACGAGAAAGGATAACTAGATACAACAGAGCCTTCCCTCTGTCCCCCCAAAGAAAACCTAACAGAACGGGATGAAAGAAACTTTAAACATGTACAAATAGAACCATAAGGTAAGAAGAGACGGATTTGGAAAAGAACCAAATAGAAATTTGCAATGGTGAAAAATAAGTCATTGAAATAAAGTAACTCGCTGAATGGAGAGAATAGTAAACTGCTAAAGTATGAATTAGTGAACTGAAAGATATTACCAAGAGATTTTAAAAAAACAGGAAAGAGGTTGAAATCTGGAACGTAAAATGAGAAGGATCTAACAGGAGGAAATATAAAATTATGGAGAAAACATAAAAAATAGAGGGGAGTCAGCATTCAAAAAGTTCATGGTTGAAAATTTTCCAGAATCAGAAATATCTTCTCAGTTTGAAGGGGTAAAACTAATTTCCAACCATGATAAATAAAAAGAAATCCTCATTATTATGTCTCAGTGGAACTTCATACCATCAACAACAAAATATCAACAATAACAATTTAATAAGCTACCAATGAGAAAAGACGTTTACTTATAAAAAAAAATGAAACAAGGGTTTCTCTGGTGGTGCAGTGGTTAAGAATCCGCCTGCCAATGCAGGGGACACGGGTTTGAGCCCTGGTCTGGGAAGATGCCGCGGAGCAACTAAGCCTGGGCACTGCCAACTGCTGAGCCTGCGCTCTAGAGCCTGTGAGCCACAACTACTGAAGCCTGCACGCCACAACTACGGCAGCCCACGTGCCTAGAGCCCGTGCTCTGTAGCAAGAGAAGCCACTGCAATGAGAAGCCCATGCACTGCAACGAAGAGTAGACCCCACTCGCCGCAACTAGAGAGAGCCCGTGCACAGCAGCAGACCCAAAGCAGCCAAAAATAATAAATAAATTTATTTAAAAAAAATGAAACAAGACAGACTTCTCAACAAGAGAGGTCAGAAAAGATGAAATATTATGTCCAAACTGCTAAGGTAAAATAAGTCAGTCTAGAATTCTATACCTGATAAAGCTATGATCCAAGATTAAAGGCAAAAATAAAGATTTTTGTGGCCCCAAAACTTGGTGAGTTTATCCCTCACAGACCACTGTTAAAAGCATTACTAAAAATGTACTTCAACAGAAGGAAATCAAGTCCAGAAGAAAGGAATGGACTTCGAAAAGCAAAGAAGTTACTATGTTGGTTTATATACATCATAACAATTACTTAATAGGAGTTTAAAAACAAGGCAAAATTAAAATACTAGGCAATAACATTACAGATGAAAGAAGGCATTCTAATATCTTTTTATTTTCTGGAGAAGGACACAAATATTGATTGACATATATTAAAAACTTAAGCATAGCTGCTAAAACAACAGAAATAATCAGTTCTCAACTAGTAGAGAGAGGAAAAAGGTATTCAAGAAAGCAAACAACCTGACAGAAATCAAAGGAAGGAAAAATAGAAAATACTAAATAAACTTTATGTATGTATGTGTGAATGGTGGCAAAAATAAATTCAGAATAGCGGTTTTTACAACAGGTTTAACGTGCATCTTAGTAACTATAAAGGTGAGATTTTATTTTAATTAGCCATCTACCAATAATGAAATACACTTTAAATAATACAAAGTTTAGAAGTCCTACAGTGCCTTGTGGAATTTATCATTGGCGAATATCAGGTTGAGAAGGTAGCACTGAAAACGACTACGATTTCTTACTTAAGAGACTGGGGACAGCATTAACTAAGGATGATAGATGAGAAAGTCCCACCTTGGCAGTGAAAGTAAGTTAACGTTTATTGACTCTTCCTGAGTCCTAACTGGGGCCTACCAAGGAAAGTAAGAAGAGCTGTGCCATGTGTCATGGAAGCCCAGACATAGGAGAACTTGGAGTGTGCCGTGGTGTGGTGGGCAAGCCAACCTCAACACCTCCCACCTCTGCAAACAAAAAGGAGAACTCAGAAGAATAGACAGGAGATGTCAAGAATAAAGAAGATGGCCAGAAGTACGGTGTCTGTGCTGGAGAAAGGTCAAGTGGAATGAGCACGGAGAAGTGTAGGAGGCTGGATTAGCAGGGTATTGGGCCTACTGGTAAGAAATGAAGGAAGAAAAAGGGAAGTAAGAAATGGAGGAAGCAAAAATGGGTCTTCTCTCTCTTGAGAGTTCACCGAAGGGAAGACAGAATGGATGACAGAGAGAAATGCAGGCTCAAGGGACGTTATCTTGGCATAGGCAATAACCAGTTTTGAGAAGAAAACCTTAATTTTCTAGAGCCCTTGGGTTTCCTGGGTAACCATCTTTTCTAGGTGACCTAATGCTGCTTTTTAAAATACCAAAGCTAATTTTGACCATTTTTTCAATACCCAAAGTCTCCAGCAATAGCAATATCTGGATGGTCTCTTGCCTTTAACTATGGATGATGCTCTTATGTGACTTAAATAAAATGAGGTAGGCACTGTTTTGATTTTAACTTTTTTTAACTGAAGTATACTTGATTTATAATATTGTGTTAGTTTCAGGTGTACAGCAAAGCGATTCAGTTTTAAATGTATTTTTTTCAGAATCTTTTCCATTATGGGTTATTGCAAGATACTGAATATAGTTCCCTGTGCTACACAGTAAATCCTTGTTGTCTATCTATTTTATATATAGTAGTATGTATCTGTTAATCCCATACTCCTAATTTATCCCCTCCCCCCTTTCCCTTTTGGTAATAACCGTAAGTTTGTTTTCTATGTCTGTGAGTCTGTTTTGTAAATAGATTCATTTGTATTATTTTTTGGATTCCACATATAATATTTTTCTTTCTCTGCCTGACTTTATTTAGTATGATATTCCCTAGGTTCATCCATGTTGCTGCAAACGGCAATATTTCATTCTTTTTTATGGCTGAGTAATGGTCTATTGTGTGTGTGTATACACACACACAAACACACACACACCCCACGTCTTTTTTATCCATTCATCTGTTAATGGGCACTTGGGTTGTTTCCATGTCTTGTCTATTGTAAATAGTGCTGCTGTGAACACTGGGATGCATGTATCTTTTCAAACTAGAGTTTTCATCTTTTCTGGACATATGCCCAGGAGTGGGATTGCCAGATCATGTGGTAGCTCTATTTTCAGTTTTTTTAAGGAACCTCCATCCTGTTCTCCATAGTGGCTATACCAATTTGCATTCCCACCAACAGTGTAGGAGGGTTCCCTTTCTCCACACACTCTTCAGCATTTATTGTTTGTAGACTTTTTTAAAAAATTAATTTATTTAATTAACTTTTTTTTGGCAGCGTTGGATCTTCGCTGCTGTGTGCAGGCTTTCTCTAGTTGCAGTGAACGGGGGCTACTCTTCGTCGTGGTGCGCATGTTTCTCTCGTTGCGGAGCACGGGCTCTAGACGCACCGGCTTCAGTAGTTGTGGTTCACGGGCTTTAGAGCGCAGGCTCAGTAGTTGTGGCTCGCGGGCTCTAGAGCACAGGCTCAGTAGTTGTGGTGCACGGGCTTCGTTGCTCCGTGGCATGTGGGATCTTCCTGGACCAGGGATTGGACCCATGTCCCCTGCATTGGCAGGCAGATTCTTAACCACTGTGCCACCAGGGAAATCCTGTTCATTTAACCTTTCATTTAACCTTGTTCTGATCTCAGCCATTGCCCCATGACCGCCAGACCTGTGATTACCACAGAGACCGGTCCTGACTTCCTTCATCTGTTTTTTTAACATTTTTAAGTAACTTCCTTTTGCTGCCAGCCATCTTTTCTCTTACTTGCCATAATCTTCTGTGTCTAGTTTGCTCATGAGCTGAGTTAAGGTGTGTTCAGCCCTGACAGATGAATCTACGAACTAGTATATTGCCTCAGCCAGCTTTCTGAACTCGAAAGGCTAAGGTCTAGACCCTGGTCAATCACTAGGGTAATAAACATCAACTGATATTGATGGTAGCCTTTCCCTGTGAGGTTTTATCTCAGACATACAATTCAATATAAACCCAAGAGTAACGTGGGGTGAGCATCTGAGAGCTCTTCTGAATATAGTATATGAGTGGCAGTATGTGGATAAGGGGGCATGTATTTGCCTCTTTGGAGTCCTTTCTGTTGATTTCGTGATCCCAGTAGGAAGGGAATCCTCAGAAGGCTAACTGGTGGCCCCTTCCCTCAAGTGTAACTGGAGATACTTCTGCCTCAAAACGGATAATTCTCTCAATAAGGATAGAAAAAGGTGTCTCTCCTACTCACCTACCACCCATCCTCTAGGAGGAAAGTCACTTATTTTGTATTAACTAAAATAGCCTCTCTCTGCCACCTTTAGTGTGTGCTACACCTCTCTCTGCCTGGGCTGTCTGAGTAGACTTGAGTCTCAGAGACTCCACAGCCTGGAATCTTGACAATCCTGAGATTATTTGCTACAGACCTTGTTCTTAAGTAATGTAACAATGGGGCTAGATGCAGGTCTCTTTTAGCATGAGAGTCGCTTAATCCATAAGGGGTTTTAACAGAAGAAATGCAAGAGGCTTCTGGTGTTCTGAATCCCATAACTCACAGTTCTGAAGGCAAGGCCGAGTGACATTCCAAGCAGGGAAAGGCCACAGTAACATCAGGGTGGTCTGTTGTTTAAGGTCCACAGGCTGGCTTCCAAGAGGCCTTCCTTACAGGGTGACATTTATTATCTTGGTGATTTACCAGAGGCTGGCTTTTAGCTTCTTAGGTTCGGAAACTGGTTTAACCAACACACAAAGAACAGATTCATTATCAGAGCTGGGCTCACCTTAACCAAGCTTTCATGATTGATCTGCAAACTGAAGAAATGCCAGTTGACATTTATATGGAGAAATTGGACTGACGTTCTTAAAGTACAAATGACTAGCTCACTCTTTCTCTGTCGGCAGGCCACACAGGGAGGCAGATCATAATTAGAAGGTTATATGGTGAACATGAAATCAAAATCGAGGGAAACTGTATATTCTATGGCAGAAGCTAAGAGTCATCCATCCTCACTAAATATGGTCCTAACAGTGGAACTAAATTTCTTTGAAATCTGTTGGATAAGACTCCCTCTGCCTCAATCTGTATTTGGACAGACACCTGCCAATGTTTTTGTCTCTTTGTTTTAGGCCTCCAGGCTAACCTAGGCTACATACACCCAAATCACCTCCCACATTAGTCTTTTTCTAGATTTTAATGCTTTCCATCCATTTATGGCATAGTCATTAATTCTTCTTTGAGTTTATGCTCTAAGTCTCAGTGAGCAATCTTATTTTCAAATTCTTGGGGATCCCTCACTGTACTTACAGTGGTGAAGAGAGAAGAGTGTGGCATTGATGAGACGGTGGATGGTACAGCTTGACCACACCGAGGTTTCCCAGTCATGTACCAATAAAACCTTTGCATTTTTACTATGCTCCTTTGCTACCTGCGCTATCATTAACATTTTTCTTTCAATCAACTCACTTTTTAAAAACTATTTAAAAAGGAGATTTACCCCTACCATAAGTGGAAAGTGACGATCCTTTGTCCTAAAAGCAATGTGGCTCTAAAAATAAACATTGGAAACAAAAGTTCTTATTTTTCCCGTATACTTTTTTAGCTACACACTGTTTGCTGTAGAAAGCTCTGAGCCTGAGCAGATATGTGTTAAAGATACACCAGCACAAAACTGGGACTCTTTTGTTGACATCAAAATTCTCAAAAGAGGACTGAAAAGCAGAACAATTTAGGAGGTTATTTATTGTATGTAGAATCTTGTCCCTCTACCACCTAACTAGTAGTCTCACATTAGGCATCACACATTTGGGAAAAAGATGGCCTAGGTTTTTGTGACTTTAAGGATGTTTGAAAACAGTTCATACAGCTGTAGTGATGCCTCCTTCCCAGCCTCTCCTGACCCCCGATTCTGCCTGATGCCACACTGACAGTCTCATTCCTGCCTCTCCCTGTACAGGTACACACTGGCGGCTCAAGACCTGGTGATGCGTGCCCGTGGCGTCCTGAAGGACAGAGGATGGCGGATATCCAATGACCGACTGGGCTCAGGAGATGACATCTCTGTATATGTCATTCCTTTAATACATGGAAACAAACTGTCATGAAAACAGCCCAGGGTTTTAGAAGGACAGAAGGGAAGAAAGCTGGGATGCCTCTGGGCAGGGCGGGGCTGGGAAGTGCCCCAGCAGAGTTCCAGATGATGCCACCTCTTCCCTGCCCAGGTGGGAAGCTTGCTGCTGAAAGGCCTCTGGCTGAGCTCCAAGAGGACCCTCGGGCTTCAGTTTCCTCTTTAGTAACAGGTCTGGATACTCAACAAGAGCAAAACATAAAGGCTACGACTGAGTGCTGTGTTTCTGTCGGTTCCTTTCATAGGCCTCCTAGGCGGCCATTGCCCATTTGGGGGCACATCCATCATATTTATTTTATCCAGAGTAGCTGGGGCAGCCCTTTGCGGGTGTCACTGGCAGAAGACTCTTCCGCCTGCCAAGCTGCCAACTTCCCTACGGGTTAAAAGTGCTGCATTGGAGAGTTGGGGATCATGCCTCAGAAGATGTAAGCGCCCATCTTCTAGTAAGCCTGAGATTTATTTCAGGGAACACTGTGTGTGTGTGTGTGTGTGTGTGTGTGTGTGTGTGTGTCTCTCTCTCTCTCTCTCTCTCTCT
>NW_020185339.1:18935373-18972065 GCF_003031525.2 Neophocaena asiaeorientalis asiaeorientalis
CTCTCTCTCTCTCTCTTCTGTTTTTTGGTGCCGGTGGGGTGTGGCAGGGAATTTTTTTTTTTTTGACATTCCTTGAATCTTGTTTTCCTTCCATAGAACAGGTCTGGGACTTTCCAGGCCCCTGTTGAGGAATCTGTGTGTCCAAGTCCAGCCCAGACTGTCCCCATATCCCGTAGCCCACACCACCCAGGCCGCCATCTGGAGCGGTGCCCTGGCTGATGGAGTTCAGTCTTTGTTATGTAACAGTTTTTCCCTGAGTTGCATTTTCTCACCAAATCAGTGTGTTTTTGTGGAAATATGGGTGTTTCTCTGGACCCACAGTTCCTCTGTCATCTTCAAGGGCCCCCCCTGGTGTGGGTGAGGTCTCTCCGGGAGAGTCTGGATTTCGTTTCTGGAACGGTTGGCCCTCCCCCACCCGCTGTGCCATAGGGACAGACACAAAGCAGAGTTGAAGCGAGCAGGTTAAGAGGTTCCTTGTATCAGTCAGTTCACCACACCCCATCTGAGGACCACTCCTCCATCTGGATCCAGGTTCCGTGGACCAGCACCGTCCCCAAGCCCCCTCCAAGTAACATGTTGAGAAGAGTTCTGTCAAGCGCTGTCTCTGCCTCCCCATCATATCTGGGCAAGGCCCGCTCGGAGTGGCCGTTTGATAAAAGTGAATTTGAATCAGGCTGACTGGTCATTCTCAGGCTGGACCCTCTGTTCCTTCTCCACGGAATCATGTCCCAGCCCCCCAGGTACCGAGACCCCTGTTCCCACTGTCACTCCACCTCTGGGTGTTCCTCACAAGGGCAGCGGCAGCCAGCGTATCAGACCTCCCTGGTGCATCTCGGCCGGGAGGACTCGCAAAATAGATTTTTAGAAACCACTTTTAGGCAGACCGCTTCTGGGCATGGGGGACCTTATAGAGCAGCGTCCAATCACCGAGTCTTCTCCCTGCAGACCTCCTGTGGTAGCGTCACCATCTTGACTACTTTTTGTAATAAGACGTGCTTCCCACCCATGAAAGACAGAGGTCATTGGTGTGATTCCCCCCAGAAGGCTGGAGAGCCAGTTCCACTTCTCCTGTTTGTTCAGTCCCTTCCGCAGAGGGGAGGACAGGAACCTTTCCTCTGGGTAGTGGGTCGCCTGCGCTTACATTCTTGGAATGTAGCTATTTTCTTAGGAATGTCCTGGAGCCTTCCTGCTTCGGAATGTATTCATCCCACAGTGTGGAGACAACCGCTGGTCTGGCAGGTGAAGTATGGCAGGAATTCACCCACCGAGTGTTTGCCAAAATGTTGTTTGGGAAGAACTGGACTCACTGGTCCCTTGTCGGGAGTCATCGTCATCTGACGGCTTCCCTCCTCCTTCAGGAAATCTTAGCCACCCCCAGCGTCTCTGTGGGGAGAAGTCTGTGGTAAACCATTTGCTGCCCTAGCAGAACAAGATGCTCTGGGGAAACAGGCAGGCATCCTACAACAGCGTGGTCCGCTTTCTGTTGCTGCTCTGACTCTTAGAACCACGTACGAATTCGGAAATGAGAAAGTTGTACATGGAGGGCTCTGAGCTGCCTTCTTTGAGAGGCTGTCCTCACAAGCAGTCACCTCTCCCCCGTGTTTCCACTGCCTTTCACTTCTTTTATTTCCTGGGCTTCTATCTGGGCCCTACCTTGAGCTTCTCTGGTTTTACTCAAGGCACCAGAGTCAGAGTTTGCATGTGCATATCATAGAGATGTCATGACAGCCTGGACTCAATTCTCCAATTCATTTCCTGCCAAGGCATATCTCAGCAAAAACTCTGGAAGCCCCTGATTCAATTTATCCTAAAGTTTTGAGTATTTAGTCCTACTGGATTTAGTTAGAAAGGTGTCCAGGAATTCTCCTCATAAGCCCCCTTGGGTGGAAAGATCTTAGTAGCAAGCTGAAGCCATGTTGTCAGTTTGGGGGATTGGAGGGAAGCCACAAATGAGATGAATAAATCAAATGTGGAAAAAAAATGATTTGTTAATGCCCGCGGCAGGTCTGCCCAGCACCGATATTGCTCTGTGAATTGAGCTTACTCAGTTTTAGCCTCATTTTTCCCCCTTGGAGCATTCCTGGAAAGGTCAAAAGGCAACACACTCAAAATTCTGCAGAACATATTTATACGTGGTTCTGTGATCTTGCGTCTCTGACTTACAGTCAAGTCTGCTTGCCCTAGTAGCCTCAAAGGAAGTCTTATTTAATAAAAAGCTTTCGATTTCCTAGTCAAGTCTTTACGGTTATCTGGGGGGGAGGGGTGTGGCCACTTCCTTGAATGAAAGCCTCTCTCAGTTCTAAATCTCTTTGCTGGACTGGCACTTGCTCTTCAGAATATTTGGTGACACTCTTTTCCTTAAAGAGAGCAAACTTGCCCTCCATCCACACTGTGGCATTTTGTCAGGCAACAGGCAAACCTGTGTTCTCTCAAAACCTGAAATCGGAGCAGTACCAGACCCAGAAAACTGGAGGGTGTGTTCTCCTGTGGTTGAGCTTGCCTAACTGCTGTTCTTACAGAGGGAACAGAGAAGTGAAAGTCGGGCTAGGCCAAGTACTCAGCTGTCTAATATGACAGAGCCCCCAAAGTGGGAATTTGTTATTTTCCACAGTTTACAGTTTTGGGGAATTTGGGGTATTTAATTTTTTAATCCCTAGCAATTTACCTCCATTAGGCTGCATGAGGTCAGCTGTGCTCATTCTTTTTGTGCTCTTCTAAGTATTCATTTACTTCTTGGAAAGAATCACAGCTGTCAGTAGATACTGGTGGGCAAGGATGAGAGTCCCAGTATCCAGAGTTGGCCTCAGATCTTGGCCATTCGGGCAGGGTTTTCAGTTCACCAAGAGCACTAGCGTGGAAACACTTGGAAAAAAATCTCTCACATCTTTACGACTCTGGTCTAACCTCCTTCCTCATCTGCCAATCAACTTTATTTACAAGGCCACGGGTAGTCAGTGGTTTTCTTTCCACCACAGTCTGAGGATCCTACCTTTCCTTAAGCAGCTCCACTGTTTTCAGACTGAACATGTTAAACTTTAATGAGATTCTATTTTTGGTAAGTTCGTGCTATTGGGACACATGAAGAAAGCAGTGAGAGTCACTATCTATGCAGAAACCCACCAGGCTGACCCTAAAAGGTAGCAGATCTAAGAAAATACTAAAACAGTGTCTGGCCACCGGACAGAATTTTACATTAGGAACTTGGATTTTTGAAGATTTTCAGTTGCAGAGACGTGTCACAGCCTGTGCGCCATAAGCCCCCCAAGTGTACTTTGGTTCTGTGTTGGGTGATGTGACTTATGTGCATACACTGGGATTTTTCAAGGGACACTACATGAGCAGCCCCACCTGCCTCTTCTGTAAGTACCGTGGTGGCTCTTTGTGGTTTGAGTGTCAGTCCAGGGAGTGCTGCTCTTTATAATCCACATGATTTGTGTAAATAGCTTTAATTTTGCCTTTGAGTCTTAGATGTTTTGTTTATGTAGCGCCCAGGTAGACAGTGACCAAATGAGGCTTTAAATGTATTGTTTTCTACTGTGATGTACTTGAAGGAGAATCTCGTGTCCTCCACTCTTCCAGTCTTCCATAGTATTTTGTGTTTGGGGTGTCCTGAGGTTACTCTATTACTCCTGTTTTGCCTCCACTTTCTTTGTTTCTTTCGGAAACCCAGGGAGGTCCACAGTGGAGATCATTTGTAAGGAATGTATCATGGTCTGGATTTCCAAGAAAATACCCTACGTACAGTGAATGAGAGGAATCTGCCTGAAAATGGTTTCGGAACCATGTACCTTTATGCTTTGTGATTGTGAAACCTTGACTTTTGTAACCCAAAAATGAAAACCGTTTAGTAAAGGGGATCTATTTTGTGTGTTTTGAAACTTAGGTGCAATGTTCCCTGGAAAAAGCTAGAGAAATGTATATGCTCAATGCCATTTTAAAATAAAATATTATACATATGTATATAGGACACCTTTAGCAAAACCTTTTTGTGTCATTTCGTTTAATTCACTAAGAAGTGTCTTCATACCAGGTAGTGGAATGAGTTGAGAGGGTCATGGCCTCATGGGGAGTCATCAACTGTGAACAGATTCAAAATCAGACGGGAATGGATGCCAACACTATAAATCTTCACAGGAATCAGCAGTAAGAGCTGTACATTTCACCAGTGCCTTTAGAACTACCATGGATATTACTCCCAAGAACTACTCCCAACAGGTAATTCTTTTTTTTTATTTATTGAGGACAACTGACAGCATTATATTAGTTTCAGGTGTATAGCATAACGATGCAGTGTGTACATATTGTGAAACGATCATCACATTAAGTCTAGAGAACATCCATCACCATACAGCATTACTAACTTTTTTTCCTTGTGATGAGAACTTTTTTATTTTTTTTTGCGGTACGCGGGCCTCTCACTGTTGTGGCCTCTCTCGTTGCGGACCACAGGGTCCGGACGCGCAGGCTCAGCGGCCATGGCTCGCGGGCCCAGCCGCTCCGCAGCATGTGGGATCTTCCTGGACCGGGGCATGAACCCGTGTCCCCTGCATCGGCAGGCGGACTCTCAACCACTGCGCCACCGGGGAAGCCCAGAACTTTAAAGATTTACTCTCTCAGCAACTTTCAAGTACGTACTACAGTGTCATTAGCAAATACTATGCAATTATAGTATAGTCACCATGTTGTACATTACACCCCCAGGATTGATTGATTTTATAACTGGAATTCTGTACCCATTTCACCAACTTCCCAACCCTGTGCCTCTAGCAACCACCAATCTGTTCTCTGTATCCATGAATTCGGTTTTTTAAAAATCATTCAGGTTCCACATATAAGTGAGATCATACAAGATTTGTCTCTCATAAGACATAGCATAATGACTTGGCGTGATGCCCCGAAGGTCCACCCGTGTTGTCACAAATGGCAAGATTTCATTCTTTTTTATGGCTGAATAATATTCTATTAT
This sequence comes from Neophocaena asiaeorientalis asiaeorientalis, assembly GCF_003031525.2. Classification (NCBI taxonomy): domain Eukaryota; kingdom Metazoa; phylum Chordata; class Mammalia; order Artiodactyla; family Phocoenidae; genus Neophocaena; species Neophocaena asiaeorientalis. Next base: position 18,940,340 of record NW_020185339.1, read on the forward strand.
AGCTCCATCCCTATCCCTATCATCAATCTATCTACAAAAATACATACACACCACAGTTTCTTTATCCATTCATCCTTTGAGGGACATTTAGGTTGTTTCCATATCTGGGCTACTGTAAATAATGCTGCAGTGAACATGAGGGTACATATAACTTTTTAAATTAGTGTTTTCATTTTCCTTGGAGAAATACCCAGAAGTGGAATTCTGGGATCATATGGTAGTTCTATTTAATTTTTTGAGAAATCTCCATACTGTTTTCCATAGTTGCTGCACCAATTTACGTTCCCAACAACCTTTTTCCCCACATCCTGCTAACACTTATTATTTCTTGTCTTTTTGATAATAACCCTTCTGAGAGGTATGAGGTGACGTCTCATGGTTTTGATTGGCATTTCACTGATGATTAGTGATGCTGAGCCTTTTTTCATGTACCTGTTGGCCAGCTGTATGTCTTCGTTGGAAAAATGTCTATTCAGATCCTCTGCCCATTTTTTAATTGATTTTTTTTGAGTTGTATGAGTTCTTTATATATTTTGGATATTAACCATTTATCAGATAAACGTCTACGATTTGTAAATATTTTCTCCCATTTAGTAGGTTGCTTTTTCATTTTGTTGATGGTTTCCTTTGCTGTGCAGAAGCTTTTTAGTTTGATGTAATCCGTCTTGTTTATTTTTGCCTTGGGTGCCAAATCCAAAAAATGTTTGCCAAGACCAAGGTCAAAGAGCTTATTACCACCTACGTTTTCTTCTAGGAACCTTATGGCTTCAGGTCTTTACGCTCAAGTCTTTAATTGTTTATGGTGTAAGTAGTGGTCCAGTTTCATTCTTTTGCATGTGGCTGTCCAGTTTTCAATGCACCATTTATTGAAAAGAGTGTCCTTTCCCCAATGTATATTCTTGGCTCCCCTGTTACAAATTAATTGACCGTATATTGCATGAGTTTATTTCTGAGCTCTCTATTCTGTTCCACTGATCTGTGTGTCTATTTTCATGCCAATACCATACTGTTTTGATTACTATAGCTTTGTAATAAGAGTTTGAAATCAGGGAACATGATGTTTACAGCTTTTTTCTTCTTTCTCAATGTTTCTTTGGCTATGCAGGGTTTTTGTGGTTCCATATAAATTTTAGAATTGTTTGTTCTATTTCTGTGGAAAATGCCATTGGAGTTTTGATAGGGATTGCGTTGAATCTGTAGATTGCTTTAGGTAGTAAGGACATTTTAACAATATTAATTCTTCCAGTCCATCAACACAGTATATCTTTCCATTTATTTGTGTCTTCAATATCTTTCATCAGTGTCTTATAGTTTTCAGTGTACAGGTTTTTCACCTGCTTGGTTAAATTTATTCCTAGGAATTTTATTCTTTTTGATACAATTGTAAATGTGATTGTTCCTTTAATTTCTCTTTCTGATAATCTGTTATTAGTGTATAGAAATGGAACAAATTTCAATGTACTAATTTTGTATCTTGCAACTTTACTGAATTCATTTATTAGTTCTAACAGTTTTGTAGAAAGTCTTTAGGGTTTTGTTTTGGTTTTTTTAACATATACTATCATGTGATTTGCAAATACTGACAGTCTTACTTCTTTCTTTCCAATTTGGATGCCTTTTCTTTCTCTTGCTTAATCTCTCTGGTTATGACTTCCAACACTATGTTCAATAAAAGTGGCAAGGTGGGCTTCCCTGGTGGCGCAGTGGTTGAGAGTCCGCCTGCTGATGCAGGGGACACGGGTTCATGCCCCAGTCCAGGAAGATCCCACATGCCGTGGAGCGGCTGGGCCCGTGAGCCATGGCCGCTGAGCCTGCGCATCCGGAGCCTGTGCTCCGCAGTGGGAGAGACCAGAGCAGTGAGAGGCCCGCGTACTGCAAAAAAAAAATAATAATAAAATAAAATAAATAAATAAAAAGTGGCAAGAGTGAGCATCCTCATCTTGTTCCTAATCTTAGAGGAAAAGTTTTCAGCTTTTCACCACTGAGTATGATGTTAATTATGGGCTTGTTATATATGGTCTCTATTCAGGTAAATTCCCTCTGTATCCACTTTGTTGAGGGTTTTTTATCATAAATGGATGTTGGAATTTTGTCAAATGCTTTTTCTGCATCTATTGAGATGATCATATAATTTTTATCTTTCATTTTGTTACTGTGATGTATCACATTGTTTTGTGGATATTGAACCATCCTTGCAACCTTGGAATAAATTCCACTTGATCATGATATATGATCCTTTTAATAATGTATGGTTGAATTTGGTTTACTAATATTTGTTGAGGATTTCTGCATCTATGTTTATCAGGGATGTTGGCCTATAATTTTCTTTCCTGGTGATGTCCTAATCTGGTTTTGGTATCAGGGTAATACTGGCCTCATAAAATGAGTTTGGAAGTGTTCCCTCCTCTTTTTTGGGAAGAGTCTGAGAAGGATTAGTATTAATTCTTCTTTGAAAGTTGGTTAGAATTTACCAGTGAAGCCATCTGATCCTGGACTTTTGTTTTTCTTGGGAGGTCTTACTGATTTAGTCTCCTTACTAGGAATTGGTCTGTTCGGACGTCCTATTTCCTCATGATTCAGTCTTGGAAGGTTGTATGTTTCTAGGAATGTATCCATTTCTTCTACGTTGTTCAATTTGTTGGCATATCATTGTTCATAGTAGTCTCATGATCCTTTGTATTTCTGTGGCATCAGTTGTAATGTCTCCTCTTTAATTTCTTTCAGCCCTCTCTCTTTTTCTTTTGATGAGTCTCACTAAAGGTTTGTCGATTTTTATCTTTCAGAGAACCAGCTCTTGGTTTCATTGAAATTTTCTATTCTATTACTTCATTTCTATTCTTAGTCTGTTATTTTATTTATTTCTGCTCTGACCTTTGTTATTTCCTTCTTTCTACTAACTTTGGGCTTTTTTTGTTCTTTTCTAATTCCCTGAGGTATTAAGTTAGATTGTTTGAGATTTTCTTGTTTCATGAGGTATACATTTATCACTATGAACTTCCTTCTAAGAACTGCTTTTGCTGCATCCCACAGGTTTTCATGTGTTATACTTCCATTTTCACTCGTCTCAAGGGTTTTTTTATTTCTCTATGGACCCACTGATTTTTTTCAGTAGCTTGTTTAATTGCCACGTATTTGTGAATTTTCCAATTTTATTCTTGTAATTGATTTCTACTTTCATAGCACTGTGGTCAGAAAATATGCCTGATATGATTTCAGTCTTCTTAAATTTGTTAAGCTTTTTTGTGGCTTAACACATGGTCTATCCTGGAGAATGTCCCATGCACACTTGGAAAAAAATGTATGTTCTATTGCTATTGGATGGAATGTTTTGTATATGTCTGTTACGTCCACCTTGTCTAATGTGTCATTTAAGGCATATGTTTATTGATTTTCTGTCTTAGTGATCTCTCTATTGATGTGGGTTATTAAAGTCCCCTACTATTACTGTATTGCTGTCTGTTTCTCCCATTAGGTATGTTAGTATTTGCTTTGTACATTTAGGTGCTCCTATGTTGTGTGCATAAATATTTACAAATGTTATATCTTCTTGTTGAATTGACCCTTTTAGCCAAAGGAGTATTCTTTTTTTATATATATATAGTGATCTTGGGGTCTTCTTATTTATTTATTTATTTTTATTTTAGGCTGTATTGGGTCTTCGTTTCTGTGTGAGGGCTTTCTCTAGTTGTGGCAAGTGGGGGCCACTCTTCATTGCAGTGCGCGGGCCCCTCAGTATCGCGGCCTTTCTTGCTGCGGAGCACAGGCTCCAGATGCGCAGGCTCAGTAGTTGTGGTTCATGGGCTTAGTTGCTCCGCGGCATGTGGGATCCTCCCAGACCAGGGTTCAAATCGGTGTCCCCTGCATTAGCAGGCGGACTCTCAACCACTGCGCCACCAGGGAAGCCCCCAAAGAGGTATTCTTAAGTGAGAGGGCTAGTGACCAGTATCCTTGCTGAAGACAGTAAGACTCAAGACTCCCCTTTGTCATTTAAGCATTTTTAAAAATTACAAAGTGTTAGTAAAATGTACCATCTTATAGAGAAAAGTTACCTTACAGGTGGGACAAGACACCAAAAAATGCTAATTCTGCTTACTTCTAGAGTCCAGCAAGTTAAAGTAATGTAGAAAACGCCGACACAATGTTAAAAATAATCAAAGGATTGATTCACAAAATAAAGCTAAAAAGTAGACTATAGCTCATCTGAAGCTTAGGTCAGAAGAGCAGACTAGATTTAAAAAAAATACATTAAAAATGATTTCATTGCAAAGTCTACCCAGCTCTTTTCACCTTCACGTTTACCCTAATGCTTATGGTGTCTCCTCCTCCCTACTCAATAGCAAAAACTAATGAAAAGTCAATCTTTGGATTAGATATATTTGAGACATTTTTTTCTCTGTTGAAGGTGGAGGAGTCTTCTAGCATTCTCTCACGAGTAGTGCTTAGCATATCAGATTACCTCTTGAAAGTCGTAGTAGACTGTCACCAAAGCTGGCTGCCAACTATGCCTTCTATGTTGGTTTGCAAATGCTCCTTTTCTTATCAAGAGGTGGTATTTGTATCCCCATCCCTTGAATTGGTCTGGCCTGTGACCTGCGTTGATTAATAGAATGAAGAAATGACACTCCGAGAATTCCAAGCCTAGGTCTCTAGAGGTCTGATACCATAAGTGAGGCCCAGCCACTTCTCAGCTGTTTAAGCCATTCCAGCTGAGTTCACAGACATCACAGGACAGGGAGGAAAACCATCCACACTGAGCCCTGCCCGGATTCCTGATCCACAGAAACATGAGCAAATAAATGGTTTTGGTTTCAAGCCACTAACATTTGGGTAGTTTATGATACAGCAATAGATAACTGAAACAAAGTATAGACAACCTGGCTCTGGAGGATTTGGGGTAAAGTGATTAAAAATACCAACTAAAAGAAGAAAATGGCATTGAGAAAGTACATTTGTAACTTGGGAAGTAATCCTCCTTTTGGAACCTGGTAGAGTGAATGAATGGGGGAAACAAACTTATAGCAATAATGCAGAGACTCTAATGTGGCTGTGATGGTATCTTAGCAAGAGTTCTCCTCCACACCTATGTTTTGTTTCTTTGTGCAGCTTAAAATGAGCGTGAGTAAGCCAGGAAAATTATGACTATTGGGGCTGTGACTCTAGACCAGGGAAACAAAAGGTCTTTAAGCTCTCAATAATGATAAGCCCATCCCATGGTGTACCTTTATGACTGTTGGGAGAGTCAAGTGGTTCTTTGGCTCCCAAGACTGTTGCTTGAGAGTGTTAGCTTATATCTGAGTAGAAACATAATTTTAAAATTGTGAGGATGAGAATTTAAAAAAATTCTCATCCTCATCTAAAAATCCCCATCTGCAAAATACTTCAAACTTGTCGCCATCCCAGTTTTTTCATTTAATTAAGTGATGGGCCAAAGAGTGAACTAGGTATCCTAGCAATTAGTCTGCCTTTTTAATTGCTTTTTCTATCAGTAGAGCCCCGAAAAGACTGCTGCTCTCTTAGTATATCTCCCTACATTTTTTGGCCTCATGTCTTTCACTTTTGACGAGATTTTCCAGCCACCTAACCTCCTTTGCTTTATTGATTCCACTCAGGCTGCCTTCAGGAGATTCAGATAGTGACTGAGCATGAGATGGAGGCAGGGTGCACCTTGACTGCCTTGCAAGGACCAGGTCTGATCAGTTTGGTGGTCCAGGGGGGGCCATGGACAGATCTTTGGAAAGTGTGAATGCAGATCTGGAGGACAACACTCTTCTAAAAGGGGCATACAAATACGAGCTTTCTCTTTTACCCTCTTTTTAAATTTTAATTTACAAATCTAGTCACAAAAAAGTAAAAGTAGATAAGCTCATTCAGAAGGCACTGTTGTGAGGTGGGAGTGGGTTTGGGGAAATTGTTGACATAAGGATAGGAGAAAAGAAGTTGCAGCAGGAAAATATCTCAGAACAAGTCATTTCACACTCTTCAAGCACTACTAGTATATTAGTCACCAGTCACCTCTGATTAAAGAACTGTGGAACCTGAAAATAGTAGTCTTAGCAGTTCTGAGTTAGACATTACCTCCTTTTTGAGTTTGGTCAGTGAGAAAAAAAGTTGGGAGGACATGCTGGAGAACTGTGAAATTTCTACTCTCCTGTCCTAGGTGAAAAAAAAAAAATCAAATTTCTGATTCCTGGAAGCTCTAAACGTTAAGTCAGGGGACATTTGGCAAGTCTACCAATTGCACGATAGAATTGGAAAGAAAATTAACTGTGGTTGTTTTCATACTTATGAACAATAATAAGTGCTATCATTATTAGTATTGTATGTCTTAAAATACAATGCAAACAGACTCAGATATACATTACAACATCATATATAAATACCTGGGAATTGCCTCAAACATTAAGTGAGGAAGAGTTGAGGGCACACAGATAAAAACAGTTGGAGAAAGTTACGCAAACTTGGAAATAAAAGGATGATGCATGTTTTTTCAGTGTCTTTCCTGGAATATCATCTACCAGGTCCACCCAAGAATGATTCAATTCTTCGGTTAGGGTTCAGCAAACTTTTTCTATAAAGAGACAGACAGTAAATATTTAGGCTTCAGGGGTCATTTAGACTCTGTCACTAAAATCTGCTTTGTATCGGAGCTAGGATCTGTTCTAAAATGGTAAAAAGTCAAGCTTAATATCTTGATCAGAAGTATTAATTCATGAAAATACGGCCTGATCTTGCCTCTCTGTTGTGAAATGAATGAAAAAGTCAAATACATTAGTATATACTAGTGGCCTCTAATTAAGAAAAAACAGATGAGTAATCATTTACCTTGTATTATTGGGTTACAAACAAAATAATTTATAAATTTGCCTTTTTTTTTATTGCTAAGATAGTCTTATATTCAGCTTTTTGCCACAGTGGTGGTGGATGCATCAGGGTTGTGATACTGTATTTCCTCAGTACTAAGACACCATCAGTTATATTCTGCCACCAACTCAAAGCAGTTAAAACTTTTTTGTTTTGATTTTCAAGGAGGATGTTAACCCATCATTTACCACACTCCAGCAATGAGGCAAAGAAAAACATGCATGCATTATGGTCTTGTTATGTGTTATTATGTATTATATATTTATTAGGCCCTTTGCTGGGCACTTGAGATCTGGGTTCTTTTATCTTCTTCACACGTAAATATTGTCACATTTTATAAATGAGCAAATAATTTCATTCCATTGTGATCAGAGAGCCTACTTTGTATGATTTCAGTCCTTTTAAATTTACTGAGGTTTATTGCCTATCATATACTCTATCCTGGAGAATGTTCCCTTTGAACATGAGAAGAATGTGTATTCTGCTGTTGGATAGAGTGTTCTGTAGTTGTCTATTAGATCTAATCAGTTAAGTCTTCTATTTCATTGTTGATCTTCTGCCTAGTTGTTCTACCCATTATTGAAAGTGAGGTATTTAAAGTCTCCAACTATTATTGTTGAATTGTCTGTTTCTTTCTTCAGTTCATCATTTTTTTCTCTGTGTCTTTTGGGACTCTGTTGTTAGGTGCATATGTTTATATTTGTTAACCTCTTCTGATGGATTAACTCTTTTATCATTATAAAATGTCCTTCTTTGTCTCCAGTAACAATTTTTATCTTAAAGTCTATTTTATTTATGCTTTGAATAGTTTTATTAAAGTAAAAATATATCCGTATTTGATCCAGAAGATTCCTCAAAAAATTTCATTTCCATCTGCAAGGCATTTGACCAATAAACATGCCAGACATTCCTAGAAACGCACTGACAAAGTGCATATGATTTTAAAGACATTCTCTAATCAAATAAAACAAGATCCCTTAAGTACAGAGAAAAAAAGCCTATTTTGGTTGTTATTTGTATAGCCACTCTAGCTCTTAACTGGTTATTTTTTGCTTGGTGTATCTTTTTCCATTCTTTCATTATGAGCCATTTTGTATTTTTAAATCTAAGGTGTCTCTTAGAATACAGTTAGATCATATTTTTAAATTCATTCTGGCAGTTTCCACCGTTTGATAGAAATGTTTAGTCCATATACCTTTAATGTAACTATTGATAATGCAGGACTTATGTTTACCACTTTATTATTTGTCTTCTGTGTGTCTTATGTCTTTTCTGTTTCCCTATTCTTCCGTTACTGCCTTCTTTTAAATAATTTCTAGTACACCATTTTAATTCCCTTGTTTCTTTACTAAATTCTTAAAGTTATTTTCTTAGTGGTTTCCCTGGAGATTACAATTAGCATCTTAACTTAAAACAACCTAGTTTGTATAATGCCAAATTAATTTCAATAGTATACAAAAACTTTGCCCCAGTAAACACTTCCTTTCCTCTTCCTTTGTGCTATTATTTATCATGCAAATTACATCTCTATACAATATAAGCCTATCAAAATTTAATAATCATTGTTTGATGCATTGTCTCTTAAATTATATAGAATGAAAGAGTTATAAACAAAAGTACATTTATACAGTCTTTTATAATTCCCATATATAGTCTTTATTTCTTCCTATGGATTCCAGTTACTATCTAGTATCCTTTCATTTCAGCCCGCAGGATTATTTTTAGTATTTCTTGTAAAACATGTCTGCTTGGGACAAATTCAGTTGTTGATCTGGGAATGTCTTAATTTCTCCTTCATTTTCTGAAGGATAATTTTGCTAGATATCAAATTCTTATCTGACAGGTTTGTTGTCTTGTTTGGTTTTTTTTTTACCTTTCAGCACTTTAAATATATCATCCCACCACCTTCTAGCCTCCATGGTTTAATTTGGGACATTAATCTTATTGAAGATCCCTTGCATGTGATGACTTACTTTTTTCTTGATGCTTTCAAGAGACTGACTGTGATGTGTCTAGGTATGATCTCTTTGAGCTTATCTTACTTGGAGTTCACTGAGCCTCTTGGATATGTAGATTAATGTTTTTCATCAAATTTGGAGCACACCTTCAATGCTGTGGAAAGCAATTCACAACTCTACCTTGGCCTTCACTTCCTGCTTTTGCAGAGCTTTAAGGTCAGGCAGGTCTTTCCTGGGCATGCACACTGCCCTGCACATGTGCAAGGACTTTTAGGTCTTCAGTAATACGCTGTAGCTTTCCAAAGCTCTCTATGGACATCTTCACCAGTTTTTTCCTTTTTCAGGTTTTTTGGTCAGCTTCTTGTTAACCTCAATTGGTATGACTGCCTTAGATAGCTATGATGTTAAACAATTTTTGCTGATTCTTTTCAACTAACCAACACCTTGGGGATAGAGTTGTTCACACAGAGCTGGTCAAGTTAAGACAAGCCCTGAGACTACGGCCTTTCGAGAGAGTGAGATTCAAAGAGTGACAGTTCTCTGGGGCTGGGGCTTTTGGGGGAGCTACAAACCCTATCCACCCCTAATCTGCAAACCCAAATCTGCCAGTCTGCTGGATCTCAGAGATAGTATCGTTGCAAGGCTGTTGTTGTTCAAGGCTACCACGGATGTGGAGAGAGCATAAGGAAATTGGTCCAGTTAAAATGCTGCCTTATTCCTATCAAGATTCAGCTGTTCTTGAATAAACACTCCTTGGATTGTTGCGATCCTTTGCTTAGTTTCTAGAGTTCTGAAAAAGGTGATTTTTGGCAATTTTTGCCAGTATTCTCCTTGCTTATATGGAGTAGTGGATTTTTAGAGGTCATTATTCTACCATTCCAGAAACACTTCTCCAGATGAGGAAATAAAGGTTCAGGTAGGTTAAGTAGTTGCCCAAGGACCCAGAGCCAAGCAGCACCAAAGCCAGGATTTCAAATCCAAGGTTCTATTTTACACTCAACTGCCTCTCCCTACAACAAACAGTTTTCTGGAACATCTCGTAAGAGAATAAGCAGTGGTTATAAAACCTCCATCATGTACATACTTTTTAGACATTTTTAACAAAGCCCTGTCACATGAGTCTCCATTCCTGAACTTTGTACCAATTAAGCAGTATCATCTGACCCACCAATATCATCTTCTATAAAATGTATTTCTGCCACAGGCATTTTATTTCCCTCTCACTCTAGTTTGACTCTTACTCAGCTGAAGCTCTATGCCAGCATCTCCTTAGCACTTATTATGAAGGTTTACGTTGGCAAGACTTATTTTCAGGATGAAATTGAGTACCAGAGTCAAATATAAGGTCCTTACCCAAGCAGAATAAACAGTGTGCTACCTGGGGCTATTAGGCACAACACCTGAACTTTCTATAAATTTTTCAGTAACAAGTGAGCAGCAGGTAAGCGTCAGCTCTCCATGCTTGCCAATTAATAGCTGAAGAAGAGGAGATACCCAGGGTCTGGAAGAACTGAACAAAATTATGTTCAAATTCCTCTTGAACTAGAAGTGTGCTTCAAACATCCTACATTCTTGAGCACTGACCTGTAATAAAAGTAATGTAGAAGGTAAATCTTTTACCAGGGTGCCCAGCTGCACTATTTATTACAAAACCTGAAGTGTCGGGATGGAGAGTCATTTGCTGCAGTGGTATCAGTATTACAGCTCTTGACATCTCTCTTTATGGGCTCAGTTGACCTGAAATAAGAAAACCATTTCACATACTAACAGGGCATTTTTCGATGATCCACTTTGACCTTTGCCTCTGGGCTTAGCAATAAGAGTGATAAGATGACATTTTTAATAGAACAAAACCCAAAGAATTTAAGCTTAAGGGAACCTAAATCCAACAATGCAGTAGCCATGAACATTTAATTAGTTAATACCTATCTCTTTCTGCAGGGATTTTAGTCCCTGCCTGCACACTAAAATCACCTGGGAGCTTAAATAAAAGTCCTCAAACCAATTAAATCTGAATCCCCCCCAGGGAGGGACCCAGCCATTAGTATTTTTGAAATGTTCTCCAGTTGATTCTAATGTGAGAACCACTATGTAAAGATATTAAGGACACACACACCAGAACTTGCATTGGCAGATTTCACAAATAAACAAACAGTATAAGACATCTAGTTAAATCTAAATTTCAGATAAAGAATTTTTAAAAATATAAGTATGTCCCACGCACTATTTTGGACATACTTGTATAATTATTTGGTGTTCCTCTGAAATTCAAATCTAAATGGATGTCCTGTATTTTATCTGTAAAACCTACACAGGACAAAACTGAAAATTAAACAGTAGGGGCACAAATAAAGCTCCACCAACAGAGAAATTTCGCTGGTTAGTTTCTTATCAAAAAAGAAGATCACCTGGAACATAACAAAAAGAAAGTCGTGCCAGGCCAACGCCATCCTGAGGGAGAGTTTTTTCAAGTCCTGGAGGAGGAGGGAGAGCCACAGGAATGTTGCAGGCAGGCTTCCTTAGTGCCTCTGTTAGTTTGCTACGGCTGCCATAACAAAACACCACAGATTGGGTGGCTTAAACAAAAGAAATTATTTTCTCACAATTCTGGAAGCCAGAGGTCCACGGTCAAGGTGTTGGCAGGTTTGGTTTCTCCCGAGGCCTCTCTCCTTGGCTTGGCCTTTTTTGCTGTCCTCATGTAGTCTTTCGCCTGTGTGCATGCGTCCCTGGCGTCTCTTTGTCCACATTTCCTCCTATAAGGACACCAGTCATATCGGACTAGGCCCCACCCGCGTGACCTCATTTTACCTTAATTACCTCTTTAAAGGCTCTATCTCCAAATACAGTCACATTCTGAGGTAGTGTGGGCTTGGATTAACAAGTGATTTTTCGGGAGACACAATTCAGCCCATAACGGTGCCCCTCACGGGACTGCAGGCCTGCGGGAGGCTGTGGGGTGGCATGGTCTGATGTCCTCTTCCCAGTGCCACCCTAGCCCAGGAGAATGACTGTGCCCCTGAGCTACCAGGCAAATGGAAAGGGGAGTTTCTGAGGAAAGCGACAGGAGGGCAGAAGAGGATCCACTCTTTTCTGGGAAGAAAGGGGTTAAGAGTGATGCCCTCAGATGGGAAGAGGATTAGAGGAAGGGAAGGGGAACATGTTAAACCAAGAGGGATCGTATGCAGAAGAAAGGAATATGAACACACTACCCACTCTTCCGGAGCTTGAGGGCACTAGGAAAGGGAGTAGAAATCATAATTTCTAGAGCCAAGGGGAAAACCGTAGAAACTGACCCCTAGCAACACTGCTGCCTGTTTCCTCTGTCCCTTTTAGGGGGAAAAAATTGCCTCAAGTTTTATGACGCTTTGCACAGGACACAGAGAGGGGCTTGCCCTGTCGTCATTTTATTGAATTCTCAGGCTTGGTCAGCCTTTAAGAACACAGTTCATTGTCTCCAAGCAGCTGACCTGGGTTTTACTGCTCTCGGGCATGAATATGCATGGTAAGGAGCCCCAGATGTGCCGAGGCTGCTGGCAGGTTTTCAGGACTTGAAGGCGCACAAGCACACGCGCCGGTCTGCTCGGGTTTTAGGCGGTGCCAACGGAAAGAACAGCCAAGAAGTTTCCCTCCTGGGGGTTGTTACTGCGAGTCCATCCCCGCTGGATGCGTGGGCTACACCTGGCAGGGAGGGCTTGGGCGGGTGCAGAAGGACCTGGGGGAGGACGAAATATTGACCTAGGGTTTTGGATGGGGGTTAAAGCACAGCACTCTCCTATTTTCTCACGTTCCACGTTTGCAAAGAGCTCGGCGGGGAACCAGCTAACAGTGCAAGGGGGAAATCCAGACAAAACCACTGAACTTTTCCAGGGTGGTGAGCCGCTGAGGTTCTTGTGCCCCAGCTTCTGGCACCTTTGTCCCCGGGCCCACCGCGCGCTCTGGGCGGAAGGTCGCCAGCGAGGGCGGCCCAGGGGGCTCACCCGTCCCGAGACTGGCTGCCTGGCCCAAGGCCAGCTCCCGCCGCGGCCACTCTCTGCCATTCAGACGTGAGTGAAGGCTCCTTAATAAGAGTATAAATAAAAACCGGGCTGAGAAATGAGTTTTCCATGCCAGCAATCACCGGCCGAACCTCGGCTGTAAATAGTCTGGCGGAGCCGCGCAGATGGAGTCCCCGCACCTGGGGGATCGGGCCATCTCTGAGCAGCGCCAGGGCCACAGCTGGGCGCAGCCCAGACGCCAGTCCTCCGGGAGGCCGCGCGCTGGGCCCGGATTCTGCAACCACAGATAACGCGCCGCCCGGCGGGCCCCTCCCCTCCCCTCCCCCGCACTGGAATCATCCTAGCCTGCTGTGTCCTTGGGAGGGACGGACCGCCAGGGCCCCTAATTTATGGTCACTGGTGTAATAGCTCTAACGTGATTTATCTGACCGCAGAGGAGATGGCAAACGCCTGGAGATGAATGATTGGCCGGGCAGGCTTTGTGCATTTCTGATTGGCCTTATTAATTTCGAGCAGAGCTGGGCAGCAGCCTCTTGACTGAGACAAGGAAGTCAACTTGGCAGCAGCCTCTACACAGAGCCAGTTGGGGCCTGGCAAAGGTTTAGCTTTGGCACAAACTGAAGGAATAATGTATTGCTTAAAAACTCGGGGAGTTTGACAGAATGTGCTAGCATACTGATTAAAGCAGATTTAGTTTGAGAGAGGGTAAGGATCTTTTGATTTGACAGATTCCTTCCCCCCCCCCCACACACCCTTTGTGTCTGTATAGGCCTTGGGGGTAGAAGGGAGAGCAGGAAGAGGATTTTTTTGTTTATTTTTAATGTTTGAGTGAGGGGCAGGGGGATGCAACACTTACTGCTTAGAAGGGAAGGAATTTGGGGGAATCATGGGGCAAAAACGTATCCAAACATCTTTCTAAAAATGTTATATTTCACAATCATTTGTGTGGGAAAAAAGATGTCTTGCCTTTTGAGTTCTCTTCAGACATCACAACTAGTATTTATGGTATATATAAATTACTGGATAAGCACACCAGCATACCACACTTTCACAAGGTCATTACTCTGTGTCACTCTAGTAACGGTCATTTAAATGTCACCCTTGAGTGATGCAACTTAGCCCCTTGAATAAAAGGGACTAAATAAGAATATGGGGGGAGTTACAATATTTAGTGGAAACGATTTCCATATGAATGAATTACAAATCCAGAAGGGGTGAATATATGCAATTTAAATGCACACATATTCATTTACCGTATTTATTTGTGCGTGTAGGACTCAAATGTAGACACACAGCACTAGGCAACCCCCAGATACAATCCTGAACACCCTGTTCCTCAGGGGAACCAGAGCAAAGCCAGAGTGAGAGCAAGAGAACGTGACTGCTTGGGTGTCACACGTGCAGCGGCACAATCACTTCTTTCATTTATAGCTCTAACCAGAAAAACAGACCGCAAGCAGCCGAGTACCAATTTCTTTTGCGGCCTGAACCGATGAGTGGTTGCCTTAAATGTCATTGAGCTGGAAGGCTGTGCATTTCATTCCCTGCCAGCTTACGGGAAGCTCTGAAGCAGATCGAGAAGGCGCCCAGTAATTGTCCTGCCACCTATCAAGGTGGGCAAGTGCAATCCTGCCAGGTAGAATTGGCCCAGTGGGGGATGAGAGCTGCCTGTCATCACTGAGGAATCTCATCAAATGCTGCTTGAGTAGAAATGAAGGTGGCCCGTTTAGTCCTATGACAAGAGCCAAGTGGAGCAGAAGGTAAGGGTTACCTTCCAGAACAACAAAAATGGATTTGGAGGTTAGGAGCGGGGACTTGTTTGGGCCACAGGCCATAGAATGTGCACGCGACACACAGGTCCTGCGTCCAGCTCCCTAAATGTGTAACACATGAAATAAGTCCAGTTAGCAGAGGTATGAAGGAGTGCTGTGGAGAATCAGAGATTAAGAGTCTAGAAGGGGGGCTTCCCGGGTGGCGCAGTGGTTGAGAGTCCGCCTGCCGATGCAGGGGACACGGGTTCGTGCCCTGGTCCGGGAAAATCCCACATGCTGTGGAGCGGCTAGGCCGGTGAGCCATGGCCGCTGGTCCTGCGCGTCCGGAGCCTGTGCTCCGCAACGGGAGAGGCCACAGCAGTGAGAGGCCCATGTAGCGCAAAAAAAAAAAAATTAATATTTGTCTGTAAAAATTCAAAATGTCGGACTTCCCTGGTGGCGCAGTGGTTGAGAATCCGCCTGCAGATGCAGGGGACACGGGTTCGTGCCCCGGTCCGGGAAGATCCCACATGCCGCGGAGCGGCTGGGCCCATGAGCCATGGCCACTGAGCCTGCGCGTCCGGAGCCTGTGCTCCGCAACGGGAGAGGCCACAACAGTGAGAGGCCCGCGTACCGCAAAAAAAAAATTTAAAAAAAAGAGTCTAGAAGGGTCAGGGAAGGTTTTCCGTGTTGACCACTGCACTGGGTCATAAAGGATGAGTAGGAGTTGGTCCAGGATAGAGGGTGAAGGTCATGCCGGCCACGGGTGGATCATGGAGCATAAAGGAAAGGAGGCAAAGAACAATCCTGTTTAGTGCCTGATGAGGATCCTGTGAGTACAAGTTCAAGCTGCATCTCACCTCTTTGTGAAACTAAACGTTTATAAGATGCTAGAAATTTCAACTCCTAATAAAGATTAGCAGTCAGGTGTCTCCTAACTTTCTCAAGACCATAATGGAAAACCATGTATGTTTCTTTAAGCACATCTAGCCGTAATGACTGCAAGCAAACCAAAACCACAAAAGAGAACTAAACTCTGAACTCTGAGTATTAACTGTTTTTAGCTTAAAATACTCCTTCTCCACTAATTTGACATGTGACCCAGAGACAAATACTAAGTGCTGTCTCTCCAGCTTTCCAACTGAACTCCGGTCTCTAAGGACAGACAGGCTGGCAGCGAAGCAGCGGCGTTCCCTCCATCCACACAAAGGTCTGGCTCTGCCCCTCCGCCTTTCCCCACTGGGCTGCTCTCTGGACACTGCAGGAAACTCATCTGTCATCACAACAAAAATCAGCTCCGTTCCTTTGCCGTCTTTTGTTCGCTGGGAAGCTCCCTCCCAGGCCACTCCATAGACGCTTCTCTTTCTTCCTCAGCCTCCCAGCCTCCTCCTCCCTCTGACCTGCTCGTTGTCAAAGATCGGAGTTATGACTGCGGAACTGACTGCTGCCCTCAGATAAAGAAAAAAGGAAAGCACCTCCTTTGTCTTACTTCAGTCCACCTCACAGGCTGTGTCTTGTATCAGCTCTAGTTTTCTCTATAAAGATGTAGTGGTACTAATCTTGTCTCAGAGAATACACATTGCCTTAGTTGTGGGTCCTGGGCCATCACAAACAGCATTCCCAAGTCCTCTATTCTCAGATGCAGCCCATTTCCTATCTTACCTGAAAGTAGCTCCTTCCCTTTTTGGCAGTATTGTTTCAATACTTCCCTGTGATTTGGATTTGAGCTTTATCAGAGGCTTCCCTGTGATTTGGACTTGAGCTTTTTCAGAGGCTTCCTTGAAGGAATCACAGTGCCTGTGTATCAAGGTCAGGAGCCTGTATAGCCCAGGGGCTTGCCAATGGGTCTTGCACTTGTGAACAGCAGTCCTGGGTGACTGACAGGCCTTGGGGTTTTATTTATTCATTTTGCAAACTTTACAGAAGCCTTTTCACTTCTCTTAGGGAATGTGGAGAAGAATAAGCCTCTGGTCTCAGGCCGCAGACCTTACGTGTGTAACGCTCACATGAGAGAGTACAATGAGAGAGGTATGAAGAGAGCTGTGGAAAATCAGAGAACGCGTTTAAGCGTCTGCAAGGAAGCGAATCTCTCCCACATGAGTTGGTCATGGCACTGGGTCCGGAAGGATAAAGAGGAATCAAGGGGAGAAGGGGTGGAAGGTCACGCCAGCCACGGATGGAAAGACAAAGCTTAAGTGAGAGGAGGAACGTAGGACAGGTGGAGAGAAGAGGCAGGGAGGCATCTATGGGGTCGATTAGAAAAGAGAATAAACAAAGGGAAAGATGGACATGGACAGGAGTGAAAAGGGGAACCAGTAATTGTCTCCACTACTACTTAGCTGAACCCATGCCTTGAATAGCCAGGTGCAGTCCCAGGGCAGACACCATCATGACTATACTATATCCATTTCACCAAAAGATGTTGAAGCTTCAGCAAACGAGTGACTTAGAATGGTCACAATAAGTTACTAAGAGTATAAGGCAGATATAGAAAAAGGACAGAAAGACCCAGGCATTAAAAAGTTGCAAAGAAAATACACTGAAATGGTATTAGCTCTGGGTGATAGGATTATGAATTATTTTAATTTTCTTCTTTTTAGTTATCTGGATTTTCTGTCCTATGGTGAGCATGAATACTACTTCATAGGCTACTAATTGAGTAATCTTTAATAAAACATTTCCTGATGAAAGGGTTCCTAAAGTTTATTTAAGTTCACGATAATGGTATCTGATCCTTAAATAGAAAAGCAAAGGTAAAAATCTAGGACTATCTCATTCAGTGTGCAGGCTTTGTACAGATAATTTGGGTTACGTCTCATTCATACGTATGTAAATAGTGCAGCCACCACCATCCTCCCTCAACACACAAGGGCAGAGAAAAACCTACAGCCCTCTTAGTAACCCCCGCCCCTAAGGCAACACCTCGCATAAGCAGATGCACATTTAATAAATGTTTAACAAAGGATTCCTAGACCTTCTGACCTTAAAACCAGGACTCTTTCCACTACAAGAGTGATTCTCGTACTTCAGCATGCATCACAATTATCTGGAAGGCTTGTTAAGACACAGAATGCTGGGCCCCACCCCCAGAACTTCAAATTTTATAGGTCTGGGGTAGACCTGAGAATCTGCATTTCTAACAGGTTCCCAGGAGATGCTGATGCTGTTGATCTGGGACCAGACTTGGAGAGCCACTGCTCTTTCATACTGTCTGCAGGTGGAAGGATCCTAAGGGCTGTCCGCAGTCACACATACTTTCACAACCATGGCTTGAAAGAATGCTCCAAGAGATACCACGAAGAGTCACAGCTAAAATAGCTGGCAGAGAGGTGAAATGACCAAGAATGCTTCTAATTCAACAGCTTATTTATTACATTTTGTCCAGTACTAGTACTCATTGTTTGGTATCTTCAGAGATCATGGAGTTTGGTAATGGAGTCCAGAATAGCACACAGGAAATGGAAAATAATGATATGTACAGTGGGATGACAAAACGTGTGGTACTGAGAAGTTCTATGAGAGAGAAGGGAGGGACCAAGGTCAACTAGACTTGAAAGGCAAACTTTACTGAAAATCTAGTTTGAGACCTTGGAGGACGGTATTTAGGGTATTTATTGCTGTAAAGCAGATCACCCCGAAATTTAGTAGCTTAAAACTACTATCAAGGGACTTCCCTGGCAGTCCAGTGGTTAAGACTTCGCCTTCCAATGCAGGGGGTGCGGGTTCGATCCCTGGTTGGGGAGCTAAGATCCCACATGCCTCGGGGCCAAAAAACCGAAACATAAAACAGAAGCAATATTGTAACAAATTCACTAAAGACTTTAAAAATGGTCCAGATCAAAAAATCTTTTAAAAAAACCAACAGAAAATACTCTCATTATCTCATGGTTCTGTAGGCTGACTGTACTCAACTAGGTGGTCCTGCCTGGGATCTTTCGAGTAGTTATGGTCAGAGAGTAGCTGGGACTGGACTTGCCTCAAGGCTCAGCTGGGCTGGTTGTCTAACGTGGCTTCTTCACTCCCATGCTGATGGCTCAGCCTCCTCCACGTGGCTTGTCTGCCTGGACTTATTAACGGCAGTTCAGGGCTCCAAGAGATAGGAAACCGCCTGTCCTCTCTTAAAGAGTAGCCCAGCATTGGCAGGGTGTCACTTCTGCCACAGTCTATTGGTGAAATTAGTCACAGTCCAGCCCAGGTTCAAGGGGGCAGAGGACTATCTCTCAGTGGGGGAGTGGCATGTGCACAAAGAAACTGATGGCAGCCATCTCAGGAGACAAGCTACCACAGATGGGCAGGCAGAGCAGACAACTTAGAGCATGAAGGTGCAAGGACCAGATGGGGGCCAGGAGGAGATCTAAGAGCTTGTATACAAGAAAAATCAAAGGAGCTGAAAACTGAAATGAAGTGTCTGGGTCAGATCTGATAAACAACGGGGGAAATCACTGTAAGTTCTTAGGTAGCAAAGTGGCTTTCACTCACTCAACACACCCACGTGCATTGTTCGCCTGCTGGCATCAGGGTGGAGTGGTGTACATACAAACATACACAAGGCAGGCACGGGCCAGCCGCCACAGATCAGAGTTTAGTGGGAGATGCACGTGAGTGAACAGGCACAGTTCGGTGTGATGACTGCTAACAAAGGGGAAAGTGTAGGGTATTATGAGAACATCTAAATAAGGAAGCAGGAGGGGAGAAGAGGGGTAGCTCAATTTTTTTTGTTTTTTTTTTTTTTTTTTTTTTTTTTTTCTTTAAAGATCCCTCTAACAAAAGTTCCTGGGCAAGATTGGAGGAGGGAAGGACAGAAGCCAAGGAGACCAGTTAGAGCACTGTAGCTAGACAGGTGATTAGAATTAGACACTGTAAATCTCCATCTCTAGTGAATGAAGATGCAGCCCTGATAGGGAGTATGCCTAGAGCATGATGGGCGTTAAAGTTGTCACATCTTCCCTTTTAAAGATTTGGTCCTACCCGATATATAAAGTCATCTGATAAAACTTGCAAAATGACAACAGGTGGTTGGAAAGCACCCAAGGCATTATTGGGCATACCTGGGAGATCACATCAAAGGCAGCTGTGTGGAGTGTTCCTTCTCATGCCCCGGAAGCACCTCCCAGATTCCAAAGAAAGAGCTTATTGTACTCTCGGAGGCACAAGGAGTCACTGAGTAACCTTTCGGGGAGGAATTTTGATTTTTTTTGTTCTTGTCTACATTAGATAAGCTCATGTCTTTAGGACAACACCTGCAGTAAGTTGCTTATGTGCTGTTCCAAGGAAACAGGACTGCTGATCGTAATCCCAGAGAAATCGTTTTCCACCAGAAAGGGGGCTCCACTTGGTCCTCCGAGTGATGGCGCTGGGCCCAGCACCGCTTCCTACATCTATGTGTACCGCCAAATGCACAGTGGAGGATCAATGAATATTTGACTAGCTAGAGTGTATCAAATTTTTACAGATCACAGATGGCAATGGGGTGAAGTACACACAAGGTACTTAACTCTGCTTCCTAAACTCTATGTCAGGAGCTCTAAGTGTGCAGTTAACTATTTAGAGAAATGGAGGAGGTTCTACTGTACTACCGAGGGCACAGGAATAATAGTTACACTGAGCCCTGGTACAGAGTACACTGGAATAACTTTGCTATGGAAAATGGTGACAGCTAAGTCAACAAGATGGCGTGGCATCTCCTGTATGTCACTCTTCCCATTACTGTTTCGAGCCTGTTTTCAGGCATCTCTTTTCCTTTTGTTCTTTGCTTGCTTTCATTCAAGATTCTTCCCCAGAGACTATGTGGGTATGGAAGGGAAGGGAGGGAATTGGTAGGAATGTCCATTTTCCTCTTGCTAGCTTGGGCTTCTGCTAGCTCCCACAGAGTAGAAGAGGGGACCTGGAGAGAAGACCACTGGGGAAAAGAGAAGTGGAGGCAACACGAGGCCCGAGGCAATGTGGGGAAGAGCTCCCCTGGCCCAAGGCAGGGCAGAGGATAAATACTGAGATAGGAAGCGAAGAGACCACTCTAAGCAGCAGGCAGCCAGCAAGCCGGCCAGCCTGGCCCTTTGCTGACTTTCCTCTCCCTTGCTTTTGCTTTGTCATTTCCCTGGTTATGGCACCTTACTTGGAAAGAGAGGAGGAGGAAATTTGGGTTCATCAATTTTAGATATTTAGTTGTTCACAGTTAAATGCTATATTAGTTTTCTATTGCTGCTGTAATATTACCATAAACTTAATGACTTAAAGCAACAGATTTATTATCATATAATTCTGGAGGTCAGAAGTCTGAAATGGGTCTCACTGGGCTAAAATCGTGGTGTCGGCAGGACTTTCTGAAGGTTCTAGAAGAGACTACACTTCTTTGCCTTTTCCAGCTTCTAGAGGCAACCTGGGTCCCTATTACACTGTGATTGTATTGGGCTCACCAGGTAATCTGGGATAGTCTCCCTATTTTAAGGGCAGCTGATTAGCAACCTTAACTCCATCTGCAATCATAAACCTTTGCTGTGTAACCTAACATATTCATAGGTTCTGGGGATTTAGGATGTGGACATCACGGTGGGAGTGGGTGGGGTTGACCTCAAACACCGTATAACCTTACTGAAACTACACTGTTTCAAATTTTTCCTAGTACTCTTGAAAACCAAGAAGAACTCAAAGTCAGTTGTTTGTTTTTCCTCTTATGGGTTTGCTGGAAACAGAAGTAACAATCCTAACCATCTGTCATTTAAACAAGGGAAGATTTATTGTTTTTGACTAAAAAGACACGTGTCACAATAGCAATACTACACCCTTCCGCAAAGACAGAGCCCCTCTTGCAGGGGCTGCAACATCCCATCAGCATGTCACCTGGCTCCACTCTCTTACCCGTGCTGCACAGTTGCTCTTTGCCCTGAAAGGCAGTCAAGAGGATATGACACTGTAACAAAGGGGCAACATACAGATCCACCCGCCTGGGAGACCCAGCCATTTATTTGGATCAGTTTCATAGTTTCTATAGAATGGAAAGGCTATCATGCAGAATGACTCCTGGCCATTTATTTGTCGACTCAAGCAATGTGACACAACTGCTAGCAAGCTTAAGAGGGGTGCTCTAGTCCCAGACAGGCTAGACTTCAATCAACAAGAAAATACTTGGATTGGCTACTGTTTTTGACAATGTTGGTAGACAGCACAATTAAGCAGGGGAGATAAAGAGCTAACATTACCAAAGAATAATTTTTTAAGAAAATAATACATTCTGCATTTTATCTTTTTCTGAGCCATTTCCTGAATATTCCTTTAAACTGGCAATAGGACCATTTCCCTGATGACAAAAGGCCGTTCTTTAAGTGGTAAGGTACATATACAATTTCAGGAGCGTAGAATGGTAATGTGTGTGTGTGTGTGTGTGTGTGTGTGTGTGTGTGTGTGTGCGTGCGTGAGAGAGAAAGAGAGATTAAGACTGAAATTATATAAGTGTATTAAGCATGTGAAAGAGACTTTAGACTACTTCAAGTAGCTACCATTTATAAACACTCCTTGTGTCAGGACTTTGTTGGGCACTTTAGGTACATTATCTGTGATCCTCAGAACGACCTTTCATTGTAGGTATTACAAATAGGAAACTGAGCATCAATGAGATTAAGAAATTCACCTGACGCCACACAGCTGTTAAACAGCAGAGAGAGGAAATAACCCTCTGGCCACCTGATCTAAAGCCCTCGCTCCCTCTTGCACAGAATAACTCACTGCTGGATCATCCACGCCTCTAAGGTTAAGTGGTGGCAATGGAAAATGTATCGATAGAAGTTGCACTGCCAAGGCCCTGACGTCACCAGGGTCTGTCCTCACCTCCTCAACCTACTAACTCCCCGGCCAGCACTGACTCCCCCAATTTCCTGATTAGTGACTTGCCTAGAGCCCCATGACGAGTCAGCAGGATGTAACTGTGAGTGTGCCTCTTGTTTCTGGTGCCACATCACTTCTCCCCAGAGGTCAGGGAAACAAGAAGAGGGAAGAAATGAAGAAAGTGAGCAAAAAAGGTGTGGGGGGGAGACAAAATCAGCACATTCATTTGTGTAGGAATGAGTAGCTCAGTTTTGCAGATCACTGAAAAAGTCAGACATACTATTTGCCGTGCAAAGACTACAGAGCCACTGCCTTGCCACACTTGGAAACTGATTTTTCCATTATTTACTTGGCCTTATTATTAGACTGCATCCTCAGAGAAGATCTATCTTTTAACTCAAATTCAATATTTGACCAAACCAAACAACTAAACATGTTAATAAAAACAAACGAAACCAAAATCAAGAAGAGCCTAAATATTAGGGAAAATTCCTTTTGTGAATTAAATTCATTTAGTAATAAATTCATTTTTAAGGTTAGATGGCTTCCTTTTCATTAAGGCTTTGCAAGCTTTTGATTTACAGAAGATGTTATTGTTAATGGAGTTCGATTTTCCTGAGAATTCAGCATCATTTTTCAAGCTGAGAGTGCATACGCGTTCTAACATTATGCAGAAACCATCTCCCAGGCCCCACACAGTGCACACTGCCCAACTGTTTTGGAACCAGTCCTGCAGAATAAGTGGTCTCTCTAATTTATCTTATCCCCATAGAAGCTAGTATATTGGAGGAGTCACAGGGATACTCATTAATACTGGCTAAATAAAGAAATGTGTATTTATGTACACATATTCACTGACTCACAGAATTACACAAGCACATTTATTTTTCAAGGCAAAACAATTCAGGTAAAACTGCCCTCCTCTTTTCCCATACCCCTTCTTTCAAAAATTCTCTTCCTTTTAGGTTTTCTTCTTCAACACTGCTATTGACATTAATTTTAATTAGATTAGAATCCTCTACAAAATGCTGGGGAAGAGGAGACAAAAGATACATTTGACCTAGACTCCAAGCTTCACAGATGGTACATAACATGGAGAAGAGCCAGAACAGATTTTAGCACAGCGTTCTACACTATATTCCATCCCTAAAGGATAGCCACTGTCTATTAGAAAAGAACATGAATGGCATGACTTGAGCATCAACTTCGGGGTCCTTACCAAAAATAGACTCAGGCAGCCTACAGAAATGCTTGAAATTTTAGCTAACTCCACAGGGTAAACACTGAAGGTTGCTATTGCAATTATCCAAGTAAAACTTTTGTGTTAACACTTTAGTATTATTCATGTTAATTATCTAGTCACTCTATAAGTCTTTGAAAAAATAAGGTAGGCAAGTTCAGAGTTTGGATGACAGTAATAAAATGCCAGAAAAAGTGTGGAGCATATGGAGAGGCCTGGTGGCGTGGAGGAGGGGCTGGGGGAGTAGAGAGCCCTGGTGAACAAAAAATCAGCAGGAGGAACTGGACACCATGGGTAAAGATAATGTCACCGCAAGGAAAGAGAATGATAAGGGAAATTAGCATTTACAAAAAAATAATTACACACCAGGTAGGCCCTGTGTTCAGTACTTGGCATATATTAAAATACGAGATTCAAGACAGAAGAGAATTTTTGTGCTTACTTACAGTCACTCAAGCTACATTCAAATATATTTTCTGTTGTTTTATTATGTGATTTAAAATTACAAAAAAAGGGGGTGGCGTAGAAAAGCAATGAGAATAGTACCTTTTCCTAGAGGAAAAGTACCCTTCCTCTTAGGTCTAAAAACCTGTGAACTAGAGAGACAAATTTTCTGTCCCCCACATACGCAATACACATGGTAGGGTAGACAAGCATAGAATAATCACTATAAATACCCCCATTCAAAAAGGGAGAAAACACCATAGGCATGTGGCAGTCTCTCACCCACAGCAAATCAAACTGGGCACATGCTGCCAATTCCTTGATTAAGGTTCACTTCTGTTGCCTGCGATGATTCTCCGCAGCTCTTGGCTCCATCCTGAGTTATTCTTCCTACTCCATAAAATATTCCTGCCTGTAGAAGTTCTAGGGTCTAAAAGCTTCTTTTCATTTTGAAGCCATCTCTATTCCTTATAGTTCAAGCTAATAGTATTTCTACAATATAATTTTCTTAAAAGCTTTGTAAGTTTCCTATGAATCTTATTGATCTCATTGGGGTTTACTTCATTAGACAAAAGCCACATCAACAAATCTTATCTACATGGGGCTCCCTGTAAGGCATCACCTTAATTTTTCTGGGGTCTTAATAAAGGATTTCACAGTCTAATCCTTAGTTTCATCTTTACCCTGAGAACTTTTCATGATGGAGCTGTGAATTTGATTTTGTCCTGAGGCCTTTTTTTTTACTTTGGGAATATTCTGCTGCAAGAGACTGGTCATCAGAAAAGGGTTTTCTTTTCTAACCCATCAAGTCCTGACTTTTATATATTTCCTCAAAATTTTGCTTGAAAACTGAATAATTTCTTCTCTAGCTCATCATTATCTGTATTTCATGATGTCAGCTAAAAGAAACCAGTTGAAACTTTAAAACTTTAGCTTGGAAACTGTTCAGGCTGATGCCTCAGTTCATTAAGTAAGTATTATTTTCTATTTCTACATTATCTTAAGCAGCAGTTTTATTAACAAAAGCTTTTCCTCCAACTTTAATAATTTTTTCCTCACTTTCCTTTAAACCCTACTGACAACCTCAACATCCATCAGATTTCTGCTACTAATCTCTTAAAGGCCCTTCCAACATATGTGGGCAGCTCAGTTGCAAAGCCACTGTCATGTGTTTTAGGTTTTGTTATAGTAATACTCCATTTCCAGGTCCCCAAACCATTTCTGGTTATCTACTGCTATGTAACAAATTACCCCAAAACTTTGGCTTACAACGACAACCACAGTGTTATTATTCTCTCTCATGGTTCTGGGGCTTTACTAAACTTGCCTACATGGTTCTTGCTTAGGGTGTGTCCTAAGCTTGCAGCAGATGGTAGCTGGTACTGGAATCATCTGGGACTTGCACGGTGCCTAGTTTGGGAAGACTTAAAATAGCTGGGGCAGGCACAGCTGGGTTTCCTCAGATCTCTCTCCCTATGTCTATGTGATCTCCCCATGGTCCTTTCAGAATGGAAACTTCAGGGTAGCTGTTCTATAAATGCCATTAGGGTCAAGAGAAGGGAACACAGACTATCGTCACAAATCTGAGTGATGATGGTCAAAAGCAGATCAGGGTCACATACATTCAAATGTATTAAATTATTCCAACATTTTATTCTCCAAGAAAGACCTATTTCTTTCCTCACTTAATGAGAGAAAGGGGGGTGGGGTAAGGGTGGAACCAAATGTTCTATCAGGAGAGCTAAGTTCTAAAGCAGGGGTCAGCAAACTGGCCTGCAGGCCAAATCTGGCCTATGGCCTGTTTTTAGTATTGCCCATGAGCTGAGAATGATTTTACATTTTTAAAGAGGAAGAAGAAGAAGGAGAAGAAGGAAGAGGAGGGGCAGAAAAAGAAGAAAGCAACGGAGGAGAAACAGCAGCATATGCGATAAAGACCATATATGACCCACAAAGCCTAGAATGTTTAATATCTGGCCCTTTACAGGAAATGTCTGTTGATCCCTACTCTAAAGCACCTTCAAATGTTTTCAGATGTTACCACAGATAAAACAGCTAACATATTGCTAGGATGCTTTTAACATATAGAGTTTCCTCACAAAAAGAGAGTAGATAGTATAACAACACAGGATCTTGCCCAGTCAATTATCCCTTTTCTATTGTATATTCAATCCTGAATCTCCATATTCCCTCTCATTTTTCCTCTATCCACCTACCAACAGTCTTATCTCCTCATTAATAAGCAATCTTTCTTCCCCTACCACCTCCTTCAAGTTTTGTGTGTGCAATTTTCTTTTCCCCTTGTGTAACTTCTCTCCTCAAAAGACATAAATGTTTGTTATTCCTGAAGAACAGTCAAAAAGGCAACCTATCGAATGGGAGAAAATATCCGCAGCTCATATTTCTGAAAAGGGGTTAATATCCAAAATATATAAAGAACTCATGTAGCTCATTAGCAAAAGCAAACAATTTGATTAAAAACTGGGCAGAGGATCCAAATAGACATTTTTCCAAAGAAGACGTACAGATGGCCAACAGGACGTGAAAAGGTGGTCAGCATCACTAATCATCAGGGAAACGCAAATCAAAACCATAATGAGATACTACCTCACACCTGTTACAGTGGTTATTATCAAAAAGATGAGAAGTAAGTGTTGGCGAGGATGTAGAGAAAATGAGATCATTGTGCACTGTTCGTGGGAATGTAAACAGATGCAGCCACTATGGAAAACAGTATAGAAAAATTAAAAATAGAGCTACCAATTCCAGCAATTCCACTTCTGGGTATTTATCTGAAAGAAATGAGAACATGTACTCAGAAAGATAATAGGAACCCCCATGTTCACTGCAGCATTATTTACAATAGCCAAGATATGGAAAGTATCTAAGTCTTCATCAATGGATGAATGGATAAAGAAAATATGGCATATATAAATACAATGGAATATTATGCAGCCATAAAAAAGAATGAAATCTTGCCATCTGTGACAAAATGGATGGAACTTGAGGGCATTATGCTAAGTGAAATAAGTCAGAGAGAGAAAAAGAAATACCATATGATCTTACATATATGTGGAATCTAAAAAATAAAATTAAATAACTGAATTCAGTTATTCTGGTGGTTGCCAGAGGCAAGGGGTGGGGGGTAGACAAAACGGGTTGAAGGTGCTCAAAAGGTACAGACGTCCAGTTATAAAATAATTAAGTCATGCGGATGTAATGTACAGCACTGTGATTAAAGTTAACAATACTGTATGTTATTATTTGACAGTTGCTAAGAGCACAGATCTTAAAAGTTCTCATCACAAGAAAAAAACTGTAACTATGTGTGGTGATGGATGTTCACTAGACTTATTGTGGTGATCGTTCTGCAATATAAACATATACCAAATCATTGTTGTACACATCAAACTAATATAAAATTATATGTCAATTAAAAAAAAAGAACAGGCACGCGAGCTTCTCTAGTTACAGCACGAGGGCTTAGCTGCGGTATGTGGGATCTTAGTTCCCTGACCAGGGATCAAACCTGGGCCCCCTGCATTGGGAGCACGGTGTCTTAACCACTGGACCACCAGGGAAGTCCCAGGAATCTTAATACATTTTTGTTCAAGTTCAAAGCAGTATGAAACACACATTAATTGTAGTCTGTTACTCCACCAGAGAGCAATTAGAGATTATTCATTTGTAACAGAAAACAGCGCTACAACTACATGTATGATCTGAACTGCCAGTGTCTGTGGACACTTTTTAGTTCCTAGTTTACTTTTCTGTGACATTTGACACTATTTGGCCTTCTGAGAAACCTTGACCTTCATGATAAAACACTCTCAATTACATAATAACGGAACTAACACTCTCAATTATATTTGAAACCCCAGCTAAAGGCAAACGGAACGGTATATTTTCAAAAGAGTTGTTTGAGGTGGAATAAGAAGAAAGAGCTAGGAACTTACCCTGTAAAATCAACACAAGGCTCCTATCTTGGGTTTGTTTGTTCATAACCAAATCTGTACTGTTGGGCGTCAACGGCGCAGTTTAAAAGGATCCTATCCACAAATTTAGTGCCCAGAAGTCTGTGTAGGCACAATTCCATTACATGTGCACAGAACAACGCTTTTAAAGAAAGATAACTGCAAAATGAAAATCTAACAACAACAAAAAATAACTCTCAACTTCAGATAAAAAAGCATACTCTATTCCATGTAAAACTAATATTTCTCTTAAACAAATTCAGAAAACACCTCAACGTATTACAGCAGATAATACAAGGCTAAAAGGTAAGACAGCCAGAGTATCACTGAATATCAACCACAGTTGTAATGCTCATCTCCAAGACTCCAATGCCACTTTTAGAATGACTACTAGAGACAACAAATATCAAGACATCTAAATTACAAGATCTATTCTAAGTGTTCCGTACTTCCCTCCCCTCAGCTCTTTCACCCACTTTTTCTTCTGCCAGGTCTCACAGGTAACCTAGGTCACTAATGCTTTTCTCACCTGCCCACATTTTGATTCTTAGGCACTTCATGTTCTACCTTTTCTAAATGCATTGACCTTCGGGGCAGTGACGTAGCCATACAATTATTCTGCTTTCCCCATGGTGCCTAACAGCAATATCCTAACAAAAACACTTAGTGAATTGTGTTAGACAATCATTCAAGTGATTTTAATATTTTTGCCTGAGTTGTCTAGATTTCAGTGGCACCAATGACTTTTTAGATTTTACGACAATGGCCATAATTGTCCTCTTGGGTATTACCGATCTGGCCTAATTCACTTTTGAAGGCAACTGTCCTATTTTCCTTTTGTTGCAGAAATTATAGAAGGAGTGTTCAGTGGGGGAAGTAGTACCTCTCCTGTCAGTTCTCCCCCACCTCCCCCCTATGGAGGAGGTGAGATGTGACATAGGAGAGGGAGAAAGGATGGGTAGCCATGAAGAAATCCCAGCCTTCCTGGCACCTAGTTCCCATACACTGAAGAGCTTCTCTCTGCTGTCAGGCTCCTCTGGCAAGAATTCTTGGGGGCCACTCCACAGACACAATGACTTGAGTACACCCTGGCCCACCTACCAAAAGGCAACTGTTATGTTTAAACAGCTTATAAACAAAAGCTTTAGTATATGAGATTAACCATCAGGAATTCTGACTTTGGGGCATGAAGCAAAACTGCTTCCCAAGAATCTTCTCCAGGTGTCCCATACACAAAATTAAATCTACATTTCCAATAACTGAGGATGACATTTATTAAAATGTTATTACCATAACTCAGCTTTCCTTTGATCTGGTACTTATTGAGGACACCCAAACACTGCCCTATTCTTTCCCATCTGTGGCTTTTTGCTAATACAAATTACTTAAATGCCTGACAACGGATCAACAAAAAAAGTCAATTGTGCCAAGTAAATGTCAAAAACATCAAGATTGGAAAGTTGCACTTTTGATAAGGCAAATTCATCTTGTAGGAAACTGTCAACAGTAAAAATGTTCAGTAGATAATTTTCATCGGTGTGTGAAAAGTGAAATGCAAAAGTGAAAGGCTAATTTTTAATACTGGAGATTAGAGCAGAAATATAACTATGGTACTAAAAACAAGTTGGCTGAGGGCAGTATTTTGTAATTTAGCAAACAAGAATAACATATAGAAGTACCTTTATATCCAACAACAAAATGTTCCTACTATGTGGGCAACATACAGTTCTGGATGAAATTTACTTTAAAAGCAGAAGATAAACTGTGAATACTTTATCTGTATACTTCAGCTTCCTATCTGCTGATCCATTAAAGTTCAATAAATTACTGGCAGAATCTGTAATAACTTTTGGGCACAAATTAACAACTGTTGATCCCCTATAAAATGTTAAAAAGCATAGTGGGAAAGATGACCTGTCGGATGAGAATTAGCATGGCTGGCTGAATGGAGTATTTTGGAAAATGAAAATTATTATACTACAATTAGAATTTTATTAGTTTCTCCATAAATCAAGATTTGACGTAGCACCCAAAGATTTTCATCATTTAAAAGAATTGGCATTTAATAAAGACCTGAATTTTCTTTGATATCAAGAAAGCAAACTCCAAGAGCCAACTCTCAAATATTTTATGCATTTTAAGATTCAACGTAAGGTTCTATACTGTCCTTCCCACAATGAGGCAGCTCCATCCAGATGAGATCAGATTGAGCAAGGTTCTCTCTCAAAGCTAAACCAAACCAAACCAAGGCATACTTATTAGATAACTTTTGAATTATGAAAGCATCAAACTCCTCCTGAAGGGGACAAAAAGGATTCGGTTGGCTTTAGTTTTTTCTCCTTATATGTGCTTTTTTTTTAGTAAAGAATTGCCTTAGTTTTTTTCAATTATGCATCAAAAATTAAACCGCAGAATGTTTGTGATTACATCACAAAGCTAATTATTCTGCACAAATCAAAACCGGATCAGTTTTCTAAGAAAAGTACTAAAATTTACCACCAATTTCTCTCAGTGAAATTAAAATTTTAGAAATACAATTATCTTTTCCACCCAGACTTCAGGGTATTTAAAATACCGAGTAATTTCATTAGTTTTCCGAACTACATTTTCTTTATAAAAATCGGATCTTCCTGCTTGGCGTAGTGGTCCCTCACAAATCAAAATGGGCAATCTTAGATTTTAAACTCAAAGTATCCAGAAACCACACTTCTAGCTCCTACCTAGATCCTTTTCTCCCACACTGAAATGCAATGATATAAATGATTACAACATGAGAGTCAAAAGCCAAAAAATCCCACCACACCGGCAGAATCTGAGCCCCCAAAGTTAAACTAAAAAGAAAGGAAAAAAAAGCACAGCACACTGTAAAGAGAATTTATTTGCCTCATACATTAAAAAATCTCAATAGTGCATTTAACTATAAATTCAATCTTCTTATTCAAAGAGTTGCAAAGTTTAAACAGGAACTTTTAATTGCTTTGTGTTTACATTTTAAAAGCTCTTAGATTTAACGAGAGAACATATCAAAAAAAACAGATTTGAACTGTTAAGGCATAAACTTTATAATTAATGGGTCTACTATTCCGCCCCTCACGCCAGTTCTGCACAAGATACCTCACACCACTCCGACCCACAGATAAAGAATGAAGTAAAATAGGTACAAACTAAATCTTGCATCAACTACTGAAAGAAGCGGTAAAATTATTTAGGGTGGAAAAGTTATGTGTCAATCTCTCTCACAATTTCATTCCTTCCTTTTCGAGCAAATAGCGAATCCAAAGACTTAGGTCTTCCCCAGCTTTACAAACGTCCCCGTCCATCCCTCTCCCCGCAGTCCCTTCCTCCCTCCGGGAAAATGTACAACTAACGGTTTCCGTGGTGGCCGGCCCTGCCGGGGCTCGGCGGGCTGCCCCCGCGCCCCGGAAAACAAAGGGGATTCCCAGCCATTGTCCTCCGCGGCGCTGAGCATCACCAGCACTAGCAAGGCAGTAGCTTGCGCAGTTATCTCCACAGCGGGCAATGTCACAACCCGACCAACAGCACAAACTACTACCTCAGCCAGGGCCATGGTGTCAGGAAGGCACCGGACCACGCTGAGGCGAGCGAAGCGGCTCCGGCGCTCCTTCGTCCATCCTCACCCGCCGACGTCGGCCCGGCGCCCCTGCCCTTCCCCGCCGCGCCCGCAGAC
>NW_020185339.1:18972610-19002594 GCF_003031525.2 Neophocaena asiaeorientalis asiaeorientalis
GCCGCGCCCGCAGACCCCGCCCAGCGTCGAGCCGCTCCGCCGCACCAGGCGTGCCCCGGGAGCTCCGGGCATCACAGCGGCGCCGGCGCCCGGGGGAGGCCGGGCCGGCGTCCTCTACGTAACCGACAGCTCTGGAAAGAGAAAAGGTGCGGAGGGGTCCTAGCGGAGGCAGCCGCTCCCTCCGCCGCCCCGAGGGGACGCCGTCCCCCGGGCCACTCGAAAGCATGAAATGGGCGGCAAAAACACAGCAGACGCCTACGGGACCTGGACGGTCCCCGAGAGGCAGCAAGCAGCGCTCCCGCGCTTCGCCCGTCGCGCTCCCGCCACGTCTCCGGGCTGTGTCGCCCGCTCCCCTCCCTGCGGTGGGGGCTGGGCGGCGGCTGGGCCCCCACCGTTGCCGCGCTCCCCACACCCGCGCGAGGCCGGCTCTCCGCCCGGGAGAACGCCGGAGCGCTTCCCGCAGAGGCAACACCGACTCCGGCGCCGCAACCAGAAAACACGGCACAGCCCAGAAGTCCCCAGGCCACCGGCTCCCCAGCACCCTTCGGGGAAATCTCGTGCACCTCTGCATGAGGCGAGAATAAAACAAACAAAAACCCCGTAAAACTGAAACCGGGCCGGGCGGCGGCATGGGTGGCAGCGGCAGCAGCCCGGCGAGCGCGGACACACGCCCCGTCTCGCGCTCCGCTGCTCCAGTGAGTCCGGACGAACCATAGAGATCACTTAAGGAGGCTCGCGCGCTACTCCCCACCACGTGACCGCCCCGCCAGGCCGCCCCCCGCGCCGCCATCTTACATCCGGGACCGAGGCGGCGTCCCTTTTCCCCGACTTGGTAAAACTTCGACGTGTCACTAGAAATCAGCCCCCAAAGGGGGGGACCCCGATTCCACGTCACCAAAGTGCTGAGGCCGTGGGCCATTCCCCCCAATCCGCTTTACGGGGCGAAGTGGAGCCCCTAGCTTCTCTCAGTCTTTGCCCGCAAAGAAAATGGCGGCACTTACCGCCGTCTAAGTGGACACGTTGTCTTCTGGCCGGGGTTTAAAGTTTCTGGCACCTCCTTTCGCATCCGGCAAGGACACCGCCACATGCGCTCCACCCCGCGGCGTGGCCGCCGTGCTACATTACGCAGAAAACCGGCGGGAAAGCTGCTGCACTGCTTACTTTAACGCGCAGGCTCCTGGGACTTGTGGGTGGTTTCTTTTCTTTTTTTTTTTTTTTTAAAGGCCAAGTTTGGGAAAAGGCCGACTGCCGTAAGCCCCATCTGCTTTGGGGCCAGGCAAGTTACTTTTTGTCTCCCATTTTGAGACTTTCTGTGAAGTTAACAAATCATTGTGAAGAAAAAGTAAACAGGGGTTGCCAGTTAAGATACGGAGCGTCTAGTTAAATTCAAATTTCAGATAAACGAATAGTTTTTTAGTATATGTATGTCCCATACACACACACAAAATTGTTTATTTGAACTTCAAATTTAACTGGCGTCCTATATTTTTATCTGCTAAATCTGGCAATACTGTTAGTCATCACGCTCCTGAAAATCCAGACCACATAACAAAAGTAAGGAATGGAGGAAGTGAAGAGTGTGTTCAGATTTGGAACTGACTCTGCGTGGAGACTTTGATCCCTTCACGAAGGCCAGAGAGCTGAGGTCCAGACTCCAAACTATGCACAAGGGACATCCATGTGCTTTTTGGACAAGTACGTTTTCTATTCCTTTAAACCAGCACAATCTAATTTTGATAACATCCTCTCAGCCAAAGAATTTCATGCAAATTAAAGATTACGTAACACTGGGTTTTCATTTCTATTCTATATAGTATTGGTGATGGGACACAATTTCTTGAACAAATTTTCAAATTAAAAAGCATCCTGCCTGACATGTTTCAAAACAAAATTTGTAATATGCAAATTAAGAAAATAAAATATACTTGGTTTATTTGGGCTTTTTTGGCTGTGCCACTTGGCTTGTGGGATCTTAGTTCCCTGACCAGGGATAGAACCCAGGCCCTTGGCCTTGAAAATACAGAGTGTAACCACTGGACCATCAGGGAATTCATTAAAATATACTTGGGGGGCTTCCCTGGTGGCACAGTGGTTGAGAGTCCACCTGCTGATGCTGGGGACACGGGTTTGTGCCCCGGTCCGGGAAGATCCCACGTGCCGCGGAGCAGCTGGGCCCGTGAGCCTGTGCTCCGCAGCGGGAGAGGCCACAACAGTGAGAGGCCCACGTACAGCAAAAATAAATAAATAAATAAAAATAAAATATACTTGGGTATGCCCACTAACTGACCGATCTCAATGTCATGCTTGTACGCATTTTAAAGCAACTGCTAAAGGCAGTTTGCCTGCGATGTCCAATCTGAACTACTTCCAATTAACAATATGTATTTTTGTACATATTGAACATACTTGCAATTAAGTGCCCTACTTGACAAAGTTGACAAAATTGACTGCATCACAGTGATGCTTACCACAAAGTCTGTAGAAACTTCACTAATAGTTTATGATTCACACCACCTTGTTCCCATAAGCAATGATTGGGTTGCCATGGCCGTCATCCCCCACTGCTCATTCACTGTACACTGGACCACATTATCCTCCACCATAGCAAATGTCATTTGTCTTAATGGTCCAGATATTCAAATGGTCATCAAACAGTTATTTGGTCTACAGTATACAGATACATTAGAGCAATAAAATTTCCAAATAAATTTAGTCATTACACTAATTGTATCAGATTCCTTTCCACAATTAACCTGTTTTTGACAGTGTTGACACCAATGTACTCATCATCCAGACACAATGTGCTGTTATCAACTCTTTCTTTTCCTCCACCCATAATATCCAGAATCTGATCATCCTTTCCTTTCCTAATGTGAGCATGCTCACTTATCAATCCTTCACCATGACCTCACAGCAGAAAAATTGCAACAGCTGTAGCCTACCTTAGCTCTCCCTACTCTATATTCCTTCCACTTTATCCTGCTTATAACTGAAAGTTTATCTTCCTTAGTTTCATAATACACTCCTAAAAATAATCACTCCAAACTCCTGCCACCTCAAATCTAAATTACTCTGCTTGGCTTTCAAAGAATTTCATGAATGGGCCTCAATCCTTTACCATCAACCTTGTTTCACACAACACATCGAAATGTACTCTCTCAGTTTCCTCATATCTCAGATATATGCCTTGCTTGCATTATTTGTCTTTACCTGAAATACCCTCAAATATCCTTTGGACCCAACTAGCTATCAGCACCTGGAAGCCCCCAATGACTTCTGTCCATACAGCAAGGATACAGTTATGAATATACACATAGTAGGTTCTCACTATGCTGTGGTTGTCCAGTAAAAGACAAAAAAAACTATCTTTTTGTGAGAAGGTATGGGTTTTCTGACCATTTCTTGAATGACGTGGGCCAAAATTTTTGTTTTATGTAACATCCACCAGTTACCGTGTGCCCTGGGACAGTTCTTCACAACACTCCTTTTTAAAATCCTAATAAACAACTCTATGAGTTAAACACTACTGTGAACTCTATGTTACAGATGAGGAAGCCAAATCAGATTAATTAACCCAAGGTCACACATCTAGTAAGTAACAGTGCTGAAATTTGAATCTAGGAAGTCTAGCCCCAAACTCTGGGCTCTTAACCACTAAGCTATTGGTTATAATATAACCCTCTTATAACAAACTACAAATCAGTAAGATGTTTTAAACTCTCTTGAACCAAATAAAAATCCAGTGCAGTTCTGGAGGTCCCAGTCATTAGACAAATCTTTTTTTCACAGTACTTCATAGTTATGTTCAAGTGTTTTTGTCCCAATTCCTATTCATAGAAATAGTAATTGTCTAAAAAGCATTTTCAATTTACTTCAGTAAGGCTTGGATTTTAATGAAGTGCGGATCATTTTTGTAAAACGTGAATCTAGCATGGTGTAGAAAAAACTGCTTTTGAAATAAGAGATGCTTATTCAGGGACTTCAGCTATGTGTCTCTAAGTAAGTCACTTGACCTGCTAAACCTTGACTTCCTCCTCTGTAAAATGAGTAAAATTAATACCTTCCTTGCAGGAACTACTGTGAGAATTAAAAGGAATAATATAGGCAAAGCCCTGGCTGACACATACTAGGTCCTCCAGAAATGATGATTAAAGTTAGAAAAATTACTATAACCACACTTGACTTCTGTAAATACTGTGGAGGAATCTTTCAGAATACATTTATCACACAAGCCAGGTTTTCAAGAAGGAAACTTTAAAACAAATTATTTGTCTTTGAGAGGTGGAGGGATGGTCTGTCATTGCTATAGGTAGCCAGTTCCAAAATTAGCCTCACTAAATTAAAAATAAATAGGAGGGCTTCCCTGGTGGTGCAGTGGTTGAGAATCCGCCTGCCAATGCAGGGGACACGGGTTCGAGCCCTGGTCCAGGAAGATCCCACATGCCGCAGAGCAATGAAGCCTGAGCGCCACAACTGCTGAGCCTGCGCTCTAGAGCCCACAAGCCACAACTACTGAGCCCCCGTGCCACAACTACTGAAGCCTGCAGCCTAGAGCCCATGCTCTGCAGCAAGAGAAGCCACCGCAATGAGAAGCCCACACACCGCAACAAAGAGTAGCTCCCGCTCTCCACAACTAGAGAAAGCCCGCACACAGCAACGAAGACCCAACAGTCAAAAATAAATAAAATAAATTTTAAAAAAGTAATAAATAGGAGTGCTCATAAAACAAAAGAGATAACTGAGTCTAATCCAGATGAGGATTATATTCTTTACTTGACCTAAAATTTTAAGTTACAAATCTTTTTCTAAACTGCTGATATTTCATAATGTCCTTCTGACTGTATATTCTTTTCATTTTATATATTAATAGTTTCAACAAAGGTCTCAAAACACATCTCCATTATTATATTTTATGAAAGTTTTTCCAAGTTCATACAAATGTTTGAATCACTTATGAAGTCTTTAAACAGAGGCAATGACAGGGGATGTCACTGAAGTGTTGAACCTCGTGGGGATGAGGATGCAAACAAAGTATATGAAAGAAAAAAAATGAATAATTTATCAGATCTGAAAGTAAATTCTCAAAGTGGTTATGACTTTAAGTTATACTGAGAAAACTAGTACTGCTGGAACATAATTTAAAACCTAGAATCACGCTGAGTGCTAACTGTAAAGCAAATTAAAGATCTATGTAATCACAGCCGTATCTATGCAGTTTTTGCGAAAAATCTATCCTAGGCCACAAAGAAAATTTGGGTTTGAAGCCAAGAGACTTTCGTGATTATAATACATAACTGATACATCTCAACAACATAAAAATTGCAAGGAGGAAGTGTAACAACAGCAGTATTACTTTCAAGAACTGTGTCGGGAACTAAAAAAGAATCTCACAAAATTAGATAAATATATCCAGTCTGACATAAACACCATATGGTAACTGCCTTAAGAGACAGGAGTTGTATGTTATGTGTTAAAATTATGACACAGAGGTAGTAAAAGCTGGAAAGCAAATGCAATTTGCACAGTTGGGTCTGAAGTCTAATATTTTATTTTTCTAGATAAAAAGAATAAGACTGCAATATTATAGCTTTGGAGTTTTTCTCCATCTAGTAAAAGTTCATGGAAAGGAGCAGTTGGTATTATATTGCAATAGTTTCCCACAATGGTGGCATGGTTTAGCAGATCTTCCCTGGTGGCACTATTTATTGAATGTTTAAAATAAAATTTAATATAGCCACACTTGCAGCAACTGAAAATGATCTCAAAATTCAAGGGTACAATCATTTTCTTTTTTTCTGAGGGGCTAGAATCAATCCCACAGTGTGATTAAGAATGTTTCAACTGACCTCTGTATCATTACAAGCATCAACCATATGGATACCAAATACACCCAAGAAAGACTTGAAGATGAGTACTATAACATTCCAGGTCTTCTATCAAAGAATACTGCTTTCAACAGAAAAATAGAAACAGCTGAAATACATGGGCAACATGCTGCTTCTAAGTCCTCCTTGAAAGTAGGCACCATGCAAATATTATAAATCAACGAATATTTAGATAACATAAATATAAAATACTTCAAAGTATCTGCCTCCAAAAACAAAAAGACCTCCCCCCCAAAAGACAAAAAAACCAAAAACTCATGAATGAGTCTAAAGACTCCCTTTTGAGAAAAGTGGTATGATCTCTCTATTTACATAAAAGACATGATTGTTCCAAGTTTAGCTGCTGAATTCATCATATTTATAGCAATCTCATTTTGTGAGCATCCTGGCTGCCGAATCTTGTAGATTCGGAAAGATAGTAGGAGCTATAGCCACATATTACTTTAACTTGTTCAGCTAGTTTGAAATGGCAGGGGGACTCCACCTTTGCAAAAAACCAACAGTGGCCAAAGTAGAAGGTATTTCCAGAGTCTCATTTAATAGAAAGGCAACTGGCAGTGGCTCTACCACTAATAGCTCTGTTTCTTCTGAACAGATATAGGTGAAATTAGAAGAAAAGCTGGAGAAAAGAGGCAGGGAATGAAAGAGAAATGAGAGGAGAAAAAGAGAAACTAGGGGAGTGTATAAGAAAGGAAATAAGGTAAACATACAATTTAAAAAAGGAGAAAAGGGTAGAAAAATGTATAGTCAAAGATCTCAATTGATAGTACAGTAATAAATTTATCAAACAACTACCCCAAGAATGTCATTACCAAATCAACTCAAAATTCAAACTATTTTGTTTTCTCTAAAGAATGAGTGAGTAACTCATTATCATCTGTTTTAGAGATAAGAAAACAGAGGCTTTGAAAAGTTAACAGGCTTGAAACTAAATAAGAGGCAGAGCCTCAGCTTCTCACAGCCTCACAATTCGTCAGGATTACTAAGAGTTGTTTATATTCACAAAAGGATCACAACATGCTCCTTATTTAAAGAGAGCCAACACTGCTAGACATTCAAAATTACTAGATTTGTTAGAAATTGGTATTTATCTAAATCCTCTGAAATAGTTTTTATATAAGATAGACATTATAACTTTCTTTCCCAATCTATAAAAACTCTTCATTCAAACTGAAAGCACTACTCTACTTAGCAGAGATTAAAAACAAATTTAATTCAAGTGATTTTGAAGCATTAAAAGCTGCTTTCCCATAGTATATAAATTGGTAACACACCAGGCGGTATGAACTCCTGGTTCTTCTCACAAATGGTTGGAAAAAAAAAAAAAAAAAGCAAAATTCACTCTAATAATGTAGATAAATACAACCCTGCAACACTAAGCATAGTAAAATGTGGTACTTTACACAAGATGAGCATATCTGCCCCAAAGGCCAAACCTGATAAGCAGAAATCTAAAGAACATACTAGGCTGCTGGCAATGCTTTCATGAGACCATTTTTGTCTACATTTGTGGTAGTTTTCCATTTACAAAAAAAGAGTAATCAACAATATTCTCGGCCTGGACATAGATTAATTCTTCAGAGGCTTCTAAATCTCCATGATTAATTTCTATAGCAATCACAGGTACTGTGAATCACAAGAGCTGTGCCTTGGCTAGCCAGATGTCACATCACCTACAGCAGACTCTTGAGGATTTGGTCGCTCATCTGAATTATTCTACATTTGAGAAGAATATATTAGTCATTATATAATAACTACACTGTCATTCATTAACACAGTGTAACAATGATAACCTCATTAATACTCTTGAGTTGACTCTTTGGCCCAATGGTTACCTAGGACTAGAGGTACCAAACTGTGGTGATGAACAAAATACTCTAAGGTTACAATGAGAAAGGACAACCTAGTTATTGGCCTGCTACAGAATTAAATTAAGTGAACGTTATTCATCACAGTAAAATATATGTGCTGAATTGTTCATCTCTTCCTTCTGGTACTAAATATAATTTAAGGAATATAGCAAGAGATGAATCATCATCACACAAGGGAAAAATAGGTAAGAAACAACATAGCTGTTAATAAAATTTAAAATGAAAGCAAGTGAAAAGTGGGTCTCTCTAAGCCAGACTTTTATGCACCTAACAGGCTTCTCAGAAATGAATGTTACTCACAAAAGTATATAGTAAAACTAACAAAACTTAACACTAGTTTTTATAAAGAAATACGAAATAAGAAACTACAAAATGACCTTTTCCTTTTTGGCATTATAGGAAACTAAAAAGTAAGTTATTCAAGTTGAAAATTAGTTTGTCTCCTTTTTAGTGGAAAAAATAGCTAGAAAAGGACTTTAATCCAATTGTTGGCATATGCCAGCTGTCCTGCAATCCATATAAGACAGGTACTGTCAGGGACAAAAGGTGATTACGTGAGGCTTAAAACTCATTGTATTTATAATATGTATCCCACAGGACATTATTACTACTGTTTCAAGGAGCAGTCATAGTCTCAAATGTGCTATAAAATGATCTTAGCTTTGGGAGCTTCCTTTTTGAATCTTCTAGCATCTATCAATAGTAATCTCACACAGCCCAGTTCTTCTAGTAACTAAAGAAGGCAATTCATACCAACAAGACAAGGGCAATGTGTTAACCTCCCCAGGGATCAGGATATTTTAGAAAATGCAGCCTTGACTCAAGGGAATGAATTGCTAGTAGTGATTCTTGGGGGCGGCAGGAGATATTTATTCTGGGAGGAAACACCTGTCAAATTATACCACGAAGTGGGCAGCCCACTCTGCCTGTCACTAAGACTGGGATGATTACCATACTATATGGTATTTACAAATTCACTATATTTATGCCTTTTTTTCTCCTGTAGGGCATGGTCCTAGTATTGAAAACTAATACGGTGTTAGCTAAAACTACTCAGTTTATATAAGTATATGCTGCATACCCTTGACTCACATCTAACTTTCACTGGAGAATAATTATTCTGATTGCAATTGATCTGTTATTTCTCAAGAACAGACATATTTTTACTTCATGTAAATTCATGGCAATATTTTTAACGTGTTACTGAATTGGAACACTACCCTACTTATTCAATTTCAACACTTTATCAGTGATATGCAGATTTTTCTAATTCCCAGTTTAACATATCCAAATACAGAAAATAAACTAAATACACAGATTGAATTTTTTTTCCACAACTTTCTTTAAGGAAATGCTGAAGATAGAAACTAGGAAATGCCATATTTTACCTTAATTTTAGGTGAAATTATAAAATAGAAATTCATTAATTAGTGTTAAGAAAAATAACATCCCCTCGGAAAAAAAAGATCTTATCACATGTTTACAGATACTAGTGCAAATTAAATAAATACACAATTACAACAGCCTCAACATTGTATCTAATTCATTACTCAATTTTAACATCCTCTTGTAGTTTTATACTTATTCTAGAGAGGCTGAAATTTATAAATTCTATTAAAATTAAAGGCCTTCCAGAACACTAAAATAATACTAAGACCATCGTAATTTCTTACGAATAATCATTTTTAAACATCTTTGAGTCTTCACATAAATAATTATGAAAATTTAACTAAGAAAAATATAATATCATAATCCATTAAAGAAAAAATACAGTGAGCTAGGCCAGTCAGTTTTTTAAGAAATAATTAAGTTAGTGTATTCAAGAGCACTCTTCTTCACTAAGATAGGAAAGTGAAACAAAATTAGCATTTTACTCCATGACAGAAAGTTTACTGTACTTCTAAATGCTTCACGTCTCTAAAAATACACTTCTCATTGTTTTAGAATACACACATATTTTATATTTGTGGGTTAGCACAGTTATTTGCTTCTTGAGAATATGTTACAAAATGAAGCACTCAAATGAACAAAACCTCACTGCAAAATTTTAGGAAATCTAAGATTATCTTGCCTGGGTCATATTTCAAAGACAGTGATCCATGTTGTTAGTCAGTGGGGGGAAAAAAAAAGATCAGTAGAAATATAAAATAGTCTTTAAAATCCAGACAGCAAATATAAAAAGAGACAGACTTAAGTGAAATCTGGGAAAGATATTTAAAGAAATGAGGTATGATGGAGCCATAGTGCTACAATTTATCTCAATATATTAAGTTTTAATAATAACCTATACTTCAAAGTTGCAATATCAGCAAATCATAAACTATCTGCTGTTGTGTTCTCATGACCTTTCTGGTCAGATGTTTAATAGTCACTAGTAAATACATTTAAAATAAGCATTAAGCTAACTGCATGATCATACGATAAGCATATCTGCCACTTAAGAAGGCAAATTATAAGTAAAAATGTAAGCAAACAATTTTGTATTAATAATAAATACAGTTTCAAGCATTTAACATTATCAATATTTTAAAAATTTAAATAATAAATGCAACTATTTTATACAGAACTGTACCATTTATTATACACACAAGTATATCAGTTCCCTTTGTTTACAAAGGCTGGTTATAGACAATATGGAATGTTACAGTACCATCTTGCATAAAATTTTAGTACAATTTTGTACTAGAAAAAGGGTGCAAAAACACCAGCCTAATAAACCTGACAAAATGAAATATCTTTTCTTTCTTTTTAAAAAGTACATCATTAACACATACACCACAAACTGTACATAAGCTTTTAAATCACCAACTGAAGATATGGTAGCAGGTATGTTGTAGTATTAACTATCTCTCCCATCAGTTTAATTTATTAAAGGCTTGCACTGCTACTCATTCAGGAACCTTTGTTGACATGTAAGCTTGTAATATGAATTACTTAACTCAGGTAAGTACAATTTAAAGGAGGCTAACAACAGCTGCCAAGAATTATTTGTAGTAAGAAACGTCCTTCTCACAGAAAATTCACTGAGGAGCAAACATGTTTGTATATCATTCTTCTTAAAATTTATTGTAGCTGGTCAAGATTCTCCATTTTGAACTTTGGATGCTGGTGGTTGCATGAAATCCTTAAAAGGAACTAGTGCCTCTTTAAGTGCAGAGCAGACTTCGGAAGATGAGCAGGTGATGCATTCTACTAAAGTTGGGTATAAGGCAATTACTTGTGCCCAGGTATTTCCATCAACTGTAACGCAAAAAGTATAAAACCTCAAAAAAGAGTGGATTGAAATGGCAGATTACCCAGTTAACATAAACACGATCCTTTAAACACAATGCAAAAAAAAAAAATCCAAAATATGGAAATTCCTCAAGCTTGTACCTTTTCTTTCTTTAAACTTTGGAAGACTTCCTGCAATATTTAATAAGGTATGAGTGAAAAATACATGATCAGTGTGCAGAATCATCAATACCACCAAATTTGACAAAGTACATTTAAAATGATACTTAAATATGTGAAGGTCTTGGAAGCTAACAAAACAACTCAGAATAATTCAAACCTTTGTCATTTTCAGTATAATAGCCAGAGAAGAAAGTGTACTTTTCAAGAACAATTAGAAAACAATTCAACTTTTTATGCAGTTATATGCTAAAAATATACATATATCTTAAATAATTTTCCTAATAATGTCCTCAATATTGATTTTAACTTCAAATGACCACACATAGATCCATTCTTCTCTTACAATGTTTGCTAATCTTTAATGTATCTGACTAGGTTTAAGCTGTAGTGGGGAGGGACATTTCTGCCTTCCTCATCACTATTATGAACAGCTAGTACAGTTAAATGTTATTTGGTGAATGGACAAAAGTGTTGTATTGGGCTTCCCTGGTGGTGCAGTGGTTGAGAGTCCGCCTGCCGATGCAGGGGACACGGGTTCGTGCCCCGGTCCGGGAAGATCCCACATGCCATGGAGCGGCTGGGCCCGTGAGCCATGGCCGCTGAGCCTGCACGTCCGGAGCCTGTGCTTCACAACGGGAGAGGCCAAAGTGACAGGCCCGCGTACAGCAAAAAAAAAAAAAGTGTTGTATCACAATTACTTTGTGATTTCCTTATACTCTGAGATCACATATTACATTTCTATTTTCCTATAAGTACTGTGCGTATTGTTGAGAGTGCAATACACGATAAAACCTGATGACAGAGTTTTCTTAGAAAGTATATGTATATGGCACTTGGCAGAACAAATCTCAAATTGCTGAGGCAGTGTAGTATAAAAGAAAGAACACTATACTACGCATAATGAGCTTTGGTTCCGTTTTTCACTCCAATTTACTGAGTGTCAACTAAGTGTCTAAAAACCTTTCTGAAATAAGTTAGTGCTGGGTGCCCCTGAACAAGTCAAATAATTTCTCATATCTTGACTTTCACTATAGAATAAAGAAATGAGGTTCTCAAACTAGTGTTCTTCAAGTTACTTCTTTAAAAAAACTGATGGTCAAATAAGTTTGGCAGATGTTGTACATATAATCGTCCTTTTGGGGGATTCATAATTCACACAGGTTCATAGTTAAAGAATAGGTTTAACTCTTATCCAATCCAAGGTTTCCAAAATTAATTTGATTATGGAATTTTTCCCCATTCAATATCTACTGACATCCCTCATCATTAATATTCATTCCTTAGTACATATCTTGGGAAATGCTAACCTGCTCATTTAATCTCTTCGCCACCTCAACAAGGGCTTCCTCAGAGTGGAGGTGGGAAGAAGAAAAGGGGTGTGGAGCTGACGGGTATTGGTGAGGGAGGGAATGTCAGGCCAGAGCTGCTCTGCTTTTAGCTGTTTTGTATGTTGGAAATCCACATCAGATTTCATTTGTAAAAAGAATTTTGCTGCTTAATAGCAACAACAAAAAAGAAACATTAAAAAAACCAATGGCCTAAGTAGTTTTAAACAGTCTGCTCCAGCTGTTGTCTATAAAGCTTTCCACTAATCATTTAACAAAAGATTACATAGAGAGAATTCTGGGAAATGGCAAAGTAGTAAGTACCAGGAATCTGTCTGTCCACCTAGACAACAACTGAACTGGCAGAATTTGATGCAACTATCTTGGAACTCTGGAGTCTACCGAAGGCTTGCAACTTCCAGAGGAAGACCTGGATAGTATATTGCAGTTAAGTTTCGTCAATCTAAGCCCTTAGCACAGTAGCAGCTACCCATCCTCTATTCCTAGCCATGTGGTAAGCAGTTGTGCAGATGTTCCTGGAGCAGCTTGCACGCAGCTTGTGGGAGGTCAGGGTGGGAAAACAGGATTCTATACTCCAAATATCAGGGGTCTGTGCTCTAATTGCTGATCACAGAGGTGCAAAGAGGCTTCAAGAACAAAAGAAAAAACAAATAATTCAAAAATGGGCAAAGGACTTGAATAGACATTTCTCCAAA
The DNA here is from genome assembly GCF_003031525.2 of Neophocaena asiaeorientalis asiaeorientalis. Taxonomy (NCBI): domain Eukaryota; kingdom Metazoa; phylum Chordata; class Mammalia; order Artiodactyla; family Phocoenidae; genus Neophocaena; species Neophocaena asiaeorientalis. Next base: position 18,985,804 of record NW_020185339.1, read on the forward strand.
GAAGATATACAAATGGCCGATAAAGCACATGAAAAGATGCTCAACACCATTAACCATTAGGAAAATGCAAATCAAAACAACAACGAGATACCACCTCATGCTTAATAGAATAGCTACTATAAAACAACAAACAAACAGAAAACAAGTGTAGGTGAGGCTGTAAAGAAGACAGAACCCTTGTTCACTGTTGGGGGGAATGTAAAATGGTACAGCCACTGTGGGAAACAGTATGGTGATGCCTCAAAAAACAAAAAATAGAATTTACCATATGACCCAGCAATTCCACTTCTGGTATATACCCAAAAGAATTAAAAGCAGGATCTCAAAGAGATATCTGTACACACATGCTCATAGCACCATTATGCACAACAGCTAACACCATGGAAGTAATCCAAGTGTCCACCAACGGATGAATGGATATATAGATATACACACACACAATGGAATATTATTTGGCCTCAAAAAAGAAGGAAAACTGCAACATACTAAAATATGGATGAACCTTAACAACATTAGCTAAGTGAAATAAGCCCGTCACAAAAAGGCAAATACTGTATGTTTCAACTTATATGAGGTACTTAGAGTAGTCAAGATCATAGACAGAAAAAGTAGAATGGTGGGCTTCCCTGGTGGTGCAGTGGTTGAGAGTCCGCCTGCCGATGCAGGGGACACGGGTTCGTGCCCCGGTCCGGGAAGATCCCACATGCCACGGAGCGGCTGGGCCTGTGAGCCATGGCCGCTGAGCCTGCGCATCTGGAGCCTGTGCTCCGCAATGGGAGAGGCCACAACAGTGAGAGGCCCGAATACCGCAAAAAAAAAAAAAAGTAGAATGGTGATTACCAGGGGCTAGGAGAAGTGGGGAATGGAGAGTTATTGTTTAACAAGTACAGAGTTTCAGTTATAAAATGAAAAGAGTTATGGACATGGCTGGTGGTGATGGTTGCCAACACTGTGAATGTATTTAATGTCACTGAAAAAATGGTTACCATAGTAAGTTTTGTTACATGTATTTTACTGCAATAAAAGAATTTGGGGGGAAAAAAAAAGACTGCATAGATTGAAAGCTATCTAGATTGGCCCAGATAGTCAACTGACCAAACTTATTCTTGGTTTATTATAGGAAAATACAAAAATAAATTATTTAAGATAACACCTTAAATTCAGGGGAAGCTACTCAAATTTCTTAAATTAAAATGTTTTAAAAAACTAACCATAGATCTTCATGGGCACTTTGGATTTAACTATGAAAAACAATGAAAAAGCTGTATGTATTGATATGGAAGAATCTCCATGATATTTAATGAAGTGGAAAATATGAAGAGTGTTCCGAACAGTAGGTAAAACCTGGGGCTATTATGCATATTAATTCGTGTTGAAAACTGGGGGTGTACTGGAGCACAGTTGACTTTTGAACAACACAGGTCTGAACTGTGTGGAACCGCTTATACACAGTAAATACTATAGTGCTACACAATCCCCAGCTGGCTGAATCCAAGGATGTAGAACCCCGGATACAGAAGAACCATCTAACTGCTTGGAAGGTCAGCACCCCTAACTCCTGCATTGTTCAAGGGCCGACTACATATGTATTTTGTATTTATATAATAAACTTATGGAAGGATCCACAAACTAATAAAAATGGTTGACTATGGTAATGTAAGAGCTGGGCAGATACAGAACAGGGGAAAGACATGTTCCCTGTACATCTTTCAATATTTTTGAATTTCTGAACCATGTATATGTTTACTACCTATTCAAATTTTTAATTAAAGATCAAGTAAGGTGATAAATAAGTCCAACAAATGCCTCCTCTCCCACTAGAAAACCCTAAAACAAATAACAAATGTTCTAAACAAATGTTGGGTGAACACTGGTTCCAAACCTTGTAGCCATCCCCTAGAATTAATTTTGGACTGACTACTTGCATGTCCAACATATTTCTGCTGGGAAGGCCTGGACTTCTCTAAGTTGTCTTCTTCTTTTCTGTTTCTTAATGAAGCTTATCATACCATTTTAATATGTTACCATATCATCATCATCATTTATGGTTACATTTAATTTAATTCTTCACTTAATATGCCCAAAGGTATAATTCAAACTCAAACAATTTTTAACATTAATTTAGTTAGATCATCTATCATTACTAGGCTGCCCTACCCATGGCCCATTGACTTCGTAAAAAGCAGGTTACTAAGTTTTCCTTCCCTTTTCTTCCTTTATACAAATTCTGGTTACATTCTTGACAGCTATCTAAAGATCATAAAAAAATAAAATAAAAAATAATGCAAGTACTATGCACTGAAATACATATGCTGTATTTAATACATCTATAGCAATAACATGAAAAATAGAGAAGTTCCTGTTTATTTCTTAAGTATAACATATTTCTAAGAATCAAATTCTATCCTGTGATCTAATAAAGATTTTACTGGTCTCCAGGAAATCAATGCATGGTCTCCCTCTCTGAAAATTCAACCAGAACATTTTATTAAGATAACTCAAATTTGAACTTGATGGGATAAATTAAGGACACTGTTCCAGAATTTTTCTTAGAAATTCTACTCCTTCTTTTGGGTTGAATATACACAAGTCTACTGCCTCTTAATATCCAGTATAATACTCATGCTTTCTAGGCCAAAGTAACAGTCAGTGAATTTTGAAAACAGAAAAATATGTATTTAACTGTGTAACAACTGACAGGAACAAATATGCTGGGACTCACTTATTAGGCATTTATTAGGAACCTACTTTTTTCTTGGTTACTAAAAGTAATGCTGGGCTTCCCTGGTGGCGCAGTGGTTGAGCCTGCCTGCCGATGCAGGGGACGCGGGTTCGTGCCCCGGTCCAGGAAGATCCCACATGCCATGGAGCGGCTGGGCCCGTGAGCCATGGCCGCTGAGCCTGTGCGTCCGGAGCCTGTGCTCCGCAAACGCTGCTTAAAGCGCCAGTCTGCTAAGGTGCTTGTGCCTGAATATAAGTAAACACACTTCCTTCTATAACAAAGTCTTATATAAAAAGTCAGCTGAACCAGTGTTCTCAGTGACACAAATGACTTATACTCTGATGCCAGCTCTTTATCTTGTCCTGGACCAGTAGCTGGTCCAAAAAAAAACACACACACACACACTTTGAGCAGCAGTCTTGTAAAGGATTCAAAATAGGATAAAACACGGTTCAAATAGCCTGTCAAGAAGTTTACACTTTAAGAGGCATGAGTCATGTACCTGCATAACTATAATACAAACAGAGTGCTTTAAGACACAGGCACACATAAAAGAGCTACAAGTTCGCCAAAAAAAGAAATTGCTCACCTTTAAGGAATAAAAACAAGGCTTAAAAGTGGTGTGATATCTGAACAGGGTGGATATGGGCAGGAGAATGGAATGAGCAAAGGACTAGGAATACTTGGATAGACTAAGAATTTTAGTTTGGTGAGAGAGTAGGATATATGAAGTCTAGTGGGAAATAAAGCATGAATAGAATGGAGTCAGACAGTAGTACTCTTTGTATTTGGTAGGTTATGGTTAATGAAAACGATTATTTTGTTTTGTTTTACAAGGATGGAAAAATGAATGACCAAAGCTACACTTTTGGAAAAATCATTTCTGGCATTAATGTAAGAATGGATTGGATAGAAATGAGTGACAGAAAGAGGAAACAAATGAGAAAAGGCTATAAAAATAATTCACAGTTTCTTATATCTATATGATAAATCACTACAAATGCAGAAGCCTCCTACAACCCCAAAAAGTCAGTCATGTTCTACATTAAAAACATATAAAATATCGGGGCTTCCCTGGTGGCGCAGTGGTTGAGAATCTGCCTGCTAATGCAGGGGACATGGGTTCGAGCCCTGGTCTGGGAGGATCCCACATGCCGCGGAGCAACTAGGCCCGTGAGCCACAACTACTGAGCCTGTGCGTCGGGAGCCTGTGCTCCACAACAAGAGAGGCCACGATAGTGAGAGGCCCATGCACCGCAATGAAGAGTGGCCCCCGCTTGCCACAACTAGAGAAAGTCCTCACACAGAAACGAAGACCCAACACAGCAAAACTAAATAAATTAATAAACTCCTACCCCCAACATCTAAAAAAAAAAAAATATATATATATATATATAATATAAATTATCTATATTCAGACCAATTTAGTTTAAAAAAATCCAGCCAGACTGTGAAGTCAAGATCATAGCAGTGTGAGAAGCTCCCTTTGTCTCTTCTCTTCAATCTATAACTAGTAAAACATCCATAACTCAATAAAAGTGTCTCTGCCGAATACACCAGGATTCCAGAGAATTCCACACATCTGTACAACTATACATAAGAGTGGATGGACTACGAATTCCCTGGTGGTGCAGTGGTTAGGACTCCGCACTCTCAATGCCAAGGGCCTGGGTTCAATCCCTAGTCAGGGAACTAAGATCCCACAAGCAGTGTGGCCAAAAAAAGAGTGGATGGGCTGAAACACACAGAGAAGGCAGGACCAGGGAAACAGTGAAGGTGGTGCCTGCAGTCCTAGATCCCCAGCCACAGCAGCTAAGCCTGCAGCCTCAGAAAACCTGGTAGCAGCAGGGCAGGTGATGCACATGACTCCAGCTTCTCAGCCACAGCAGTGGCTAAGGCTACAGGGAACTAGGCAACAACAGGGCCTGCAACGTTATCCCTCCAGTCATGCAGGCACATATGACTCTGGCCCTTTTGCCCATAGCAGCAGCGTCCATGAAACTGATAACCCTGGATGTGGCAAAAGCACCCAAGACCTCAGCTCCTCACCCCAACCACTCTCTGTCCCCACTGCACTGGACCCAGAAGCATGGATCCAGGAGATCCCAGACATGGTGGACACACCTGCTATCTCAGTGCCATAGGCAGTGACACCAGTAACAACAGCGACACTGGCAGCAGCAAGGTACCAGCAACCCTGAAAGCATAAGCAGTGACAACAAGGGCACCAGACAACACCTATAGCAGAGGCAGTGGAGGATGGAAAGTGTCATTTCTCAAATATAACCATAGGCAACTCAGGTAAGAGAAACCAAAAACTTGTACTATAGTGCCACCTACTGAAAAACAAAAGAAAGGCCTCTAATTACTAACCTGTTAAATTGTTAGAGTCAAATAAAAAAGAAGCCTTACTAAAGAAGAGGTGTGTGTTACTTCAAATATATGAGAGGAACAACTCATCAAGCACCATGAAAAACCAGAGTAATATGGTATCACAAAAGAAAATGAAAGTTCTCCAGAAACCAAACTTAAAATTAAACAATACTGCAATCTAACTGACAGAATTCAAAATAGCTGTTCTAAAGAAATTCAACAAGCTACAAGAAAACTCAGAAAGGTAGTTCGATGAGCTTAGGAATAATATTAATGAGCAGAGGAATACATTACCAAAGAAACTGAAACTGAAAAGGAACCAAACAGAAATTCTGGAGCCAAAGAACTCAATAAATGAGATGAAGAATGCGTAAGAACATATGGGAAATAGAGCAGACCATATGGAAGAGAGAATTAGCTAGCTCAAAGATAGAAATTAAGAAATCAATACAAGTAGAAGAGGAAAGAGAGCTAAGATTTTTAAAAAATGAAGGAATTCTATAAGAACTATCCAACTCTATTAGGAAAAGCAACATCAGAATAATGAGTATCCCAGGAGAAGGGGACAGAGGGTTTATTTAAAGAAATAATAGCTGAAACCTTCCTAAACCTGGGGAAGGAACTGGATATACAAGTCCATGAATCTAAGAGAACAGCTAATTACCTCAACGCAAAAAGACCTTCTCCAAGGCATATTAAAACTGTGAAAAATCAATGACAAAGAAAGAATTTTAAAAGCATCCTGGGAAAAAAGAATGGTAACCTACCATTAGGTAACTCATTAGGCTATCAGCAGATTTCTCTTAAGAAAATCTATAGGCCAGGAGAGAATGGAATGACATACTCAAAATGTTGAAAGATTAAAAACAATCAGCCAAGCATACTCTATCCAGCAAAGTTATCCTTCAGATATGAAGGAGAAATAAAGCCTTTCCCAGACAAACAAGCTGAGGGAGTTCATCAACAAAGACCTGCCTTAGGAGAAATGTTGAAAGGAGCTCTTCTACTTGAAACAAAGAGGTAAAAGTACACAAAACATTGAATAAGGTGATAATACAGACAAAATCTTTTAAATAATTATAGCATGAAGGTTAAAGGGGAAAAAGCAGTAAAAAATAACTATAACTATTTTAATTTAGTAACAAAATCACAACATAAAAAAGGATAATTTGAGACAACAAAAAACGCAAAAGGGGAATAGGAAAAGGACAGAACCTGTATAGGCAAATAACATGCTATCAGCAGAAAAAGAAATATTTCATCTATGAGACATGTCATAAACATCAAGGTAAACACAAAATATAAATCTAGAGCAGAGATTCAAAACATAAAAAAGGAGAAAACTGATAAAAACATCATAAAAAACCCAACAAATGAAACTGGCAGAAACACAAGGAAAGAGAAACAATGGAGATATAGACCAACCAGAAAACAAAAGATAAAGTGGCAGTACTCAGTCCTCATCCATCAATAATCACCCTAAATGTAAATGGATTGAATTCACCAATCAAAAGACACAGACTGGTTGGATGGATTAAAAAATAAGGCCCAAGTACATGCTGTCTCCAGGAGACTCGTGTCAGCTCTGAAGACAAACACAGGCTCAAAATGAAGGGATGGAAGATGATACTTCAAGCACATGACAGCCAAAAGAAAGTGGATGTACCCATACTCATATCAGACAAAATACACTTCAAGCCAAAAAAGGTAACAAGAGACAAAGATGAATACTATATAATGATAAAGGGGAAAATTCATCAAGAAGACATAACAGTTAATATATATGTACCTAACAGTTAATACGTATGTACCTAACATAAAAGCACCAAAATATATAAAGCAATTATTAATACATCTAAAGGGAGAAACTGACAGCAACACAGTAACAGTAGGTGACTTTAACACCTCACTTACAGCAATGGATAGATCATTCAGACCGAAAGTCAACAAATAAATAGTGGCCTTCAGTGAAACATTAGACCAGATGGGCTTGATAGATTTATAGAGAACATGCCATCCAAATGCACCAGAATACACATTCTTCTCAAGTGCACATGGAACATTATTAAGGACAGACCATATGTTGGGGTACAAGTCTCAATAAATTTAAGAAGACTGAAACCATATCAAACATCTTTTCTGATCACAAATGGTATGACACTAGAAATCAACTACAAAAAGAAAGCTGGAAAAATCACAAATATGTGGAAACTAAAGAAACATGCTACTGAACAACTATTGGGTCAATGAAGGAAGCAAAGGATAAATTTTAAAAACACCTGAAGACAAATGGAAACAAAAATACAACATTCCAAAATCTATGGAATGCAGCAAAAGTGGTATTTATGGGGAAGTTTATAGCAATACAGGCCTGCCTCAAGAAACAAAAATCTCAAAAAATCTAACCTTATACCTAAAGGAACTAGAAAAGGACAAATGAAGCCCAAAGTCAGTGGAAGAAAGGAAACAATAAACAGCAGAGCAGAAATAACTGAAATAGAGACTAAAAAGACAATAGCAAAGATCAATAAAACTAAGAGCTGCTTCTTAAAAAAGAGCAATAAAACTGAGAAACCTTTAGCTAGACTCACTGAGGAAAAAAGAGAAGGCTTAGATGAATAAAATCAAAAACAAAAGAGGAGATGGACTTCCCTGGTGGTCCAGTGGTTAAGACTCTGTGCTTCCACTGCAGGGGGCATGAGCCTGATCCCTGGTTGGGGAACTAAGATCCCGCATACCATGCAGCATGGCCAAAAAAATTTAAAAAAAAAAAAGAGAAATAACAACAGATACCACAAAAATAGAAAACATTATGAGAATACTATGAACAGCTATATGCCAACAAAATGGACAACGTAGATGAAATGGATAAATTCTCAGAATCATACAATCTTCCAAGACTGAATCATGAAGAAACAGGAAATCCGAATAGACTGATCACTAGCAAGGGGACTGAAACGGTAATAAAAAACCTCTTAAAAAAACAAAAATCCAGGACCAGATGGCTTCACAGGTGAATTCTACTAAACATTCAAAGAAAATTTAATACTAATGCTTCCTAAATTCTTCCAAAAAATAGAAGGGGAGGGAATGCTTCCTAACTCATTTTACAAGGCCGCCATTACCCTGATACCAAAATCAAATAAGGACAACAAAGAAAAAAGAAAACTGCAAGCCAATATGTCTGTTGAACATAAATGCAAACACTGTCAACAAAATATTAGTAAACTGAACTCAACAATACGTTGAAAGGATCATACACAATCATTAAGCAGGATTTATTCCAGAGAGACAAATTAATTTCAACTGCAAATTAATCAACACGATACACCACATTAACAAAATGGATAAAAACCTTATGATCATCTCAACAGATACAGGAAAAGCATTTGACAAGATTCAAAGCCTATTTTTCTAATAAAAACTCTCAATAAAATGGATATAGAAGACTGTACCTCAACAATAATAAAAGCTGTATGACAAACCCACAGCTAACATCATACACAGTGGTGAAAAATTGAAAGCCATCTCTCTAAGGTCAGGAAAAGGACAAGAATACCCACTCTCACCACTCTTATTCAACATGGTATTGGAAGCCCTAACCAAAGCAATTAGGCAAGAGAAAGAAATAAAAGGCATCAAAATTGGAAAGGAAGACATAAAACTATCACTATTTCTGGATGACATGATTTTATATATAGAAATCCTAAAGACTCCACCAAAACACTGTCAGGAATAATAAATGAATATATTAAAGTTTCAGGGTATGAAATCAACATACACAAATCTGTTGCATTCTGTACACTAGCAACAAACTATCAGAAAGAGAAGTCAGGAAAACAGTCTCATTTACAATCGCAGCAAAAAGAATAAAATACCAAGGAACAAATTTAACCAACGAGGTGAAAGAACCTGTACACTGAAAACTATAAGACACTGGTGAAAGAAACTAAAGAAGACGCAAAGGAATAGAAAGATATTCCATACTCATGGATTGGAAGAATTAACATTGTTAAAATGTCCATATTACCTAAAGCAACCTACAGAGTCAATGTAATCCCTATCAAAATCCCAATGATATTTTTCACAGAAATAGAACAAAAAAATCCTAAAATTTATATGGAACCACAAAAGACCCTGAAGAGCAAAGCAATCCTGAGAAAAAAAGAACAAAGCTGTAGGTATCACACTCCCTGTTTTCAAATTATACTACAACACTGTAGCAATCAAAACATCCTGGTATTGCCAGCAAAACAGACACACAGATCAATGGAATTCAGTTGAGAGCCTAGAAATAAACCCACACATATATGGAAAATTAATTTACATCAAAAGAACAAAGAACATACAGTGGAGAAAGGACAGTGTCTTCAATAAGAGGCATTGGGAGAACTGGACAGCCAGACGCAAAAGAATAAAACTAGACCACTATATTACTTATCTTACACCAGACACAAAAATCAACTCAAAATGGATTAAAGACTTGAATGTAAGACCTGAAACCATAAAAATCCTAGACAAAAACATAGGCAGTACACTCATTCACACTGGCCTTAGAAATATCCTTCTGGATATATCACCCCAGGCAAGGGTAAGAAAAGCAAAAATAAATAAATGAGAGTGTATCAAACTAAAAAGCTTCTGCACAGTAAAGGAAACTATCAACAAAATGAAAAGATTACCTACCAAATGGAAGAAGATATTTGCAAATCATTATATCTGATAAGGGGTTAATATCCAAAATACATAAAGAACTTATACAGCTCAACAACAAAAAAACAAACAACTCTATTAAAAAATGGGCAGAGGATCTGAATAGACATTTTTCCAAAAACGACATAGAGATGGGGCTTCCCTGGTGGCACAGTGGTTAAGAATCCGCCTGCCAATGCAGGGGACACGGGTTCGAGCCCTGGTCCGGGAAGATCCCACAGGCCGCGGAGCAACTAAGCACGTGCGCCACAACTACTGAGCCTGAGTGCTGCAACTACTGAAGTCCGCGTACCGAGAGCCTGTGCTCCGCAACAAGAGAAGCCATCACAGTGGAAGCCTGTGCACCTCAACGAAGAGCAGCCCCCGCTCAACACAACTAGAGAAAGCCTGCGTACAGCAACGAAGACCCAATGCAGCCAAAAAATAAATAAATTAAAAAAAAAAAAAAGACATACAGATGGCCATAGGCACATGAAAAGATTCTCAACATGACTAATCATTAGGGAGATGCAAATCAAAACCACAAAGAAATATAACCTCATGCCCATTAGAATGACTACTATTGAAAAGGCAAGAAAGTAACAAATGTTAGGATGTGGAGGGGAAAGGGAATCCTTATACAATGTCAGTGAAAATGTAAATTTGTGTAGCCACTATGGAAAACAGTATGGAGGTTCCTCAAAAAATTAAGACTAGAACTACCATATGATCCAGCAATTACACTTCTGGGCATTTATCTGAAGAATATGAAAATACTAATCTGAAAAGATACATGCATCCCATGTTCATCACAGCATTATTTACAATAGCCAAGAAATGGAAACATCAATGGATTAATGGCTAAAGACGATGCTCTATACACACACACACATATATACATATATATACAATGGGATACTACTACTCAGCCATAAAAAAAGAAGGAAATCTTGCCATTTGCAACAGCATGATGGAACTTGAGGGTATTATGCTAAGCAAAATAAGTCAGATGGAGAAAGACATATACTGTATGATTTCACTCCTATGTGGAATATTTTTTTTAAAAAATAATAAACAAACCAAACCAAATAAAAACAAACACATAGATACAGAGAACAGAGTAGTGGTTACCAGAAGGGAAGGGAGATGGGGGAGGGTGAAATGGATAAAGGGGGACATCTGTACGGTGATGGATAAAAACTAAACTTTTGGTGGTGAGCACACTAGTGTAGTATATACACAAGTAAAAATATAATGTTGTACACATGAAACATATAACGTTATAAACCAATCGTACCTCGATAAATAAAATAATAATAAACCACAAGGAGGTGTCACTTCAAACCTGTTTGAATGGTGTCATCAAAAAAAGAAGAAATATTAAGTGTTAGCAAGGATGTGGAGAAAAGGGAAGCCTTGTGCCCTGTGCATGGGAATGTAATTTAGTACAACCACCATGAAAAACTGTATAGTTTCCTCAAAAAATTAAAAATAGAACTACCATATGATCCAGCAACTCCACTTCTAGGCATATGTCCAAAGAAAAAGGAAACAGGATCTCAAAGAGATAACCGCACCCCCAATGTTCATTGTAGCATTACTCACAATAGCCAAGACATAGAAACAACCTAAGTGTCCATCAATGGATGAATGGATAATGATGTGCTACATGTGTATATGTATATTTATATGTATTTGTAAACACACATATACACACACACACAACAAAATATTATTCACCCGTGAGAAAGAGGAAAATCCTGCCTTTTGAGACAATGGGATAGACCTGAGGGCATTATGTTAAGTGAAATGTCACATAGAGAAAGACAAATACTATATTATGATATCGCTTATATGTGGAATCTAAAAAAGCTGAACTCCTAGAAACAGAGGGTAGAATGGTGGTTGCCAATTCTGGGAGGGTCAGGGAAATGGGTAGATGTTGGTAAAAGGGTACAAACTTCCAGGTATAAGATGAATAAATTCCAGGGATTTAGTATACAGCATGGTGATTACAGTTAATAATACTGTGTTATATACTTGCAAGTTGCTAAGAGAGTAGATCTTAAAATGTTCTCAGCGCAGACAAGGAATGGTAATTGTGTGACATGATGGAGGTGTTAGCTAACACTTCCATGGTAAACATATTGCAATATAAAAAGGTATCAAATCAACAAGTTGTATACCTTCAACTTATACACGGTTGTATGTCAACTACATCTCAAAGCTGGGGGGAAAAAAGTCAGCAAAATTTGCTTAAAATAAAGAAAACATTACAAAGTAATTTTACTTAATTGACATCCTAATGGACTTGCTGCTTTGTTGTCATAAGGCCTGGAGAAAAATGTCTTATAGCTGTTATGTTCCTAAAACTCAGTTAACTTAATAGTAGTATAAAAGTACAACACAAATAGAACATAAATGTTATAAATTTAGAATAACTGAGTTTCCAAGCACTTACCATTCTCAGGCTGAGTTTTCTTAAGTGAATCAATGAGAGTACTGACTGCTTTTAAGACAAATATGATTTCTGTTACTTGTTGCCTAAAAAAAGGATGGGAAATTATTTCCATCAAGATTTCAAGATATGCCATGTGTGTTTTGTACTAAGTTATACAAATAGACATACTTTGGAAAACATTAAACACAAAACAATGCAAAGCTAATATCAGTTTTAAATTCTTATAAAAGAAAATCATTTCATTAACATGTACTTCAGTGTGCAATTAAGATTTATAGTTATTCTAAGTTATCAACATTAAAATGGGGGAGGCAATCTACTCATGCAAATCTAAATTTATTAGTAAGGTATTTCATAGAACTACTTCAAATTAAAACACTGTACAAGATGTGCTTTTAAAACTTCTACAGCAGTTTTTCTTTTTTTTTTTTAACTTATTAGTACTAAAAGAGATTTGCAAAGCTTAAAGGGAAATAAAGATCACTATTACCCCCTTCACATATTTTATCATGCTGTGAAAAGTATCTTTAAAATCACCATAGTACTTATTTAACTTTCTAAAACAACAAATAAGAAATATGCTCAAAATCAACCCCAAGGTGACACTGTTTGGAGACATTAGCAATGAAGAATAAACTTGGAGTAAAGGACCAACAAGAGTAGTTTGATTTCTTTCTTTCTCCTTGCAGAAATATATCTCTTCTGCTCTGTAGTCCTCCCCCACACCCTACTCCTGGTATGAATCTGTGTTATCACTCAACAGATAAGATTTTCCTAATACTATGACAGGGTACTATTTCAAGCCTCCCTTTGTAAGTATACAAATATTTTATTGTGTTGCAGTGTAGCTTTTTAGAAAATAATGCAATAATACTGCATCAAACACAGGATGATACAATGTAACAACTATAAATAAGACTCAATTTAAAGCAATAAACACTTAAAACACAAAAAATGAAGGAAAGCTGCTTTCTGAAATCGAATAATATCTTATACTCCAATAAAAATATTCCAATCAAGGCAACTCCATTACTGCTTTTCCAAGTATGCTTCAGAGGTCAATTTTAATAAATCAATTTTCAATCATGACAATAACCAAATTATTAACATGTCTTTGGAATATTTTTGTATAAAATCCACTAGGAAGGTATAATTTATGTTCTAGAAATTCAAAATACAGTGGATGCTAGAAGTAGAAATACAAATGGCAAATAAGCATTGGTAATTAAAAAAAGAAAAGAAAAATTAAAAAAAAGCAAACTACTATGTGGATATTTCTTCATTCATCAAATTTTTAAAAAGAAAAAATAAGTGATAAAATGGCAAATAATTTTAAACTGCTAAAAATTGAGGGAAAAGATAGTCATATACTCCTGGGAGAACATAAACTGATAGAAGTCTCTAACAGGCCATTTTTAATATATATCAAAACCTTTTAAAATGTCTATATCTTTTGACAGGTCAATCCCAACTCTGGAGATTTATTCTAAGTAAATAAGAATGTAAACAAAGACTTAGGGTTACTGATTTACTGCCTTATGAGATGGGACCTGGAATGATTTTCCTAACTCTTTCCTGACTTTGATAACTTTGTCTTCCAATATTATTTTCTGTTTGCTTCTTTGATAACTTTGTCTTCCAATATTATTTTCTGTTTGCTTCATTTGCTTTGCCTTAACCTCTAACTTACACATTAATAAATAGATTGGAGGGGCTTCCCTGGTGGCACAGTGGTTGAGAGTCCGCCTGCTGATGCAGGGGACACGGGTTCGTGCCCCGGTCTGGGAAGATCCCACATGCCGCGGAGCGGCTGGGCCCGAGAGCCATGGCCGCTGAGCCTACGCATCCGGAGCCTGTGCTCCGCAACGGGAGAGGCCACAACAGTGAGAGGCCCGCGTACCGCAAAAAAAAAAATAGATTGGCAACATAACTGCAATTTATGATTGTATTTTTTGATGAATTCTGATATATACCCCAACTTTGATTAGCCTTGGCTTAGCAGAAAGACCTAGATCCCCTTCAACTGGCATGGCATGACTACATGAGAAGCAAATCAGTTTAGGTACAAGGGCTTAATTAAGCAAATTAGATGAAAAGAAGATCTAAGATATGGCTAGATGACTTACAGAGAAACCTAGAAATAACTGTAAAACAAATTAGGAAGTTCATAAAGTATGATTTATCTATTATTTTCTCTCTAGAGAGATTCACGATCATGTGTTCATACAGATCCACAAGTCCTTACCCAGAAATCTTTGAGAAGATATATTTTAGAATTCAATTTTTTTCGAATTAAAATAAGTAATTTGGTATATATACCATATATTACTTAACCTCCATGAGCAGTATGAAAAAGCACCCCATAATAAAACACAGTAATATATCTGCAGCAAAACTTATGAATATTTACACTGTATGGGATAAATAAAATTATAAACAGGCTCAGGTTAAGTTCAGATCACTTATGAAAACACTTGATTTCCAGAGCTTTTTAAAAGTATTAATAACTATGACAGTGTATTTCCTTCTTTAATTAAAAAAATACATATATACATATACCTTGGAAGAGGGCATTTACCACTTAATCTTTCATCCTCTATATAACGATGTAGTACATCTTGAGACCTCTTTAGAAGCACTGAGAGTGCCATCCGTGAGATGTAGCCTTCTTGAGGTGTTGTGACTTTATTGCTGAAGGAAAACTGGAGCAGTGTTTCAAAACACATTTTAGAAAATTCTTCTCTCAAACGAATATCAATCTCTGCTTCTGTAGAATTAACAATGTTTGATGGTTAATACAAGGTTAAATAAATACACCTTAATGACACAATTCTTAGCAAACTAGGAATAGAAGGAAATTCCTTAACTGATAAAGAGCATCTATGAAAAACTTATACCATACACACACACACACATACACACACGCACACACACACACACACAGAGAAACAGTTTTCCTCCTGGCAAGGTCAAAAAACAAGGTAAGACTATCCACTCTCATCACTTCAACATTTTTCTTGTCTTGGTCTTTTTATACACTTCTACAGCACTAGAGTACCTCTCAACAATCTTCTACATGGTCAAACTTGGAATAATCCGTTTGTCTGTCTGTTTCCTTTTTTCTCTTGGCAACATCTTCCCTGGACCCTGACCGCTGCTCCAGTCTGGACTAGTTGCTCTCTGGACATACTGTCCAGTTATATCCTGGAACTAGTCTTTGGCCTCACCCTGTGAGTTGTTTTTTTCCTCTCTTGTGTTATATCTTATTTTCTAGACCTCATGCTTTCCCTTTTTTTTGATTTACTCCTTTGTTTTCACAGGGCATATTCTGTAGTACCTGAGAAAGTGAATGGGAAGTAAAAATTCTGAGACCTTACATTTCTGAAAATGTCATTTTACTGTGGTACTCAAAGTGTGGTTCCTAGCATTATCAGCACCACCAGAGAACTTGTTAGAAATGCAAATTCTCATGCCTCACCCCAGACCTACTGAATCAGAAACTCTGAGGTTACAGTCCAGCAATGACTTCACTCCAGGAGAGGATAATGCACACTGCCATTTGAGCATTACCATTCTACACTCCTCACTTGGCCAACAGTGAGCCTAGGTATAAAACGCCATGTTAAAAATCTTATCCATTTATGACTATGAAACCATAGCCTCAATGTCTCTCAGCATGTAGTGTTGCTGAGAATTGCAATGTCCTTTTGATACAACTCTTTTGTGTTTGAACTTTTTTCTTTTCTTTTTGAAATCTTCTCTTTATTTCTATTATTCTGGTATTTCATGATGACATGTCTTATTGTGAGTCTTTTTTTTTCTTTCACTATTCTGGGTACTGAGAGACCGCTTTTAATCTGCAGATTTGAATCTTCAGTTTGTTTCTTTGATAATTTCCTTTCCTAGCTTTTCTCTATTCTCTCTTTCTGGAAGACCTATTGTCAGATGTTAGATCCCTCGGATCCATTTTATTTCTTTCTTCTCATACTGTCCACTTGTTTGTCTTTGCTCTACTTCTGGGTTATATTTTCTTAATGTTTTCTTCCAACCCTCCATTGAACATATTTCAGCTATCATATTTTTAGCTTCTTTGAGCTCTTTCGTGTTCTGATTGTCCCATTTTAATATCATTCTTCTTGTTTCATGAATGTAAAATCTTTTATCTCCTTAAGCATCCTAATTATATATTTTTTTAAATAAATGTTTTCTATGGCTCTGCATTTTATCTCTTTCCTACCAGTTTCTTTCACCCTCTCATTTGTTTTGGTCTTTCTCTTTTGTGTTGGAAGATTTCCTCAAACGCCTGTGAGCTGTGGCTGTCAAATCATACTTAAGAGCAGGGGACCAGGGCTTCCCTGGTGGCGTGGTGGTTGAGAGTCCGTCTGCTGATGCAGGGGACATGGGTTCGTGCCCCGGTCCGGGAAGATCCCACATGCTGCAGAGTGGCTGGGCCCGTGAGCCATGGCCGCTGAGCCTGCGCGTCCGGAGCCTGTGCTCCGCAACGGGAGAGGCCACAACAGTGGGAGGCCTGCGTACTGCAAAA
>NW_020185339.1:19002918-19031006 GCF_003031525.2 Neophocaena asiaeorientalis asiaeorientalis
AAAAAAAAAAAAAAAAAAAAGAGCAGGGGACCAAAAATAATCACTGGAACCTCTGTGTTTATAGCCTAGTCTTGTTTATTAGCAGGAAAGACTTTGTATGTATATGTTTAAAGAAAAGTCCAAGTTAAAGCTGAGAAATTTGTGTCCAATGGTCAAGTCACTGGAAGAACATACATGTACCTTCTTTATCTTGGTACATTTAATATTATAAATGGCAAGAGGTATCATCAGAAA
Source organism: Neophocaena asiaeorientalis asiaeorientalis (assembly GCF_003031525.2). Lineage (NCBI taxonomy): Eukaryota > Metazoa > Chordata > Mammalia > Artiodactyla > Phocoenidae > Neophocaena > Neophocaena asiaeorientalis. The sequence continues at coordinate 19,003,153 of NW_020185339.1, forward strand.
ACTGCTAGAAAAGTATACATGGTAACTTGGTAATCCTTATTTAGCTTAAAATATTTACATATAATTATAAACATGGTTCTTAAAATGTATTTTATAAAAAATTTATAATTTTTAAATATTCTTAATAAAAAGTTGACTAAATTAAGATAAATGGACTTCAAAATTTGTTCTCTGAGGTGCTAATGTTTTCAAACCTGTACTTTACCAGATTAATTTTAAAAACTGTCTGGGCTAGGAAAAAGAACCAGTTTGTGAAGTAAGCAGTATCTAGTGGTCAAACTGTACATAGAAATGCTCTTTAAAGTGTTTACCACAGTTTAGTAGAATTTAGTCACAGCTCCAGTAAATTCTGGGGACTAAGGATATGCATGGCACAAATTTAGAACTTTTTAATTATCTCACCAAAAAAATCACATTATGGTACCACGATTACATTTAACACTTGAGCATAGGTTTAAAAAAAAGAAATAATAGCAAAAACCAACTTACCTCTCATCTCCCAATATGGTACATCAAAAGAAGCATGTGGTTCTTTTTAAGGATGAACTTTGGTCTCCAGCCTTAAGACTGTGGGCAATTATTTTCAACCTTTCTAAACCCATTTCCCCTCTGTAATACAGTAGAACCTATCCTCACAGAAATGTTGTGAGGGATGAGATTAATATTCTAGAATAATACCCTGCACATTGTGGTCATTCACTAAATCTTAGTTCTAACAAATGTTAAGGATTTTTTTTTTAAATGAACTAGCTCTGCAATTATAGTCCTGAGAGGTTGGTATTAATATCTTTATTTTACAGATGACAAAACTGACACTTAGGGGGCTTCCCTGGTGGCGCAGTGGTTGAGAGTCCGCCTGCCGATGCAGGGGACACGGATTCGTGTCCCAGTCCGGGAAGATCCCACATGACGCGGAGCGGCTGGGCACGAGAGCCATGGCTGCTGGGCCTGCGCGTCCGGAGCCTGTGCTCCGCAACAGGAGAGGCCACAGCAGTGAGAGGCCCGCGTACCGCAAAAAAAAAAAAAACCACACTTAACCAACTACTAAGTGGCAGAATACACATTCATTACCTCCCAATAATCCGTGACTTCACAAAACTGGTGATTTATGTCAGCCTGCAATGATTTAGGTGGATTCCATAAGTGCTTTGCAATTTAATTCATCACAGAATATTTACCATGTTTTCCCCTCATAAAGCTTAATATTCTATATCACATTCTTAACCATTCTCCTGTTTACATTTACCACAATTGTAGGAGTAAACATTTCTAGTAGAAGTGAGCTTCTTCAAAAGTGCTTCAATACTTATTAACATTAAAAAAAATAAATATTGAAATAACATACCTGTAAATGAAGATGACTGAGAATGTATTGATCCCTTATTAAGCATAGTCATTATCTGACCAACAAATTCCTTAGGAATAAAATTGGCATAAGGTAGAATCTCAGTGCTGATAAGCTGAACTACCTAAAACAAAAGATGCAAATTCAAAGGTATTTTTTTTTCTTGAAAGAGACTAACTCAAATGATAATTTCTAGAGTACAATTTAAATTTTATTTTAAAAGAAAATCAGTTAAAGAATCTTTCTTAATAGAAGTATACAACCATTTTAACGTTAATATGCAGGATAATAAGTCTGTTTCCCTCATCTGTCTTAGTAAATAACTTTATTACAAAATAGTCAATACTGTAAACTGTTTACTGTACAAAAACTTCAATAAGTTTTGATCTGCAACATGATAAATGCAAAGAGCGCTCTGGAGAAAAAGATCAGCATATGAAATGTATCCATGTTAGAATAAAGTATCTAAAACAGGGTTAAGAACATGATTTAAATCTCCTTTTAGAACCATAAAAATGAGCCATTAAGAAGTTATATTCATTTTTGTTAAATAGTTTATTTCTAACATACAATGTGTTATTTTGCCTTTTGAAGAGAAAGAAGAAAAGTTTGAGGAGTTTTCAAGAGTTAACATAGCAATGGGACAAAAGGCAATATTTTGCATCTATATATCGATATGATGCCTATGCTTTCTATGTAATTTATTTGATTTGCTTTATTTAAAAGTTCCCTTATCCCACTTAAAGGGAAAAAATAACCTCCCCCAACAAAAAAAATCCATAACCAAAAACTACTTCTTTAAATTCCAGTTATAATCAGCAAAATATATTCTTTAAAAAAACATTCATTATTTGCTTCTACATCTGGTTAAAAATAAAAAATCTGAGCAACTTATTGATTAATTTAAATACAAATATCTGATTTGTCAAACTATAAAGTATGCTCTCAAATACATGCTCACTGACTGATGGATTTATTTTACTAAACCAACTGTTTAAAATTATTAAATGGACACAGCTAAGTATCTGGACAACATGCACACAGCACAAAGCTAACAAATATAAGAAATTAATTTTTTAAATGTCAGTGCTTTAAAAATTAAACTTTAACCTTTGTGTTTTAATGCTTTTAGGTTCAAGCTCAACCTATCACTTTACTTTTTTTTTTTTTTTAGCAATTTTACAGTTTCAACATTTCTACTATTTGGTTTTCATAAATGGTCACAGGAAAATGTTTTAAATAGCTTCCTCACCTCAACATCAATACTTTCATTTCTTTGAAATTCTTGAATAGAGAGGTTATCTGGAGGTATGCTAAAAGAAAAATAAATAAAAGACTTGATTTTTAAAGGTAAAATATCTCCTTAAAATACAAACAGAAAATAAACAGAATTCGAGTATCAAAAAAATATATTTTCTCACCCAAGTTAGAACATTATCAGTTATTTAAAAGAACAGTATTTTTAATTAATTAGTATACATGACTAAGCTAATTACAAACATGAAATTCTAGCTACAAAAATAATTAGTCCAATCTTGAACTAAATAAAACCTGTAGAACAAAACTTCTTTTAATATTATGAATGAAAAACGAAGAAAAGTAAAGATACTATCAACTGGAGTTACAGCAAAAATTACCACTGTGACAAAAACTGAATTCACTTATATTGTCAGTAATTTCAGAGAAAGTTAAAAGAGCCTTAGTCAAGATGCTGCATTATTCATTCAGCAACAGCCCACTGAGCATTAATTTGTAATAAATACAATATACTAAATATCTTTACAGTAAAAGATAGAGAACATCTGGAAAGAAGTGGACTGATTCAGACTTTCTAAAACAGAACAGTGTTCCAACAAGATCAGAATAAATCAACAGTTCCGAGGGAACCAAAGCTAATTCTAGACCCTGTGGCTCTGAATAAGAATGAGCAGTATAGTTCTATTAAACTTATGAAACAATGAAATTTTAAGCACTTAAAAACAGCTGAGAATAGGATGGTAATGATTATAACAATAATAATGACAGCAAAAATTAGAGAGCCAGCCACTGTATTATGAGCTTTATTTACATTATGTCCTATGTTCCACAGTAACCACATGTATCATCATGTAATTGACAGAAGAGGAAACTGAAGGTTCGAATGGCTAGTAATATGACCAAGAACACATCGTAAATAAATGACAAGGCCACAATTTGAACCTAGATTTATATATTTGAGCCTAAGTTCTTTTCTTTTATAAAAGTTATAAATGTAAAAACAGTATTATCATATTTAGATTTAGAGGTACAGTATAGAGTTTTGTATCTAGAGCTATTTTTGCTCTATTTGGTATTATTTGGTTTATCTAACCACAGGTATTAAAATACACACACACACAAAGACAAATACCAATTGGCTAACTATTGTACTAATAAAAAAAAAGCTTATCAGGAACATACAGTATTAATATTATTGGGATCACATATCAGAAACACTGAACCTTATTTTTTTTTTGAGACTTCCAATTTTTAAAATAGATTTCATTTATTTATTTGTTCATTTTTGGCTGCACTGGGTCTTTGTTGCTGCACGCGGGCTTTCTCTAGTTGTGGCGGGGGTGGGGCTACTCTTCATTGCAGTGCGAGGGCTTCTCATTTCAGTGGCTTCTCTTGTTGCAGAGCACAGGCTCTAGGTGCACGAGCTTCAGTAGTTGTGGCTCACGGGCTCTGGAGCGCAGGCTCAGTAGCTGTGGCGCACAGGCTTAGTTGCTCCGCGGCCTGTGGAATCTTCCTGGACCAGGGCTCAAACCCGTGTCCTCTGCATTGGCAGGCGGATTCTTAACCACTGAGCCACCAGGGAAGCCCCTGAACTGTAGCTTTAAAATATCTTATAATGAGGGAAGAGAGGAGCATACAAAGCTGAAAGGTTCACTCCTCCTAATCCTAATGATCAATAAAATCAGGAATTTATTCAATTGTGCACAGGTTGAATCTTCCGATCTCAGAACTCACACTAATGTTTATTTATTTTAATTTAGAGTTAGTATCCTTTCTAGATACTGTGAGCATATCAAAAAACATTGGCCGAGCTTTTAAAAACACAGATGATTAACAGAATTTACCTATCAATTATAAAGGGAGATAGTCAATATTGTAGGTACAAATGGGCCATATAAGATCCGTATAGTCTCTAAGCTTGAGGAGTACAGTAGTTAGTAATTTAAAAAAATCTTTTTCATGAATCTTTATTTGAAAGAAAAGAGGCTTCAAACTGATAAAGTATTATGTGTATTCTCATCAGTTCTCTCTGAATGGTACATTAAGATTATTTTTTGAGATATAATTCATACACCATAAAATCCACCCTTTTAAACTGCACAATTCAGCTTTTTAGTATGTTCACAAAGTTGTGCAATGGTCACCTCTTTTACTTCTAGAACATTTTCATCACCTCCAAAAGAAACTCTGTATCCATTAGTAGTCACTCCCCATTCTACCCTCCTCCCAACTCTGGTAATCATGAATCTATTTTCTATCTCTACTGATTTGCCTATTCTGGATGTATCACATAAATGAGACCATATAATATATGGCCTTCTGTGTCTGGGTTCTTTCACTTAGCGTAATGATTTCAAGATTCATCTATGTTGTAACATGCATCAGTATTTCACTCCTTTTTATGGCTGAATATTCCACTGTATGGATGTACATATCACATTTAATCTATCCATTCATCAGTTGAACATTTGGATTGTTTTCATTTTTTGGCTGTTATAATGCTGCTACAAACATTAGTGTACAAGTTTTTGTGTGAACACGTTTCATTTCAATTCTTTTGGGTAGTACTTAGTGATTTTTAACTGAAGGTCAACAGACTATTAATTGTATCAATTCCCACTAGCCCACGTGTCTTCTAGAGGACAAGTACCGTGTTTTGGTACTCAAAGGGTGGCTGAATGAATTCCTAACAGACTTTAAGTGTCCACCAGGTTACAGTCCTTATGTCTCTCATTTTTAATTGTTTTTCTTTCACTCATTTAAACAATTCATTCACTTATGATAGTCCTCAGTGATGTCAAAAGCCTCCTGTTTCTTCTAGCTGATTTTGGTTTTATTTGTTTTCTTTGTTACTGTACTGTTGCTGTTACTGTATGAAAGCAGCTTGCAGACCATAAACAGTTGGGAAACATCACAGAGAAAGGTATGGTTATTCACACAGTCTTTGAGTATCAGCAATTAGGTTAAAAAACTTATAAATGTTCCAATATAAAAGATACTCAACTATTCATATTATCTAAAAACCTAAGTCATGCTATTCCAAACACTCTTCCTACTGTTCAAATACTACTACTGATAGATTTCAATTATAGAACATTGTGTATATGCGCCATAAAATAAAATTTAAAATCTAACAGTTTGTGATTTTCCAAAGTAATCAATTATTTGGGAAACAAAAACAAAGGCAAAATCTTCTCAAGAAACTGTGAAAGTGTGCATGGTTTTTAAGTTCTCTTAGTGAGCACTGCATTTTTATCATCAACTAATAAAAGCTTTCACTTTGAGCCTTAAGGTATTTTTGGACTATGAAATAAAAACTAAATTGGCTTTATCAATGTAAACTATTCAATTAAAAACACTGATTAAAACATTAAGTCAAAATACATAAAATAATTGTGGACTTTTACAACTAGTCAAATCAGTTAATTTAGTCTTACAATTAAGGACAATGATGCCAACTGAGAGGAAATGACCAGTTCAAGGTGAACAGAAAGTAGGTGGCAGAGTCAAGAGTAGGCCACAGATCTCCTGACTCTCAATACACCGTATCTTTCTATTACTTGATGCAGTAGAAGGCTTAAATGTATAACTAGAATAACCACAACTTAGAACACTGATTCTGTGTTACTTAGTACCAGAATTTAGTACCTTTATTTTTTTTCTAGCCGTTTAAAAAAACCCCAAATTTAGGGGTAAATTTCCTAGTCCCAGTTATTTAAAGTTTTGGTCTTTAAGTTTTTAGTTTAAAATATAGCTGTTTCACGGTAAAGGATATGGATAATGTCAGTTTCTCTTAAGTGAAAGAAATAATGATTATGAGGATAATAGTAGGAGCAAGCATTTTAATAGAAGCACTTACATTCCAGGAACTATTCTAAGCATTCATTTAAATGATTTAATCCTCACAATAACCCTATGAGTTAGGTAGCATTACTATTCCTATTTAGCAGATGAGGAAAATGAGTCACTGAAACATAAATAAGTTGTACAAAATATCACAGTTACAAAGTTGTACAGTTGGGATTTGAATCCAGGTAATCTGGCTCCTGAGTCAATGCTCTTATCCTCTATGTTAACTGTTTCTTAAACTGTGTGATTTTTCAACATACTCAAACCTTTAATGTAAGTAGGGCCTCCAACAGGCAAAATACTGTAATGAAATTATACTACAACTGCATGAATACAAAAATTACATAAAATGTTAATTACCTATTATTAGGCCTTTGTTTCTCTACCTACTTTCCTGTACACAAAGAAAGTACTTAAGAAACTGAATTTAATAAAATAAGAACAAAGCTTGGAAAATGAAGAATGTTCAATAAGAAACTTGAGAATAAGAAAGATGGTGGAAAGACTCAGTCATAGGAAAAGAAATTCTTAAAGAAGTTTTACTCATTTCAAAAAAACTGATCTAAGCTCATTCAACTTATTAATAGGGCAACATGCATATACAGACAGATAATTGAGAAAGAAAAAGAAAAGTTTAAATTTCTAAATCTGTTTGCTTCATACAAATTAACGTAGTGACTTAGGCAACAGAGTCCACAAAGGAACTCAAATACCCAGGGTTATTTTAAAAATGAAAACAGAATTTGCTTAGATATGCTTTGTGAGTCACTATCATTTTCCTGCATATATTCAATATAAAGAATATGCTTGCATTGGTATTAATAAGATTTCTAGAGTTGAGAAATATATAAGAAAGCAAAACAAAGTCTGACCAGTTATGGAAACAGAAATTACGATCACATGTCATTACTTCCAATTCTGAAATATCAGAGAAGACTTTATAGAGAAAAATGTAAGTTAACCTTCTGCACTCTACAACTTTTCTTTACTTAATAACTAAACCACATTAGAAAGATAGAAACTTTTCAGTTAAATCATTCTGTGTAGACTCATCTGATCATTATCAATATGCCAATGTAGGTTTTTCTTCAAGTATATGAAATTTATAATTTAAATGGTTTCAAACTAACAATTTTTAATGATTAAATAGCAGTGCATGACACATTCATCCTTCTATAGTTTTAAAAAATGATTAATGGGGCTTCCCTGGTGGCGCAGTGGTTGAGAGTCTGCCTGCCGATGCAGGGGACACGGGTTCGTGCCCCGGTCCGGGAAGATGCCACATGCCGCGGAGCAGCTGGGCCTGTGAGCCATGGCTGCTGAGCCTGCGCATCCGGAGCCTGTGCTCCGCAACGGGAAAGGCCACAACAGTGAGAGGCCCGCATACCACAAAAAAAAAAAAAAAAAAGATTAATGGATAAAAAAAAATAGAAAAACTTTTGTTGTCATAGAATTTCACCACTCTAGCAAAAAGGAAAATTAGATTGTAGGAGTACTGAAGACTACCTACCTATCACAGCTATTACTGGTTAAGTCCATCTTTAGTAAAATGGCACATTTGAGATTAGTGCTGCCAAACAGAACTTCCTGTGATGATGGGAATGTTCAATGATCTGCAGTACCCACTAGAGCAACCACTAGCCACACATGGCAATGTTGAAACGTGGCTAGTGAGAATGAAGAACTGAGTTATTAATGTGACTTAGTTAATTAAAAATTTAAGTTAACTGTAGCTAGTGACTGCTGTATTAGATAGTATAGCTCTAGAGAGACTGCAGCAGACTCCTCATTCAAAAAATTCCGTATTCTAATTACCTTATTCTCATTCAGTGAGGGGTCAAAATAGCATCCTTAAGATACACCCTCAGTTGGAATGTATACAATGAAAATTCCATTCTTCTTTGCAAAACTTAAACATCTTAAAGAGCTGTTCGTTATTACCAATGATTTTATTTATTCTAAAAAAACTCATTTTCTGAAGTTGTTTTTCTCTTGTAATGCTAAATGGGCATCAGATTTTTAAAATGGACCTTCTTAACTTCATCGAGTTAAAACCATGGCTCCTTAATTATGATGCATTCATGTGACCTTATATATAGACCCCTGTCTTACAACCAAAACACTGTAAAGAGCAAAAATCTCCACTACTCACAGATAATGTACCCAGTGGATAAATGCCTAATCCACTTCTTCTTTGTATACAATCTAGCAATCTTAAGAGTCAATTACTTTGTTAATGAATAATGAGAAATACTGTTTTTAGAGCAATTACAGGTATAATGTGTACTTCTTGAAAGACTGTCTTAACTGTAAAAATGAATAAGCTGACCTTTTAGTAAAGAGAAAGTCTTCAAAAGTGTTGGCTAGTTCTGGCCACATACTGTCAAATTTTCCAGAAGAAGCATGCTGCCGGGCAACAGGTAGCCCAATAGAAAGAACTTTGAGGAGAGAAGATACTGCTAGTTTCCATGTGCTTTCAGAAGGGCAGGAATACTTCAAGCTGAGAGGAACCCTAAGAGTCTGTGAAAATAAAGACAGTTTAAGATAAGTACTAATTAAAACAAACACACACAGCTTTAATTACTTTTAAAAAAACTATAGCTGAGAGCAAAAAATAATAACATAGGTATTTTCATTTTAAATAGGATGTTATTTTCTAGAAAGACCAATTCTCAGACATGGTCCTCAAATCATACTGCCTAGAAAGATATACTTTTTTTTTTTTGGCCACTTCCCGAGGCATATGGGATCTTAGCTCCCCGACCAGGGACAGAACCCGCACCCTCAGCACTGAAAGCACAGAGTCCTAACCACTGGACCGCCAGGGAATTCCCTAGAAAGGTATACTTTTAAGTCCTGTGTCAATTTTATAAACAATGACCCTGAATAAGGAGTGAATAATAACCTTTTCGAACCTCGGTTTCGCATCATAAAAAATAGAGATGTTTTCTGAAAAGTTAAGAGTAAGAAACTTACAATTTTGCAGCTTCTCCAACTTGATGTTATAAAATTAGTTCTCCTGGCAGAAAATAATTTGACTGATGGGGTTTCTCCCATCCAAGAGAGATCAATACTGCTTATATTTTTTCACTAATGGTTAGGTAAACATGGCCTAGAGTATCATTACTTTGAAGTCTTATACTTTATCTTTAGAATTCTTTGAATTTTATACTCTACACTAACATTTTAATGTATTTTTTTCCTTTTCCAAATATTTGAGAAAAGCTGATAATTCAAGAACTTGGTTTATTTTATCATTAACCCTTGAGAACACAGCACAGCATCTGAACTATGTCTAGTGACTAAAATATTGAGACTTACTTTTTAATTGGTCAACTTCTGAGACAGGTTGCTGTTAATCATCAAAGAACTAATTCAGTGGTTCAGAATGAATTTCTCTGGTCATAGTACTATCCAACAACTAAGACTAGACTGACCAAACTATCACAGTGAGTTATCCCAGAGCACCATCAATAAATAGTTTCAGCATACGGTAGTTTGATAATGTGCATTAGACTGAAAATTCAGCTTTTATATAAAAATTCTAGTCTGAGAAAGATAAAGAGTAGATGAGATACATTTTCATATTTTAATGTTATGGAGTGAACATAAAACCTGATTTCATCATCCTCCACACAAATGATTACTGAATACTCACACAGTGAACATGTGAACCATTACATATTAGCATGAAATGGGCCTCCACTAACAGATAATTAGCCTACCCAGAATCTATTTATCTCTTTCCCCTCCCCACATCCAGTTGGAAATTAGGGTAAAGAGATGATTAGTTTATTAAGCCAATCAATCTACTCCATTTCTCTGGCCATAATCACTGATTCAAGACTGGGCATGGGACTAAAGCCGATTCACTTAATTTTAGTAACTTAAGAAGAATCTGATAAACACACACCTGCTACTGACATATAATCCCTTTATTAGCCTACAACTATGAGAAGAAACATAGTTAGGATGCAGTCAACCCCTTGGAAAGCAGAACAGGGAAAAAATTTTTGGTTTTTGGTGATAGTACTGAACCACTGGATCAACCAATCCTAAAGCCCTCCATCTCTGAATTTTCCAACTAAGCCTGTCCCTTTATTGTTAAAGCTAGTCAGAGCCTGAATTTGTGTCATATGCAAACAAAAGAATACTAAATTATACACCGGCCACTCTGAATTAACATGTTATAACCCAAGATTAGATAAATGAAAAGTATGGTTTACCACTAGATTAATATTTTACCAATGTCAAGGGAATATTAAGCACAGCAAATATATTTGATTTATACATTTATTTTTTAAAATATTTAAGCAACTAATACAGAGATTGGCACAGAGTATATACTCAGTAAATGTATATGGAACTGGAAAATTCAGTTCTTGCTGTCACGAAGCTCACAATTTCTGAGGAAGGAAAAGCCTTGTCCAATTAACCACAATGCAATGTAGTAAGTGGCATCAATGAAGTGCTCTGGAGTACAGAAAACTGATTATTTAATGCCTTAAAAAATACAAGCTGATTCATGTCACTCCTCCATGTTCAAACCTTCAATGGTTAAAGAATAAAATCTGATGCTTTACGATGGCTTGTAATACCCATAGCCACTTTCTTTTTTTTTTTTTTTTTTTAATTTATTTATTTATTTTTGGCTGTGTTGGGTCTTCGTTTCTGTGCGAGGGCTTTCTCCAGTTGCGGCGAGCGGGGGCCACTCCTCATCGCGGTGCGCGGGCCTCTCACCATCGCGGAAGCCCCCATAGCCACTTTTTCAGACCTATTCCAGGCCCTGCCACCTCGCTAAGTGGGATTTCTCAACACTGCTTTAAAAATATACCATGATCTTTTATATTGCTTAATGGATCTATATCTCCTTCTCCCTTTTTGCTGGTACTCCTTCTTCAAATGTTACTTCTGTTAATCCTTGCCAAGATCCCGATGGCAGTTATTTCCTTGTCTATTGAGGGAAGGCGGAACCTAACTTTTTATTCAACACTGACTACTTGGCAAGTATCATTAAATGCCATATCTCAATTGAATCTCTTAATGGTTAAGACATGAAATTTGTATTGGTATTACCCTTCTTTTACAGATGAGGAACACTCTCAGGCTCATCTGCCCCCAAATCATAGAGCATCCTGTCCTAAGAAACAGGATGCTTATTGTCTTATGTGGCAAAATTTAAGAATCATAAAAAATCGAATTCACTCTTACTTTAAAATATTTTTCATTAAAAAAACTTTCTCATTTTAAAGAAACGGCTTCCTGGGCTTCCCTGGTGGTGCAGTGGTTGAGAATCCGCCTGCCAATGCAGGAGACACGGGTTCGAGCCCTGGTCTGGGAGAATCCCACACGCCGCAGAGCAACTGGGCCCGTGAGCCACAACTACTGAGCCTGCGTGTCTGGAGCCTGTGCTCCACAACAAGAGCGGCCGCGATAGTGAGAGGCCCGTGCACTGTGATGAAGAGTGGCCCCCGCTCGCCGCAACTAGAGAAAGCCCTCACACAGAAAGGAAGATCCAACACAGCCAAAAATAAATAAATAAATTAAAAAAACAAAACAAAAACGGCTTCCTAAATAATATCCATGAATGTTGGAGAAGAGTAACTATAAATAATAACAAATTATATTTTCCATTTATCTCAATATATGATAATATATTATTACCTAAAGAGAAATTTCAATAATACATTATTAAATGAAAGTATGGAAATTAAAAAAAAATACCTTAATAATATTCTGGAGTACTTTCTCATTCACCACTGCTTTGTGACAGGCTGTTTTTTGGTATAAATCCACAACTACTTCTAAAGACCTTTCAGCAAATGGTACATAATTCAAGGCTACCCATTCCGCCTAGAAAGTAATATTTTCACAGAGTTAAAATAAAAATGAGATTAAATGAAATCGTATTGTTTTCAAAGAGAAAGCTTCTTTGTCTTAAAGTTTAGGCCTTGGTTTTAGGCCAGATTATATTATGTGCAAAGTTTTCAAAGAGATATGTACTTCATGAAAGAATAATTTTCAGCCAGGCAAAAATTAAAACTATCAGGAAAAGTACATAGAGCATTCTATCAAAAACTGGGAAAGATGTACTTTATTTGTTGCCAATAGGTTAGGACAATTTTAGGAAATTTAACTCACCGGTGCAAATAGTTGGATCTATTGTGATTCCATTGTGTTGCAAGACAAATAGAATGAGAAAAGTTAATACACATTAAAACTACGTTTCGGACCATGTAAAATTATAATTTTTATGTTGAGTGAACAAAATCAGCATGTGCATGCATTCAGAAATTTACTTTTCCCCTAAGCCAAAACAAAGTTAAAATTTGCCAACTATGGCTATAAAAATCTTTTATGTAAAATCCAACTAAATTTCACACCAGTAGTAGACTTATTTAGTACACACAGATTTCTTCATTTTGTATTGCAGATATCTATTTTAGATAAGATTAGGCTTAGGGATTTAGAAGCCATTTTATAGCGGAATGAGGACACAAAGAAGGGAACTACGAAGAAAGAGTAACATGCAAGGCCAAACTTTCTGGAGAACCACTTGGGAAAAGAAAGTAATAAACAAACAAACACACAAAAGGAACACAGAAAAGGTCTTCCAAATAGTGTTTCTTTTCAGCTTAAACTATTAACATACATATGAAAGTTTATTTGTGAATGAAATTTTTCTGGGATAATCAAAGTCCATCTTAAGTGGAACTGACTATATCTATAAGCCATGAAATCTTACAGAGTAAATATAATTTATAGCAAGTTACCTGATTATATTTTGCATTTGCAATGTGTTTTGTTTCTAGCTGTCCATACTGTGGAGGTTTACAGGAAAATTCTACAAATGCCAATAACTGGTCAAATATAGCTGGATACATTATCTGCATGTTTTCCGGTCCTATACAGATGGCCTATAAAAACAATATATGAATAGTAGAATGCATAATCTGAACTCCATTAAGTTCTTTACTGTATATGCTTTTGTTTAACCAAAGAATCGAAAAGGCTGTCCTATTTTATGTTAAGTATTATACAATTTTTTATAAGCCCTGAAGGATATTTAAGCTATTTTAAACTATTATTGAATAAAGTGTAGGCTAAATGTATTAATCAGCTAAAAAACGTTTTTTAATTAAAAGTGTGGCTTATTACTCAGCAGACTAAACAAAGGGCAAGCACTTAAAGAGAAAACCCAGGCAGTTCTGAGGTTCCACAATCTGATCATTTGTTCAGTAATATACCCATCAGACCATTTACAATGCTTCACTGACTAAGATGATACTGACTTCTACTTAAGTGATGGCTTTAATTTATTGAAACGACAGCTGATTCCTGTATCATGCCTGGTCCGCAGACTTTAACAAATAATCATGTTCATTACAGTCGGGAAAATAAGTTATGAATAAAAATTTGTTTCTAAAAGAAATGTATACAGTATATTAATTTTTAACAGAGCAGAGTATATTTAGTGTCTAATGTATCTAAATGTATAGACTTGATTTAAAACAAGAAAAATTTAATAGAAATTAAACTTAATGCTACAAATAATTTCATAAAACAAAACATATTCTGATACTGCAGATTTTAACTATTTCAAATACATTAAAAATACTTAAAAATAAATCTTATGTTTTTATTTTCTCTAGCGACAAATGTGTTTTCTCCTCCCATCCTTTCATATTTTCCTGTTTTAATGTTCGTTTCTCTCTGTGGGAAAAATATTTAATGATACGTTATGGAGTATCTAAAATATATTTGTGCTTTACAAAACAAAAAGCATGATCATTCTACACTTGAGGTACCCTCAAAATACAAAATCAAAATTCAAAGCATTTCAAAATTTTAAGGAATTTCTTTAAAAAGATGTGCACAACATTTGTATTTTCATGCAATCATGGCTTTTTTAACCTGTCAGATAAAAGACTAGTTTTATTTTCCCTCAGAGAAGAGGTAGCCATTTAGCTTTAACTGGTGTTTTAGATAAAATTATCTTGAGGTACAAAGAAGATAAGCAAAGTGCTGCCCATTAGTATGTTAGATTATCCTATAATTACAATGTGAAAGTAGAACAAAGATATCTAATACCATCTTTCCCTACTTGGTTACTTTTCTCAGAAACAGTGAATCATGAACTTGAAAGGTATACAGCCTAAAAAGATTCTCTCTACTAACTACTTTTAATAGTTTCACTGGTCTTCTTTATTAACCCCTTGCTGAGTCTTAACTCTTACAAGTAAACAAGTAGTAATTACTGTGGAAAAGATATAATTACCCTAAAATGAATTCTTTTATTTTCAGTGACAAAGCAAGGGAGGGAGGGAGAAGTCTGTGTGAAGACCTTAGAAAACTAAGTATCAAAATTTTTCTGAAAATACCTTAGCAACAAATAATGACCTGGACTATATGTTTTGATTTTCAGTGGTCCTTTATTAAAAAAAAAAAAACAAAAAACTAATAGTGTTACAGTTGAATTCTGGAATCTTAAAATGCATAATATGGAACCAACTCTTTTTTTCTTTTTTTTTTTTTACAACAAACTTCATTCTAAGAAAAAGTTATTATTGGCTTTCTTCAGTATTCTGAAGTTTATCAGAAAAGCCTATACATAAATCTGGTAACAGATTTTAATCCAAAAGCTAAGAATCCATAAGCAATCTGGACAACAGTTCTTATTAGTCCTTGAAAACTGTGTACGTGAAAAAAAGAAAAGAAACTGGACATCTAACCTCTCACATGGTTCAAGGTTTCTCTTATTAAGTCATTTGAAATAATTCAATCCGTGTGGCAATAAATAAGATAGATGCAGTCTCCTGATCTCAGAACTTAGGGAAAGCAGATAATCAAATTCTCAGGTCCCCCATGTATGCCAAAATATCTCGGTCAAAAAAAAAAAGTTGGCCTACATGACTAAATCATTTTGGTTGTGAACTAGTGATTTGAAAACCAAGGAAAAGACTATGACCCTGAAACCCTAAACAATGTAAGGGTAAACATGAAATTAGAAATGAGTTTTTCCTTTAGGAAGGAAAACTGCTTTTAATCAATAAAATGTTTTGCAGAATAGCTTATTAGTTTATGAATAAAGTCCCAAAGCAAGTAAATTTTGCTTGTGAAAAAATTTTCTGACACCTGTGGGGGGAAATATAAAAGCACCCTTACTTGGAAAAAGAAAAAGAAAGAAAAAATAAAAACACTCTTTACTAATAATGAAATACGTTTTCTGTTAGGAAATATTAAAGACCCTATATATTTGAATCACATTCAAGTATTATGAAACATCATTTAGATAATCACATAAGTAATAAACAATGGCTAGAGTGAAAATTAGTAATGCAAAATGATATCAATTTATATAAATAAAACTTCCTAAGTTTCCAACAATAAAACTTCCTAAGTTCCCAATTGAAGGTATATATTGCTTTCAAAGCCATTAAAAGTTCAAAGCTTAGAACAAATTCCTAGTAGTTGGGATGAATGATTCTACTTGTTTTCTTATTGCGAAAGCAGCAGTTTTTTTCCTAAATAAAATTATATGCTTTTTTCCCTGGAAAAAAGTTTTGGGGGTTTGTTGTTTCCTTTTGTTTACTATCCTCTACACATATAAAAGCTTGAATTAAACATCTGAAAGTTTTAGATTATGGGTATCTCACAAGGCCTATGCTCTCTTTCTCTAATATATTAACTTTTCCATTCCCTCTAAGGCAGTCTATAAGCAACTTATGTTCACAGTCAGGGAGAAAAAAGTTATTATTGACAGGCTACTTTTCTTCCCCCACTGAAAATAAAAGCAGCTCTTTTGATTTCAATTATGGAAAACTGATATCCCTACAATAAAGTTTTTTAAATGCCAGATTCTCTTAGATTTTAAGTTTCTACACAATTTGTTTCTCTGCACAGTGTAACTAGGGGTAAAGAGATCAAGGAATTACTGCTCGGCTAGACTTCCTCCAGAGTCATTCAAGGCATATTATGGTGTAGTAGAAACCACCATTCTTACTTTGAAAGTTTTCTTCAATCCAGTTGCATATAAGGCAATCATTCAATTAGAAAACATGATCTTCAGTACACAAATGGCTACTGATAACACATGTGTAATCAGAATCTAATACTTCCATTCTAATTTTGTTAGAATGTCATAGCAACTTTGTCGAGATTGCTGGCTCTTCAGGTGGCATTTTTTTTGTTTAGCATTTTGGTTGTTGTGAATTGTGCTAATAATTACCTTGACAGTTTAAAACGTTCTTTGATTTTGATCTGGTCTTGCTTGCTAACTGGAATGTGCTCAATAATTTTTAGGTCTGTCTTAATATATATATATACATATATATTTTGCAGTAACAAAACACACATAGGTTAAAACATATCTTTTTAAAATTTCTGTGAGAAAAATACTTTATAAATTTATTCTTACTTCTTTTTTAAAAAATATGGGCTTCCAACAATTCCAGAGCTAAATTTAAGTACAGATGAAAAAACCAAAATATAATCCTATGACCTATTAATTTTCTAATTATAGAGATACTTTACTAAAGTTGTCATTCCAAAAGTACATCCTCTTGTGAAGAGTTACATGAACAAACCAAAAAAGGCTGGTGAACAGAAGCAAGAGAATGCAGGCAGTTTCTTAAAGACTCTCAAAATAAACCTGAAATACCTTTTAAAATATATTAGAAAAATAAAAGTTTTAAAAATAACTGGATCTTTACAATCTTCTTTTTTGATCTTTACAATCTTGAATTCATCCCAAAGTATACACACACAACAATCCTGATGATCCAGAATTTATCCCAAAAAATATATAGCAAAGTAAAAAAAAGTTCCAGAGAACCATATTCAATATTGCTTAGATAGCCACTAAAATTCTATTACCTTTTGGAGAACATCTAGAGCTGTAAGTACAGCTTCCTGTAAACTTGTCAAAACTGCTTCAGTGTAAGATGGAAGAATGAAAGGGGATGCATCTGAACTTATTGGGACTGAAACGGCACTGTGTAGTATGACTCCCAACTTTTGCAAATCATCCATGTTGAAACCAGTTTTTATGTGTTGGTAAAGAGCTGGAAATATCTGAATTAAAGCTGTAAGAAAAGGCTGGCTGGGAATGAAAGTTAGTTTATCAAAAGTAATAGGAGGCTTAGTGCTTTCAGATCCAACTCTATACCAGGTATTCCATGCAGCCCACCAGAGATTCAAATCTTCAAGCTCATCAGTAACTACAGGTGGCTCAGAGCTGCTATATCTTCCAAGTCTTTCTCCAATGGAATCTGTTCTTACAAATGGCCTGTTCAGGCCAGGGCCTGATATGGACCCTAAAAGGACAGGCACAGGGACATTAACTGCAGGTGGTGTCTCAGGCTTATCTGAGTCTCTGACAGGGGTCACAATCTGTAAAATTTCCTGGAAGCTTTTCAGCGCAGCCAGAGATACTTCGTTGTTTTTGCTGAGTGCTGCTGATTGTATATGGTCAAGAAGAACATCCCATGCTCTTGAAAAATCTCCTATATTAGGAAGAGGAAAACAAAATTTATCACCATAAAAGAGATCAAATTTTCTCTTACTATTAGACACTTTAAAGTTTATTTGCTTTATTTTTCTGCTTAAATTCCTATAGAACTAGAAAAAATACGCTAAGGTACTAACAATGTGAATTAAAATCATTACAACCCAAAAACCCAGTAAAAAATTTTTGTCAGCTACAGGAACAAACAGCATCAAGAAGAGGATAATGAGTATATCAAACAAGGTTTTGGTCTTAAAAATAAAACTCTGTAAATGTATGTATACATGTTTCTATTCTAGTACTTCTGCCTAAGGAGAACAGAATAAAAACTTAAGAGGGTGAAAACAAAAACTTTTCAGTAACATCTTCAGTCTATCCATCTACCTTTATTAATGATTAAGTAAGATGTTCCCATTCTTAAGCATATTGGAAAAGTTAAAACAGAATGATACACGTTTTTTTATCTGTCTAAATGTTTAAAATAAACTGTAAATCATACTCCATAAAAATCTTAACTTTACACTTTGGTTTTCATATTTAAATAATTTTACAGTTGTGGAATTTTCTTAAACATTTTTCCCCCATCAGTGAGTTGCCAGGAGAAAATGCACCATAAAGATTAGACTGTCCTTTTACAATGAGTCTAAATTTATTTCTCCCATGTAAAACCGAGTCGACTGATCTACCATCAGCAGAACATGGGCTGAATGGTAGCTGTTGTTTCCACTAATCAATTCAATCTCTTGCTCTACTCCTGTGGCCAACTAAGCACGTTTATAATGAAACTCTCTATGGCCTGGTGTGGTTTGTTCCTATAAAGCCCAGCAAAAAATGATCTTGTTCCTACAGACATCTAGCCCAATGGCTTTGTTAGTAGCATGGATTATTACCCACCTATTTGTATTTAAATAATGCAAAAATCAGAGGAACTGACATTCTGCAAAGGATAACATTAAGTAGGCTATGAAATAGAGATAATCGAGGTTTAAAGAATTTCACTTCACAAAAGCTATCAAAGACTAGATGTTTTTTCAAGAAGGGATAAACCCATATGACTGAGGAAGCATTCAGTTAATTGGAAAGCTGGAACTGAGTCTGGTATAAAACAGTAAGTATTGCTCTGCCTTTACAGGATAAATGATAACACTTGCCCAGTTATATGCCTCTTCCTCTCCATACTTTAAAAAAAAAAAATTGAAGTATAAATTACATACAATAAAAAACAGATTTTTCAGTAAACTGTTCAAAGAGTTTAAAAAATTTTTGTCTAAAAACTATCAAAACAACAAAACAAAATACTTCTGCTTGTTGCCATTCCAGTCCAAAAGTCAGATGAAACGTTACGTTTCCCCACCAGAATGGTGACCAAGTCTCAGATTTAGAATATTCCATGCCATAGTTAGGAAAAAACCCAGTAATTCTTTCATTAATATATTCTATGTCTAGGAAGAAGTCTTCTTTCTAAAAGACTAGGTATAATTAAATATTGCACGTGGTTATGTTAAAAATATGAACCGCATTATTTAAAAATATTTTTAAAAATTTTTATACAATTTTTAAAGGTTACACTCTATTTACAATTATTACAAAATACTGGCTATATTCCAGTGTTGTAAAATACATCCTTGCAGCCTATCTTATATCCAATAGTTTGCAGCTTCCAGTCCCCCACCCTTGTATTGCCCCACTTGCCCCCTGTCCCCACTGGTAACCACTAGTTTGTTCTCTGTATCTGTGAGTCTGCTTCTTTTTTGTTATATTCACTAGTTTGTTTTATTTTTTAGATTCTACATAGAAGTGATATCATATCAGTATTTGTCTTTCTCTGTCTGACTTACTTCACTTAGCATAATGTCCTGCAAGTCTACCCATGTTGCTGCAAATGGCAAAATTTTCAACTACAAGAAAAAAACTGCAAAAAACCACAAACATGTGGAGGCTAAACAATATGCTACTAAACAGCCAATGGATCACTGAAGAAATCAAAGAGGAAATCAAAAAATACCTAGAGACAAATGAAAATGAAAATACAATGATCCAAAACCTTTGGGACGCCAGCAAAAGCAGTTCTAATAGGAAAGTTTATAGCAATACGAGCTTACTTCAGGAAATAAGAAAAATCTCAAATGAACAACCTAACTTTACACCTAAGGGAACTAGAGAAAAAAGAACAAAACCCAAAGTTAGTAGAAGGAAAGAAATCATAAAGATCAGAGCAGAAATAAATGAAATAGAGACTAAAACAACAATAGAAAAGATCAATGAAACTAAAATCTGCTTCTTTGAAAAGATAAACCAAATTGACAAACCTTCAGCCAGACTCATCAAGAAAAAAAGGGAGAGGGCCCAAATCAATAAAATCAGAAATGAAAAAGAAGAAGTTACAACTGACACCACAGAAATACAAAGAATCATAAGAGACTTCTATGAACAACTATACACCAATAAAATGGACAACCTAGAAGAAATGGACAAATTCTTTGAAAGAATCTCCCAAGACTGAACCAGGAAGAAACAGAAAATATGAACAATTATTGGTTATGAAATTGAATCAGTAATTTAAAAACTCCAATGAACAAACATCTAGGACCAGATGGCTTCATAGGTGAATTCTACCAAACATTTAGAGAAGAGTTAACACCTATCCTTCTCAAACTACTCAAAAAAAACTGCAGAGGAAGGAACACTTCTGAACCATTCTATGAGCATCACCCTGACACCATCTTATTCTAAAATAATAAAAACCATTTCCTAGTGTTCAAATTATAAAAAATCATCAAAGCTACATGAACTGCATCATGTCTTCATTTAAAAAAATCTAAATCTATTAGTTCTTAGCTTTTAAGATAAAGTAACTATCACAGAGGTATTAAAAACGATGCTTATTTGTCAAAACTCAGCAAACATACAGTTAAGATTGGCACATTTCATTATATGTAAATTTTACATGAAAACAAAAAACTAAGATTTAAAATGTATATGTATGTACATTATATATATATATGTATATATATATGTATATATAAAATAGAGAGAGCCCTAAAGTGTACATGATGAACACCACACAAAAATGCCCACGAAAAGAGTAAATATGCTTATGCTTTAACATAATGGGGGGGAAAGCCAACCATAAAATAATAAATTAAAAAAATAATATGTACTTGTTCACAATTATGTACAAAAGTACTTCTGTTCACTTTTCTCAACCACTCCCAGCCCTACCACCAGAATTGAAGGAAGTTATTATAATCTACACCAGAGTTTCTCAATCTCAATACTACTGACATTTTGGGTTGGATAACTCTTTGTTGTAGGGGCTATCCTGTGCATTGTAAGATATGTAGCAGCATCCCTGGCTGTTACTCCCCCCAGAAGCCAGTAGTGCATGTCCTTCCCCAGTTGTGACAACCAAAACTGTCTCCAGACATTGTCAAATATCCTGTGGGGGGAGGGAGTAGGTTGGGCAAAATTGGCCCTGGTTGAGAGGCACTGATCTACACCACCAAGTTTCCTCACCAGTCTAACAGTATCCTACCATTCTTTGTGGCCATTCCATTCCACACATACCATCTGAAGTGATATTTCTGAACTGCATATCTGATCACATCACATCATGGATTAAAACCTTCCAGTGCTCTTAGAATAAAGTCTTAACTTTTGAACATAACCTGCAAAGTGTTCCATGCTCTGGCCTCTCTCTACCTCTACAACCTGATGTGGAATTACACTTTTCTGTGTTCTCTTCATTCCAGACCTTCAAACATGCCAGGGTCCTCACCATCCCCATCTCCTCAATCTTCTCCCATCTCTTTTACACATTCTCTCTGCCTGTAAGGCTCTTCCCAGTTCCTCCTGCCCTTGCCCGATGAACTACTATGCAGATAAAATATTGCTTTCTCAGGGAAGCCTACACATACCTCACTGGCCTGGTCGAATATCTATTATAAGCACACAATCTACTATAAGCTCCTTTTAGCACTGATCATTGTAGCAATTTTGTATTTATTTATGTAATTACAGTTCTTCCCTCATACCCATGAAATAGCAAGGACATCGCATCCCCTAGAGACTCACCCGCAGTAGGTGCACATTACATATTTTCTCAGTGAAATGAATGCAAACGTGCATGCTCATGCACACACCACACATAACACAAAGACTGGCAGTTAAGATGGATTATTCTTGGAAAGTAGCATTGTATATGAACTTTAAAGAATCTCCTGTATTTTCCAAATTTCCTTTAACATTAATTACTTGTATACTCAGAAAAAAAAAATGTGTATCTACCTAAAGGTTGCAGTAAATATCTTCTAGTGTTGAAGATTCTTGCTACTCCGGCCAATGTTAAAACCCATGTCTCAGCCCATTGCTTCTCTGCTGTGTCCCTTGAATGATGAATGAGAATATTGCCACCTCCGGACTCAATCTTTTCTTTGTCTGCAGTGGTAGAAGACTCTCGAACTCGGTCCAATAGATGAAAGAGAACCTAAATATTTATAACAATGCATATAAAAAGTATTGATAACACAGCTTAAGTAACAGCATAGAAAATTAGGCATTGTTACAAAGAATTACACCTGACATTCTGATCAATCCCCATATATTAGACGAAACTGACCAACAGAGGTAACCTTATATTAAGTTTATCCTTAAGGTCATAGAATATGAAAAATTAAAATAAATTGGATAGACTATTGTCTAAGACTTACTGAGCTGAGGTGCCAATGGAGCACCTAGGGGGTAATGTACAAGAAGGGAATGAAGTTAAGGAGAGGGATCCAGGCAAATATATAACTATGAGTGACATCTGGACAGAGGTTACTGCTGAAACTTCAGGACTGGATGAAGGTGCTTGAAAAAAATCAAGCAGGAGGCGGTTGGGATTTGGGGAATGTTTACATTTAAAATGTAGAATCAGAGGAAGTAATAGGAGCCCAAAAAATAAAATAAAAATTGAGTAGAGAAGCACACGCATGCTGTGGAACACAAGCCAAAGGAAGAGAAATTTCAAGGAAAAAATAATCAGCAGTATTAAATGCTACAAAAAACGAGTAGGATAAGGATTGAGCATGGGGCAAGAGCCTTGGCAATTAGAAGACTACCTGTAGAGTCTATGAACAATTTGTGTGGTTCTAAAAATATGGTCTCAGAACCATCAGCATCACCCAGGAGCTTCACAGACATGCAAATTCTCAGTCCCTGCGCCAGGGGAAAGAAATCAGAAACTCTAGAGGGTTGGGGACAGTGGCTCAAGCAATTTGTTCTTTATTAAGTCCTCTAGGAGATTCTGTCACATGCTAAGGTTTAAGATACTCTGAAGTAGAATAATCTGGATATCAAATTACAAGGGGGTAAGGGAATGCAGGGGAAGTGAGAAAGAAAAAAATTATTGAGATTTAGGCAGCAAGATTAACAATGAAGCTGTCTGAAAAGAAAACAGAAAGCAGAGAAAATATCAGTTTGTTTTTTAAAACAGTAAAGGACTCTTCAGCATGTTTGTGAACTGAGAAGCCAGGGGATAGAGTTGAAACAGAAGACACAAGAGGGGACTTCACTGGTGGTCCAGTGGTTAAGACTACTCTCCCAATGCAGGGGGCCCGGGTTAGATCCCTGACATCCCTCATGCCGCGTGGTGCAGCTAGTAAAAAAAAAAAAAAAAAAAAAAAAAAAAAAAAAACAGAAGACATAGGAGTGGGGAGCAGGGCTTTTAATTATTTTTATTACGGAACATACATTATTAATTTTTTAAGAAGACATTCTGGGGTCTTTTTATTAAACTGAAAACACTGTTAAATACAATGAAGGTTTACCATTTTGCCTACCAACAAACTTGCTGATTTCAAAAATTCACAAAAGCAATGGAAGGATTATAAATAGAATTTTATTAAAATGGAACAGATTAAACAAAAAACAGAGAGCTTTTAGCAAAGAGGGGATGCTCACTAACAAGCTGTTGACTCTGTAAGAACATTTTAAAAAGAAGATAAAATTGAAAAATTAAAAAAATGAAACTGCATATTTAATGAACGAACATGGAATTTACAAATTGGAGGTGGTTTTTGTTTGGTGAGTCTGCAAGTAAATTTCACTACTGGTGAAAATTTTCATTTGACTATATTATATTTGAATTATAGGTAGTGGTTTAGCAACTACTAGTTCTATTACCACAGGGGAAAACGAGGAGAGAGGGAAGTGCAAAGGAGATAAAGAGATAAAAAGATGAGGCTTTTAGTATTTAATCCGATCTATGTGAGGTGCAATTAAAAATACGACAAAGCTAACATTTTCTGTTTTGCCAAATGCATAGACAGAAACTCTTCTTTAAAAATTAATAGGAAGAGGGCTTCCCTGGTGGTGCAGTGGTTGAGAGTCCCCCTGCCGATGCAGGGGAAGAATATATATGTATAACTGAATCACATTCAGTGAAAGTGAAACTAACAACATTTAAAATCAACTAGACTTCAATAAAAAAACTAAAAATTAAAAAAAAATTTTTTTAATTAATATGAACAAGTTTAATTGAAAAAGTATATAAGCATGTCTCAATTAAGAACTGATAACTCAAGCTATTTTACAGTACCTTCCAAATAACAGTGTGCCATGTTGAGGGCTGTAATAAAGTTCCATGTGCACCAATTGTCGAAAATAGAGTTTGCCCTGCACTCTTCCTGACAGCAGGACGGGGGTCCACACATAGTTCACCCAATTTTGCATAAAGACACAACCACAAACAATCAAACGGTGGTGCAGGGTGGAACGGCCGATTTAAAACCACTCCTTTCTCTTCTGCCTGCTTTTGCTGTGCTGCTTCTTCGTTATTTAATTCTTTTTCAATAGTTTCTCCTCTTTGGAAAAAATAATCTGAAATATTCCACTAAAAAGCAAAGGAGAAAATATCAATTTATTCATAGATTTTATTTTAAACACATAGATATGCAACACATACTTTTTCAGAATTAAAAAAACAATTATTTCAGAAACTCCTTTTCTAGTAGAATGGATTTAATGAAAATATCTCCTCTTCTGTCAAGTGTCTCTAACTGATTTCAGAATTTGAGGGAGCAATCTTGTGCTAACATTAATAATTTGAAAAAATTGGTGCAGTCAATGTGGAAAACAGTATGGAGGCTCCTCAAAAAACTAAAAATAGAACTACCATATGATCCAGAAATTCCACTCCTAGATAAATATTTGGAAAAAATGAAAACACTAATTTGAAAAGACACATGCACCCCAATGTTCATAGCAGCACTATTTACAATAGCCAAGATATAGAGTTACCTAAGTGCCCATCAACAGATGGATAAAGAAGATGTGGTAGCTAGATAGGTAAATAAATAGATTGTATATATTATATATATATATGTATATCTGTCTATCTCTCTCTCTATATATATATATACACGTACACACACACACGATGGAATACTACTCAGCCATAAAGAAGAATGAAAATTTGCCTTTTTCAACAACAGGGATGAACCTGGAAGGTATTATGGTTAGCGAAATAAGTCAGACAAAGAAAGACAAATACTGTATGTTATCATTTATATGCAGAATCTAAGATGATTCAAACAAATGAATACAACAACAGAGAAAGAGACTCATACAGAACAAACTAGAGGGGAGATGGAAGTGGGAAAGGACAATATAGGAATAGGAGATTAAGAGGTATAAACTACTATGTATAAAATAAACAAGCTACAAGGAAATATTGTAAAGCACAGGGAATATAGCCAATATTCTATAATAACTTTAAATGGAGTATAATCATAAAAATTTTGAATCACTATGTTGTATACCTGAAACTAATATAATATTATAAATCAACTATACCTCAATAAATAAAAGAAAAAAGAAAACAAGTTGGTTCTACCTAGAAAGTTGAACATGCACATACATAAAGACCCAGCAATTCCAATGTAGGCTATGTGCCCTCAAAAAGTTCCTTGGACAAGTGCAAGAATCTTTATGACAGCA
Source organism: Neophocaena asiaeorientalis asiaeorientalis (assembly GCF_003031525.2). NCBI lineage: Eukaryota > Metazoa > Chordata > Mammalia > Artiodactyla > Phocoenidae > Neophocaena > Neophocaena asiaeorientalis. The sequence goes on from NW_020185339.1 coordinate 19,029,090, forward strand.
TTGCTCATAACTGCAAAGACCAAGAAATAATCCAAATGTTCACCAAAGGTAGACTGGATCATTAAATTGTGGTATAATCATACAATGAAATACTGCATGATTAAATCACCAGGAGTGAATCTCAAAAATACATGTTGAGCAAAGAAACAACAGAAGATTAAAGTATGATTCTACTTATTCTCTTTCATAAACAGGCAACTGCAAACAATATATTATTTAAGTATAAAAGCATAAAGTGATAAAAACTATAAAGAAAAACAGGGAAGCAAGTAACAGAAATTTCAGGGTACAAATGACTTTGACAGAGGAGACCAGTGCAATCTGAGAGGGGCATATGAAGGGTCTTAAGTAGGGTGATGTGCCATTTCCTGGCTTGGGTGATGGGTACTGAGGTGTCTGGGTGTATCTTTACTTCACAGTAAAAATTAAAAGAAATGAAAAAGAAACAAAATGTTTAATATGAAAAATTTCAAGAACATACAGAAAAGCAGGGAGAATATATCAATATACTGATATAACCACCACATCTAGATATAACAATTGTTAACATTTTGTCATATTTTCTTCATGCCTATATTTTATAATCTCTACTAGAAAAGGCTTTAAAAAACATAACCATGATACCATTATTAACCTAACAAAATTATTAAACAATCCCTTACTATCATTTAATAATATTTTGTAATTTCATACAAGAGTAGTTAACATCTCCAAACATGTCTTATTGAGTTCACTGTCAACCACAGTAAGGTATGTGAATTAATGAGAATTACATCAGTTGTAAAAATGAAGAGAATACAATACCTATGAACATAAATGTAAAATAAAGGACATGATATCTAGCAGTAATTTAATCAACACTGAATTAACCAACCACCCTTTGGGAGCAATTAAATACTCAACATGCCTATGTTTTCCCCCATGATTACATTTTTAATTGTAAAATATTAACTTATCTAGTTGTAAGGAACATTAAGTTTGACTTTAAAAACTTCTGAATTATAATATGCATTTAAAAGACTCTAAATAATTGCCTTTAAATAAATATATACTGTTTACTTCTCTACATGTTTAATGTAATATTAACAATACCTTAACATAGATTTTATTATTTCTATAATCGATAAGTGAAATGAGGCTCAAGAGGTCAATAGTTTAACAATGAACAAGATGCAGACAGAATTAAAATAGTACATGTATATCTGTTTCCGCAGTCTAGGCTCTCTCACTATTATATGCTATCTCCTAAACACCTAACTAAGCAGTGTTGACACACTACAGGACTATGTAAATGGTAAAGTCTTTATTGAAGCTTTACTTCCTAAATAAGTAGTACATAAAAATGTTACTACTGTCAGAAAGAGAAAGAAAAATACCATATGATATCACTTATATATGGAATATAAAATACGATACAAATGAACCTACCTATGAAACAGAAAGAGACTCACACACATAAAGAACAAACTTGTGGGTGCCAAGGGGAAGAGGGGTGAGGGATGGATGGATTAGGAGTTTGGGGTTAGCAGATACAAACTATTTAGAATTGATAAACAACAAGGTCCTACTGTATATAGCACAGGGAACTATACACAATATCCTATGATAAACCATAATGGAAAGGAATATAAAAGATAATGTATATATATATATATATATATATATATATATGTATAACTGAATTACTCTGCCATACAGCAGAAATTAACACAACATTGTAAATCAACTATACTTCAATTAAAAAAAAATGTTACTATGAAAATAACGTTAAAAATCAGTTACCCTTGAGACAGCAGAAGCAAGTGCTCTGCTTCTTCTCAAGTGCTCATGGAACATTCCCCAGGAAAGATCATATCTTGGGTCACAAATCAAGCCTTGGTAAATTTAAGAAAACTGAAATCATATCAAGTATCTTTT
>NW_020185339.1:19031026-19083513 GCF_003031525.2 Neophocaena asiaeorientalis asiaeorientalis
AAAAAAAAAAAAAAAAAAAAAAGGGGTGCTAGGAACACTGGACAGCTACATGTAAAAGAATGAAGCTAGAACCCTCCCTTACACCATACACAACAATAAACTCAAAATGGATTAGAAACCTAAATGTAAGACCGGACACAAAGGCACAGGAAAAGCTGCTCGGACTTCCCTGGTGGTGCAGTGGTTGAAAATCCGTCTGCCAAGCAGGGGACAAGGGTTCGAGCCCTGGTCCGGGAAGATCTCACATGCCGCAAAGCAACTAAGCCCGTGCACAACTACTGAGCCTGCACTCTAGAGCCCGCGAGCTACAACTACTGAGCCTGCATGCCACAACTACTGAAGCTCACGGGCCTAGAGCCCATGCTCCATAACAAGAGAAGCCACCACAATGAGAAGCCCACACACCGCAACAAAAAGTAGCCCCTGCTCTCCACCACTAGAGAAAGCCCACGTACAACGAAGACCCAACGCAGCCATAAATGAATAAATAAACAAATTTAGAAATAAAAAAAATAAGAAGCATGAAGGCTTAAAAACAAAAAAACAAAAGCTGCTCAACATCACTAATTATTAGAGAAATACAAATCAAAACTACAATGAGGTGTCACCTCACACCAATTAGAATGGGCATCATCAGAAAATCTACAAACAACATATGCTGGGGAGGGTGTGGAGAAAAGGAACCCTCTTGCACTGTTGGTGGGAATGTAAATTGATACAGCCACTATGGAGAACAGTACGGAGGTTCCTTAAAATACTAAAAATAGAATTATCATATGACCCAGCAATCCCACCACTGGGCATATACCCAGAGAAAACCATAATTCAAAAAGACACAGGCACCCCAATGTTCATTGCAGCACTACTTACAATAGCCAGGTCATGCAAGCAACCTAAATGCCCATTGACAGATGAATGGATAAAGAAGACACGGTACATGTACACAATGGAATATTACTCAGCCATAAAAAGGAACGAAATTGGGTCATTTGTTCAGATGTGGATGGACCTAGAGACTGTGATACAGAGTGAAGTAAGTCAGAAAGAGAAAAACAAATATCGTATATTAATGCATATATGTGGAATCTAGAAAAAGGGTACAGATGAACCAGTTTGCAAGGCAGAAATAGAGACACAGATGTAGAGAACAAATGTATGGACACCAAGAGGGGGAAAGGGGGTAGTGGTGGTGGTAGGATGAACTGGGAGATTGGGATTGACATATATATACTACTATGTATAAAACAGATAATAAGAACCTGCTGTATAAAAAAATAAATAAAATTAAATTTAAAAAGAAATTAATTACCCTTCACAGCAGAGTCAACTGAACATTTCTCTTGTATGTACTATTATTTGTTTACTAAATTCTCCCATAACAAACCTTACAAAAGCCAAATTTCAGCTCAATATATCAAAATTATTCCAAATACTCTGCTTTTAAATAATTATTTCTTAAATGATATTATTTAACCCTTCATACAAGGTATAAGTTTGGTACTGAAAAGTCATTTAAATGACTCCTATAGAGTCAAAAGCATAGCATTAGCTTGGCATTCACTCTCAGTTGCAAACAGTGATTTCTAGATTATATAAGGAAGGCAATGATACTTACCAATAAACCTATTGAAGTTAAACTAATATTAAGTTCTTGGTTATGAAGTCCAAAGCTACCTGCAACATCTACAACTATCTGCAGGCAAGTGCAAGGCATTGTTGGTAAAAAATCTGTCACAACCAACTGAAGACACTGGAATGCAGTTCGTATCAAGGATTCTCTGAAAATACAAAAGAAAAGAAATTTATACTCATGTATTTAACAGAAATTCAAGGAAAAATATATACCTTACAATAATTTGAAGTAAAATTTTCTTTTAAAATTCGAACAAGAAAATTTTCCCTAACATAGATCATAGAGTACTTCATCATTTACATAAATGTAAACACAGATATGCTTACTTAAAAATAATTAACAAATAAAAATAAAGAAAGTACTCACAGGAATAAAATAAAATAAGTAAACAAAAAAAAAGAAACTATGTACTAATGCCATATTATTTCTATTGCATCAATTAGTCAAACAAAACATAGACATTGAATGAAAAAGGGAAATTGGATACAGCTACTTTCTCACCACTGTACCCTCAGTAACTAGCATGGTGCCTAGCACAGGAGAATACACACAATTCACTCACTGAATGAAAATGAGTTCCTTATTCTTTTATATCTATACTATATTTTATTTAAAATTCTACATCTAGTCTGTAAAAGTAAAGAGTAATTTTGTATTTCAAATGAAGACAATAAGAAGTATATGGTTTTGGAGAAAAATTCTGGTGGTGAAAAAAATAATAAAAACATTAAAATAGCTAACACTTTGAGCATTTACTATATCATATACTTTCTAAGTATTTTACATGTATTAATTAATTTCATCCTTACAACACACTCTATTTTATAACTGTTCGGATGATCTAGGCTTTGGCTGATATCTTTCCACTTTAATCATCTTGTATTTTATAGTATATAAGGAAATTTGTTATTACAAATAAATAAGAAAAATTAATTTTCCACAGGAGTCTCAAGCATTTCAATCATGTAAAACTCCTAAACTAGTCATCAAAACAAGATAAGTCCTGCCACAGAATTACAGACAAATATATCCAAATGTTTGCTAAATCTCGCCACTGCAATGTACTACCTTAAATTAAACAAGTCCATACATTTTCTCCAACTGTGCTCTTCCTTCTGTATTCCCTATTTAGTTAATAATACCACCATCCACTGAGCTGCCTAAGTCACAAATCTTGGAGTCATCCCTGACTCTGTCTGCTATTTCTGCCTTCACCCCAACAGTCAATCTATTAAGTAGCTCAAATCCGTCTCCTATTTCTAGAGAGCGCTGCAGGATTTCCCATTTACCCCTCCATGCTACTGACATAATGAGGTATCTCAAACACATACCAAATCACATCATTCCTCTGCTTAAAATCCTAAAATTCCTCCCAAATGTACTGAGGATAAGTCCAAATAATTTATAAAGGCATATAAGGTCCTTTATAGTTTTGGCTCTGCCCCACTCCACAGGCATATACCCCTCCCACTGGAGTCCTACTCTTTTGTAGCATAACAAACTACTCTGTTACTAGGGCTCTAGGCCTTGTTCCTTTTCCACAGGTTTCTACTTTCAGAGCAGGAACTACTTATCCATGTAATCAGACTAACTAGCAAGTATAGTATATATAGAGAGGTCAAACACTAAATGCTCATTTACATCTTACCAAATTGTTTACCAAAAGGAAACTCAACCTTTGGATGTGTTTCAAAGTTTGTTAGATTGATGCATTTTTCTTATTGTTAAGTAAGAACCTTGTATTCATGTATAAATGGCAAAGAAACAGCAATTTTTCCATCCTTCCAAAACAAACATGAGCCCTAAGAATTCCCTATAGCCACCTGAAGGTAGGGTAAGAAAAACTATTCTAGATCTTAAACTTAAGCAGGAAGGGCATACATAAAAAATTAACCATCATCCCAAGATTTTAGGAGGGATTCCCTTTCCCTATCACTTTTTGGATGTTAATTTTAAACACTTACCCTTGATCATTTCTGATTGCTCCCATAACTCCAAGCACTAACGGCCATCCAGGCCCAAGACTGTCTCCCTGACTCTGCAGAATCTGCAACACACATTCTAATTGCTTGAGTCGGATATCTGGATGGTTAACACTGGACATCTCCTTTAATGGGTTCAGTAAAAGCAACTGCAGCCTCTGAAAAGGACGCAAGAAGCTAATTAGAAAGAGAAGTCCCAGAACACAGAAAGGCTCTGCTATTGCCTTTCAAGTTTAAATTCACCTCCACTCAGACTGCAATGGTAAAGAGAATTTTTTTAGTAAAATAAACATTGAAAAAGATTTCTCTAACAGTAATCATTAGGATTATTTTGTCATCTATGTCTTTTTTTTTAATAAGAGAAAATAAAAATCAATCTTCAAGATGCTACATTTCAGGATAAATAGGGAGTGATCTTATGTTAAAAGGTATTAATTATAGACACATATAAATGAATCTCACTAAAGGAAATATATCTATATATACCTAGCTCTATTTGGAGAGAAGAAAACAATTCCCAATTACCTTTCATTTACTCTAGTAATGCATACCCCATGTACTGAAATTTAAAAGTCTCAGTACTCCTAAAAATGAACAAGTACAGTAGACAAAGATGACAAAAAAACCACAAAATTTTTTTACTGTTGCAAAGTGAAAAAAGCACTTTGTTCTATTCTTTTCAGCATTTGAAAGCACTTGCTTCATTTTTAATTTTCTCTCCAAGGATTCATTTATTTGGTTCACTGACTGAACAAACATTTATTAAGCTCTCACCATGTGCCAGGTATTAAGCTGGATGCTGAGGATATATACACAAACACGGCTTTCGTTATAAAAAACTTAAATTGTAGTAGGAAAAAAATATGAAATCATTAAAATGAAAGCTCTATAAAAATGATCTTCTCTGTCCTGTTCATCATTCTATTCCCAGGCAGCTAAAATACTGCCTGGCATAGCATGCACTCAATATTATTTGTTGAGGAAATTTGTAGACTATAACTACATACAATACAGTGAGATAATAGGGCAATGGGAATGGCTATTAAATGCCTCATTCCTACTCAATCTTCAAATAATAAAACTTTGGTGTACTTTTTAGAAACTGTATAAGATATATGTGAATGATTATGGGAGTCAGGACAAAGGATTCATGACAAAAGTAAACTCTGAAAGTATAAAATAACCTTTAAAAGTATTTAAAAATAAAAATCTATTTTATTGTGCTTTCCTCTTCTGCCACTTGTTTCTCCCAATGTAAGGGTAATGAGTGGGAAAAATAAAAATAGAGACAGGTAAGGACCAAAGGAAAAGAGGCTAATAAAGCATGGCCCCCAAATGAAGCCTTGGCACTGCATGAAGAGGAAAACTTCTAGACCAGGAGACCAATTCTAGGTAATTTATTAACTTAGTTCAGTGTTATTAACAAGAAAAAATTTTAATACAGATAATCCTAAAAATCTAGACATATCAACCTTCTGTAAGAGATCCATGGCCTACAAATAAAATAGAATATTAAGCAACAAGACCCACTTTTAGACTATCATCTATTTGATAAATTAAGAAAAGTTACACATGGGAGAGGATGATCTTACATTAAGTACTTTTAAAAAAGAGGTAAGTTGTTTTTTTTTTACCTGGTTTTGTGAAAGTGGAGGATCATGGTTAAATGTTAATCCTGCTTTAATAAGTGAAGTTAAAGCTTCTGCTCCCCATTCTCTCATTCGAGAGTTTGGATGCTGGCACACCTAAGGGTACACATGTGGAAAAAAATTAATATTTAATTTGTATACTTCAGCTATGCATCACACATCAGTTTGAGAAAAGAAAAATTAAAACATCACATTTTCTATTCTTTCGTATGTAAAAAGTTATATCAAATGTGCATCAATAAAGATTGAAGAATATATGAAAATATCCAAAAGCTTACCTTCTGAATAAGAGGCAAGAGGAAGCAATAGAGAGACAGAAGATAAAAAATGAAACTAAACAAGTCACAGAAAAGAAAGGATTTCATAAAGGTAAATGATGTCATCAGAATAAACAAAAGCAGCAGATACTCAGGTTCCTAATCAGGTCTATCTTCATAATCAAACACTGAGCTAAAATTTGAAAAAACTTATTTTTTGCCATTTGATGAGAATTACATAATGAAGAAATCTACATATATTCTTTAATAGCTCATAAAAGTAATCCCAATAAAATGGAGGGAAAAAAAGAAAGAAAAGACAAGCACATCTTTTTCCTATTAAGAATAATACCTTTCTCAGATTACTAAAATAATGTGAAACAATCACAGCAACCTAAACCTAAACTGCACATAAACGTGTATTCCATAGAAGCAGCTAATTCTTCAGATTCACCCCAGTCTGAATACAGGAGAAGAGAAATCCAAATAAAATTCCCTGGCACTATTTATAATTAGTGATACCAAATAGGTTTTTTCCCTTTGTAGAAGAGCTACCTCATAATCACAGGAAAGGCTGTAAAGGAGCAGTGTTTAGTACAAAGTCTCAGTGCTAACTGCCTTGAAGTTTCAGAACTAGCTGAAGGTGAGGGGATCAAAAGATTACATAATAAAAGAAAGGGGTCCCAAGCTATCAGCTGAAGGAGACTTCAGAGATTTCATTGATATATCACCCATTTTCAGTCAAAAAAGTCAACCTATTCCTTCACCAAAACAATTACTATAAAACTTTAGTTCCTGATAAAATATACAGACAGAAGTACAAGGAAAAAAATGTTAATGCTGATTTTTCTTATGGTTATCCACAATTATTAATTCACTGTGTATGTCTTTATCCTAAACAAAAAGTAAATATAATAATTAAGAAAAAGAGGTTACCTCAAGTAGATGGCCAGTTAGAGGTCTCCATAGAATTTCTATTCGGTGCATGTTAACTAGACCAGTTTCTAACAATTTGGCAACAGCAAAAAGAGATGGTTCCTAGAGAGAAAACATAATACATTTTTATATTATAAGGAGAATTTGAGTATTTCACTTGTAAATAAAACTGAGAATACTGTGAAGAGCATGACTATAATTAATATATGATTAATTAGCAGTAAATAGAACAAAACCTCAGTTATCATAAGACAAGCCTTTCTGCCCACCCTCAAGTATCTAGAATAGCTCCTAATTGGAAAATTTGATTGAGAAGAGAATGCTTTAGTGGGGAAAGAGTGAAAATTCAAAAATTATACCAGACACATAGAATGGCTAGTCTTCTGACCAGAAGGAAAGAATTTGCCTATGGACTGAATTGTGACCCCCACCCCCCAAACTTCATATGCTGTAACTCTAACCCCCGGTCTGATGGTATATGGAGATAGGGTCTATATAGAGGTAATTCAGGTTAAATGAGATCATAAGGGTGGGGCCCCAACACGATAAGATTAATGTCCTTATCAGAAGAAACACCAAAGAGCTTGTGAGCTCAGGCACATTTCTTTTCCCTTTTCTTCCCCCTTTTCCCTCTCCCTTTCCCTCTCTCACTGCCATGTGAGGACACAGTGAGAAGGCAGTCATCTTTCAATCCAGGAAGAGCGTCCACACCAGAACTGATCATGCGGCAACCTGATTTTGGACTTCCAGCTTCCAGAACTATGAGAAAATTAATTTTTTTTATAGTTTAAGTTATCCAGTCTACAGTATTTTGTTATGGCAGGCTAAGCTGACTGATATATATTCTTATTAGTGAAGTCTTCAAATGCTCAGGGTTTATGTGTTAATATCAGGAAATATGAAAAAAAAAACCAAAAAGCAGAAAGGAGGCAACAGAGATCAGGGGAAAGAAGTGTGGTGTCAAGAAGAGGCAGAGATAAGCGTTGTCAGTTTAGACACTAACAGAAAAGTTGCACAGACAGAAGACAAACCCCGTTCCTCAGTCGCTGGCATTTCAACAACAGAAAGGGAGTCAGTGTATCTCATAAGTGGCTAAATTAGAGTACCTGGTCCATGTGTTATAAGAACAGTTTCAGTAAAAAGATCAAAGGGCAACTATCTCTAACCCAATATTAATAGAGGTAGTAAAATATACTTAAATGAAAACTAAGCTAAAACCATGAGAATTTTTTGATGAGTGGCTGTGGTACTTCAAAAGGAGACAATGCATTAGAAAAAACAAAAGGCAACTGAAATTTTCAAAGCAAATTAAGAGGATAATAGTTTTACAATTTTTAAGGAAAAAGATTACATAATTATTCTATACTCAACATTTTTACAGGGCTGATAAAAATCTATTATGGAAATGTGTGATATTATCTTTCTTTCCTAGTAAAAGCCATTGAACCAAGTACCCTGGGGTCTAAGATAAATATAGTCAGGTTGACCCTTCCTGCGTGTGCTAATGCTGTAGGTACCCTAAAAATGTTTGTGGTAGAAAAATTCACCATTCTAGAGACAATATGATACAGTAGTTAAGACTGATGTCTATGAACTTTTAACATGTCAGTACTACCACTTAATAGCTATGTAACCTTGAGTAATTCTTTTTATTGAGGTATAACTGATTTATGATATTAGTTTCAGGTATACAACACAGTGATTCAAAATTTTTATAGATTATATTCCATTTATAGTTACTACAAAATATTGGCTATATTCCCTGTGCCATACAATATAACCTTGTTGCTTATTTATTTTATACATAACAGTTTGTACCTCTTAATTCCCTTACCCTATTTGCCCCTTCCTCCTTTCCTCTCCTCACTGGTAACTACTAGTTTGCTTTTTTCAAATTATATTCAGTAGTTTTTTTGGGGGGGTTGTTTTGTTTTGTGGGTTTTTTTGATTCCACATATAAGTGATAACATACAGTATTTGTCTTTCTCTGTCTGATATATTTCACTAAGCATAATACCTTCCAGGTCCATCCATATTGTTGCAAATGGCAAAATTTCATGCTTTTTTAAGGCTACTAAATTTTTTTAATCTATGAAATGGAGATAATAATATACAGAAATGACCTCATGTTAGAAAGTACCTGGCACATAATAAATCCTCATAAATTGCCTAGTATTACCTCCTCCTTTTCCTCCTTCTTATTCTAATGAGGATACACAGAGGAATCACGTAGCATTTAAAAGAATGTATATGTCCAGACCTCATACTCAAAGATTCTTATATTCATGAAGCCTAGAAACTGGCCCTGACTTGTACATTTTTAAAAAATGCCATACCTGACTTTGATGCACACAAAACTTTGAGCCACAAGTGAAGTGGTTAAGAATGGAGCTCTGGGGCTTCCCTGGTGGCACAGTGGTTAAGAATCCGCCTGCCAATGCAGGGGCCACGGGTTCGAGCCCTGGTCTGGGAAGATCCCACGTGCCGCCGAGCAACTAAGCCCGTACACCACAACTACTGAGCCTGCGAGCCACAACTACTGAGCCCGTGCGCAACAACTACTGAAGCCTGCGCGCCTAGGGCCGGTGCTCCGCAACAAGAGACGCCATTGCAGTGCGAAGCCTGCTCACCGCAATGAAGAGTAGCCCCCGCTCTCTGAAACTAGAGAAAAAGCCTGCGTGCAGCAACGAAGGCCCAATGCAGCCAAAAATAAAATAAAGAAAATAAATAAATTAAAAAAAAAAAAATGGAGCTCTGGAATGAGACATATGTGGGTTCAAACCCAAGCTCTACCAATTACTAAACAGGTGACCCCAGGCAGGTTATTTAAGCTAGTTTTATATTTCATCTGTAAAAAGGGGTTATTACTACTGAACCTGACAGAGTTGTCTTAAGTGATTAAATAAAAATACGTTAGTACCTGACATACAGTAAGCAAAGAATAATAGCTCTTTTATTATTTTTGTTGTTGTGATACTGAGTCTGGTAATATGCCTGCACAAATATCATCAATATTGCCCCCTTCTAAGAAAGAATTTGCAAGCTTTACCATCAGCTACCTCCTCAACACATTAGTACAAATTCCTGAAGTGAGAACCAAAAATGAGATGACTGGTCACTTTAAAGCCACACCTAAAGGACAATGATATATACATTTTAATTCCTAAGCTATATAACTCACTCAGAACAGCTGACATTGATAAACTTTTAAAAAAAGTAAAAAAATACAAACATTTCTACTTATTTTAACATCTGAACATTTATAAATTTTTATAGAAAGCACAACTGAATAATAAACTGTTTTACACCTCCATAAAAATAATTTTTATAAAGTTCATACTTGAATACTTCTAAAAACTTTTATTTCCATTCCTTATTCACTACATTACTTTACAAAATTAAATCCTAAAATGGAGAGATGTGACCCCATTCTCAGGGAAGTCATCTGTATTCCAGTGTATCCATTTTCTCAACATCTGTTCCCCCCAAGCCTCCCTGAAATATCACATCTACTCCTACAACTCTATTGAAATTATACTCCTCAAGGTGAACAATAAACTAATAATACTCAAATCTATTTTTTTCTCAATCCTCATTGATTCCGACTTCATGTAACATTTTTCTCTTCTGACTTCCATGAACCTGCCCTTTCATACATATATATCTCCTACTGTTCCTTGAATATTCAGCTCCAATCACAAATTTAATTTATCTTGATTAGTTTTAATTCATTTTAGTAAAAATATGTACTAAAAAATCTTATGTAACAAGTCAATAAGGATTCAGAAAATAAGTCTCATATCACTTACTATCTATACCATTTATTTAGACTCTCTTACCACCTTAACTGCCACTCATCCATGGGCCAAGTGGTTTACATGCTCTTTGAAAGTAGAAATCTCACATTTCCTTTATATTTTCTAGCAGAGTGTCATGTACATAGTAAACATACTGTACTTGTTGAGTGAATACATAAATTCTCAAGCCATTACCATATAAACTTGCTCAGATTTCATTAAGGTACTCTATTAAAAATATTATACTTTTGTGTTAAGAATTAATCTTAAGGATGTAGGATTATTGAAGGTATCAAGAATTTGATTACTTCACTGTGTTTCATATTATCCTTGCCTTGATTTGGAGTAAACTATAATATATATTTTCAAATACCTGCATGTTTATGTAATTCTCTATGCGCTTTAATATACAAAACTTTGTCCTAATAAGATCTTATTGGCTAATCTTTAAATGAATTACATGAGCCAAGATGACAAGCCACAGTACCCAGAATTATAATTAAGGACTAGGCAGACAACATAATTTTGGATCCTACAGTTGGATATTAAATAAACCATAAGCTGCATTCTCTGCTTTTCTAATTATTTTCTGGGTTTCTTCATTTATTTGTAAATGGTCCAAGTACTATATTTATTCATTTTAAAATGTAGAAAGTATTTTATTTTAAATAATTTCTAAGGTATAAATAAACCCATATATTCCCACGCTTTTCCAAGTTTAACAGAAAATGATATTTTGAGTATAGAAAGAAATGTTCTTAAAAGTACTGTTCTATTCATTTAGTCAACAAACAAAGTAAAAGTTTAATTTTCAAGGTAGGGAGAATCATTACCTTCAGAAAGAAATGATTAACACCTTATTTTCCAGCCCAACGAAGGCAAGAGAAACTGAGACATATATTCCTTGATTTAAAACTTGTACTGCTCCAATCATAAGTTGTAGTCATGAGGATTATTGTAACATTTTGTGGAACACATTTATAAATGTGGTGTTGAATTATTCTTTATAGAAATATTTTTTAAAATATTCAGTATATGAGAGAAATGGACACAATTTAAAATCATAATACATATTGGCACATACCATAAGCCAAAAAATGTCCTCTTCACTCCCCCTTCAACAAATAACAACCATAAATATAAAAACCCAACAGAACAGGGCTAGCCTACAAGGTATTAGTCCCACTTGTAAAACGCTAAGATCATAATGAATATACACCTTATTAAACAAAATAATATACCATATTTAACACAGAAAGGTAGAATATCACACCTTATTATTTCCATAGGCCATATCCATTGCTTCTAGGGATAAGGAACAAAGTGCATTTATTAAATGATGCAATGATACATCATCAAGATACCTAAAAAAAAAAAATGAAGAAATAAGACATTCTGATCTAAAATATACAGCTAACAAACAATGATGTTTGTATCAATTAAAAAACTGACTCTTACTGTGAGCTTTCAAACAATCTTGAAAGTATGTTGGAAATCACTGGCAAATCTGTCATCACTGCTGTTGTTAGGACCTAAGAGGAGAATAAAATTAAATGTAACATATAAACATTTTGCGAAGTACTAATTGAGTAAGAATGACTAGAGCTTACTGTACTGGGTCCTTCTACAGCTCTCCCAGGTTTCAAGGCACCACCACTACTAGGCTTTAATCCCAGAATCCATACTAGATGCTGTAAAATTAAAAAAAAAAATCAAAACAAAGAAATTTATAAACCTACAAAAATTCCAGTAACTAAAACTAAAATCAGTAGTAGGTATCTAATAACTAAATATAAATTAGTAATTGATATTCATACAAAAAACTTATTCCACCAAGCATAGGCAGTAGAACAGGCCATTATAAGAAACATCCCATTGCTTTGTACAATATGAGCCATGTCTTTTTTCTTTTTCTGACTTCTCCTTTTTCATACTTACTGTCTATTCAGGCCTGCCCAAAGGACTGATAGGCACTGGTGAGTTTAACTGTTAGCATTTAGATATAAAAACAACATTGGCCTCTGACCCAGAGGCTACAACATACCTGTAGAGTTGCCAAGACAAGTTGCCATGATGTTCCAAGAACAGCCCCATGGCAGTGTGCCAAGTTAAGTAAAGTCCTCATACACTGGATATTTTTGGAAGTTAGCTATATTAAAAAAGGTTATATTTGTAAGAACTGTTATGCATTCTTGAAAATTATAAGCTTATAAAGAAGTATTAACGTATTCAAAGTTTTGTACTAAAAAAACAAAAATATTAAGAAAATAGGCTTGGATGGTTTTGTACAGAACAAATTCATTTGCTTAAAAGCTGTGTTATCATAGTTGGTTATAATAATGTCACTCCCTATTTATCTAGTTTTTCTAAAAGAATCATTCAGATAAAAGTAAGTATAATGATGAATTTTGAGAAACATTAAAAAAGGTATGAAAGATTTCCTTGATAGTTAATTAGTATTAATTGGTTACCAAGAAAAGAAAAAGTACTTTACCATTACTGTCCCTTGAGGCTGGACTGCTAGCGGTTGACCCACTGCCACAACTTGCTGGTGAGATTCACTTGATGGACTGATCATCATAACACTTTGGCCCTGAATGGAATATGCTAGAACACAAAGGAAAACCTAAATAATTAAAATATACTTTTCATGTTGTACTCAAAGTAATGTTATATTTTAAAACATTTATCTGATTAAAATAAGTTCAACTATGACATTTATTTAGTTACCTATTATCTATATGCAAACATTTTGAAAACTAAGGAGGTGAAAAAACAAAGACAAGTTAGGCAAATATTAAGTAATTTTATATATAACTTTAACAAATTATAAAACTTTGGTAGACTGCTTCACAAGCAAAATAGAATTTAGGACACTTACTATTTTAAACATGTATTCCCAGTAAACTTTTCTACTTAAAGTTGAAGAGAGACCAATACTCACATTTTCAGTTTGAAAACTGAGCATCACACTGAAATTTTTTTATATGACATGTAACACGTAACAAAGTAATCAACAAGAAAAAAATTTTTTTTGAATGTCAACTTAATCTAAGTGGTGGCAAACATTACTGTTCTACTAGTTCCATTAAAAACAAAACAAACTAACCACTCCCATTTCAACAGTATGCTAGAGTTTACAAAGGACTTCTAGATTTATCTTCTTTTATCCTCACAATCACTGTTTAAAATTGGTATTATTCTGCCCTACTCCCACCTCCACTGTTTTAAAAAGATGGAAGAAATTGAGGCTCAGGGACATTAACTTCCCACAGAGGTCAGAGACTCAGTCAGTGGAAAAGCAGAGGCTTGAACTCAGAATTTCTATAATCTCTTCCCTATGCCATGTCACCCCGATAGATGAAGAGAACTCAGAGGAAGCTGAAATCTTACATTTGTTGGAAAGTGTGGCTGCAGTGGTGGTATTCAATACAGTAAGAGCATAATGGGGAGGCAGGGAACCTTTGCATATTGCAGTTATAAAGGCATCTCTTGAAGTTACAAGGCCCAGTCTTCCACAAAGAGCAGCCATAGTCAGTTCAGCTTTTAAAATATTCTCAGTGGCAGCTTCATCTGTGCTGAAAAGAAAAAGTATTTTATTTAGTATGATTAATTTCTTTTAAATTATGCTGCCAAACATGATGTGGAATTAGGCAGTCAGTAAAGTTTTAAGAAAATCTATTTAAAACATTGTCAAAATCAGTCTACTTAAGAAGAACTTTTAACTAATAAACATCTGAAAATTTGAACTGGTTAAAAGCAATTTATGACACATACATTCATTAATGAAGAAAATGGTCAAGAACTCAAAGATATAACTTAAAAATATCAAGCATTTTAAAATCAGTAAATTCTATAATTCTGAAGAAAAACATAAAAATTGAAAAATATAATCATCATCATTGTAAAAGTAGTAGTAAAGCTTAAAATGAAAAAGGCATTCTGTGGATAAAGAAGATGTGGCACATATATACAATGGAATATTACTCAGCCATAAAAAGAAACAAAATTGAGTTATTTGTAGCGAGGTGGATGGACCTAGAGTCTGTCATACAGAGTGAAGTAAGTCAGAAAGAGAAAAACAAATACCGTATGCTAACACATATATATGGAATCTAAAAAAAAAAGAAAAAAGATTCTGATGAACCTAGGGGCAGGACAGGAATAAAGACACAGATGTAGAGAATGGACTTGAGGACATGGGGAGGGGGAAGGGTAAGCTGGGACTAAGTGAGAGAGTGGCACTGAGATATATATACTACCAAATGTAAAATAGATAGCTAGTGGGAAGCAGCCACATAGCATAGCACAGGGAGATCAACTCGGTGCTTTGAGTCCACCTAGAGGGGTGGGATGGGGGGGGGAGGGAGACGCAAGAGGGAGGAGATATGGGGATATATGTATATTGATTCACTTTGTTATACAGCAGAAACTAACACACCATTGTAAAGCAATTATACTCCAATAAAGATGTTAAAAAAAAAAAGAAAAGAAAAGAAAAAGGCATTCTATTATTTTAGGATTGTATTTTCCATTATAACATGTGACAATAGGACGGGGGAAGAGGATGGCAGAAAAATAATAACATTCCACGAACATAAAAACTAGTATTAGGAAATAATTCTCAGGATAAATTTAAGGAAACCATTTTAATGGTTTGTTGTTTTCTTTATAACTGCCACATGCAATATAAAACTTACAAAGACTTAATACCTGGCATCAAGAAGGAGTGAGAGTGCAGCAAGCAGACCACACCAGCAGGCATTCACCATTTCTTCCCAAACAGCTCTACTAACTTAAAGGAAAAACAAACAATATTTAATGATAATTATAGATGTCACAGCACTTGACAATATGTCAAACTCTATAATCCCCCTTATCACTTGGTTATATAGCAAATATTCCAAAAACAACTCAATTATTAAATAATAAAGCTGTAACATTTAATATATATCTGAATAAATGAAAAATTTAAAACCATACCATAGTTTCAGAATTCAAGAAGTTTTTTTTTTTTTTTTGGTTGTGCTGTGTGGCTTGTGGGATCTTAGTTCCCCAGTCAGGGATGGAACCTGGTCCCTCAGCAGTGAGAGCGCAAAGTCCTAAACACTGGACTGCCAGGGAATTCCCAAGAAGTTTTAAAACTGAGTTGTTTTAACGTATCAATGATAAGATCTTTCTTACAAAAGTGATCTTCAAAAAATATATATATATATTTATATATATAATATCAGTTCCTATTCCCTTCCATTTCATTGGGCCAAACTTTCGGCCTGTATGACCAGCTGGCAGTGAGACACTGTGATAAGCAGGCTCAGCCACGAGACTGGTTACATACACTGTATATCATGCAAGTAAGTAAATACACAGAGTAAAATAGGATCAAGTTTCTCACTGTTGGAGAAGGAAATTACAAATATGGAAAGTTAAAAGTAAACCCTGTGGTATTAAACTGGAATTGAAAAAATTGGTGTGACCTCATGGTATTTAATATAGAGATATATGTTTTTATTTTTATTTATTTATTTTTTAAAGATCCTTTTAAAAATTTATTTATTTATTTATTTATGGCTGTGTGGGGTCTTCATTGCCGCGCACAGGCTTTCTCTAGTTGCGGCGATTGGGGGCTACACTTTGTTGCAGTATGTGGGCTTCTCATTGTGGTGGCTTCTCCTGTTGCAGAGCAGGGGCTCTAGGCGCTCAGTCTTCAATAGTTGTGGCTTGCAGGCTCTAGAGCACAGGCTTAGTAGTTGTGGCGCATGGGCTTAACTGCTCCGCAGCATGTGGAATTTTCCCAGACCAGGGTTCGAATGTGTCCCCTGCACTGGCAGGTAGATTCTTAACCACTGCACCACGAGGGAAGTCCCAAGATACATATTTTTAAAATGTAGATAGATGTGTGCTCATGTATGTGTGTATTTCTATTCATGTACCAAGAAGCATACCTAATGCCCATGTGTTAGTTTCTAAATACTATTCTCCACTAAAAGGAACTAGGGCTCCCTGGAAAAATAACTGACTCCTAGGTTAGGCAAGAAAAATCCAAGATGACCTTAGAACATTTTGCTGTATCAGACAGTAAGGTAGTGCTCAGAAAATGACAAAAGGACATGGGATGATAAAAGGACACAGGGGCTAGCTTGAAAGGGGTCCCAAATGGCCACGTCAGGGATAATGAGCATTAAACCAAATAATGATAATCAAAGATTGTAACTCTTTGAATAAAATAGGAATCCGAGAGTCTACACTAATACAAATAAATAAATGAAACAAAATAAATGAGGAAGAAGGGAAAGCTCTCTTTTACAGATGTCTCAAAGTATTTCTCCAGAAAAAGTTAATAATTAACTTTATACTGAAGAAACAAGGCACACATCATACTAACCAAATGATAAAAGTTAACATCACCAGCGTATAGCAAAGCAACATTTCTGTGGTAGCTCTGCCAAAAATGAATCTATTGAATCTAATTATGAGGAAACAAAAACAAACCCAAGTTGACTGGGCTGTTCTCTTCAAAAATGGCAAGGTCATATAAAACATGGAAAAATTAAGAAATTGTTCCATACTGAAGGAGGGTATAGAGACATGCAACTGAATTCAACATGTAATCCTAGGCCATAAAGGACATCACTGAGGCAAATGGCAAAATTTGAAGGACATTTGGGATTCGATGACATACTGAATTGATGCTAAATTTCAAATGGTGACTATACTGTGGTTAAGTAGAAAACTGTCCTTATTTTTAGAAAATACACTTTAAAGTACTCAGGGGTAATGGGCATCATGTCTGCAACTTACTCTCAAATAGTTCAGAAAAAAAGTATAGTGACATGTATATAGAGAGAATGATAACGCAAATACTGTAGTTAACAATTGGAATATCATGGTGAAGGATATATGGAAACTATTATTTTTGCAATTTCCCTGTAAATTTAAAATTATTTCAAAATAAAAATTAAAAATACAGAATCATAATAATATACCTATTGCTTTATCCATTTGGTCTGATGTTGACTGTAATTCTTGCTGTTCTGATGACTGTGCTGGTGAAGAAACTGCTTCAGTGGTAGTCGTCTGACATTCTGTTTCAACCTCTCCTAACTCTCCTTCAATCATACTAGTGATTCCACGTACAAGGTCTAGCAAACAATGGAATGCCACGGACATAGCGTAACCTTCTGGTATAGTCGGGGGCTCAACTTTGTCCAACATCTCTAGGCTGAAATTATGAAAAAATCAGATGCTTAATGAGAAGCCACAATGATGAAAATACATATAACTATTTCCATAATCTGTAGACTACAGAAATTAAGATTAACAGAATAGCAAAAGTAAATGGTCACTACTGGGTTTCCTTTGGAGGACAGATCCCTTCATGGTATTCTAAGAAACTGATTAGAAAAATTAAGGCCTGACCAGTATGATAACTGATTATTTTAATAATTCACTTTTTGCCTCTCCCCCAAGTTGTGCCAGTATTTTCCTTAATTGTTGACATTAGAAAAAATACTTACATACAAAATAGAAAAAGACAGATTACAAGCCATCTCAAACTCTGACTTAGCTGCTTTTAAAATAAGCTGCTATATAAAATCGGTAAACAACAAGGACCTACTATATAGCACAGGGGACTATACTCAATATCCTGTAATAACCTGTAATGGAAAAGAATCTGAAAAAGAGTATCTATAAATATTTATGTATAACTGAAATCACTTTGCTGTACACTTGAAACTAACACAATATTGTAAATTAACTATAATTTTTAAAAGGTAATAAATAAGTAAAATAAGATCTTATAAAATCAAATCAATCCTATAAAGAGGAAAAGAAGCTTTCATACTATGGAAAATTATTACTGTGAGATATCCAGCTCATCTGTCATCCTATCATCTCAGATACAATCAGCCAACAGGGTAAGGTAATACTTAAAGCATCAGTGTGTCACGTTCAAATTTTAGAGCAAGTTATACTCCGTAATTAGGACAGAGCTTTCAGACGGAAAGACAACAAACCTTTTGTTTCAAATCATGACAAACAGGTTTTAAATTCCTTAAAATGGAAATCTGTCAAGATAATTCAATGGAGAAAGAATAGTTCAATGGGGAAAGGACTAATGGATATTCACATGTAAAAGAGTGATACTGGAGCCTTACCTCATACCATATACAAAAATGAACTCAAAATGAATCAATGACCTAAATGTAAGATCTAAAACTAAAAACTCTTAGAAGAAAACATGGGCAAAAATCTTTATGACCTCAAATTATGAAATGGTTAGGTATGATATCAAAATGCATAAGTGACCAAAGGAAAAACAGATAAACTGAATTCATCAAAATTAAAAATGATCGTGCTTCAAAGGACACTATCAAGAAAATGAAAAGACAATCCACAGAATGCAAGAAAATTTTTGGAAATCATATATCTGATAAGGGACTAGATGTTGAATATGTAAGAACTTTCACAACTCAATAATAATAAAAAGAAAACAAAATTAAAAAGGAGCAAAGGATTTCAATAGCTATTTCTCCCAAGATGATATATAAATGGACAATAAGCACATGAATGAGATGCTCAATGTCAATTTGAAACACAGTAAGATACCACTTACCCACTAGGACGGCTATAATCAAAAGACAGTAACAAGTATTGCTAAGGATGTGGTGAAACTTAAACCCTCACACATTGTTGGTGAAAATGTAAAATGGTGTGGTTGCTTGGGAAAACAGTTGGCAGTTCAACAGAAAGTAAAACATAGAGTAACTACATGACCCAGCAATTCCACCCCAAGGTATACATCCAGTAGAAATGAAAAATATCTATGCAAAAACTTGCAGGCAAATGCTCATAGCAGCATTATTCATAGCCAAAAAGTGGAAACAACCCAAATGCCCATCAACTGACAATGAGATAAACAAAATGTGGTACTACCATAAGGTGGAATATTATTCAGCCACAAACAGAAAGTACTGGTACAACCTGCAACACAGATGAACCTTCAAAACATTATGCTGAATAAAAGAAGCCTGACACACAAGAATATTTATTGTATGATTCCATTCATATGAAATATCCAGAATAAGCAAATCAATAGAGAAAGTAGATTAGTAGTTGCTAAGAGGTAGGGAAAGGGAGACTGCAGAATGACTGCTTATGGATATGGCTTTTTTTTTCTCTGGGGTGATGAAAAAGTTCTGAAATTAGATGCTGCTTATGGTTGCCTAACGTCTGAATATAATAAAACAATGAACTGTACAATTGTAAAAGGGCAAATTTAATCCTATGTTACTTCTATCTCAAAAACAAAATTGAAATCACTAAAGATCATAATAAGAAAAGCTAATAAAAGTAATTTCCAAACTCAAATTCTAAAAGTCTCCTAATCATAATCAGTATAAGGCAGGAAATTTATAAAGATGTAAAACTCACAATAAACAATAAAAACACCTCTGTATACCTACCATTTATTGAGCAATTTACTCTCAGCCTGGGATACTAAGGGTTTTTTTTTTAATGTACCTCATTTAACTCCTCACAAAAACCCTAAGAGATACAGATGATGAAACAGTGAACTAGGGTGACAGTTATCAGTCAGCAGTTTTTAACCCAAGTCCGACTCTAAAGCCTATCAGTTTAACCAATATGGGCCAACTCTCAGTATTTTTAAAATTTAGGTAACCAATACAAACATATTTATATTACTGATCAAGATATTTAAGCTCAAATGGGGAAGTGAAGTTTATGGGTTTAATCTTTGCCAGGCCAATTAGCCTTAAAGAGCCACATACTAAACCAATCAGTGCCAAGCATCTTGTTAGACAAATCTCTGTTCTCAAAGAATATATCATCTATTGGGAAAATGCATTTAAAACAGATAAAATACTCCTAAACATCACAAACTCTAATTCCCAAATTCTGTGGTACAGACTTTAAGCACCAGAATAGTTAAGAGAAAAAGGTAATTTATACCACAAACCTGAACAAACCCACACTTTCTTAACTGTTTCAGTGCTGCTTTATTGTAATTACTACACAAACTCCACTTTTAGATTAAAGGTAACCCATTTATTTAAATATTTTAAAATTAAGGTCAAGTTGAAAAAACTGTCACAAGCCCAACTTTGAAGGGAGCCATAGTATAATAAATCTGAAAGAATATATTGTCATTAATTATGTCAAAACAACTTGTCTATATGTCACTTAAGTTTTCAAATTATTACACACTTAAGAAGTCAAAAAAGAACTGTATACACAATTAAGATTTATATGTATGTCTTCAAAGAAAACAGTGAAAATCATTTTATACTAAAACTCACAATGAATAAAAGATACCAATTCAACAGGTAGGTCCCAATGTGAGCATACTAACCCATTTACAAAAGAAACCCAATATTTTCTGTCTATTTATGATTTCAGAAGTGAGTATCGATACATATCGATAACTACCTTAAATGTAAATGGATTAAATGCTCCAACCAAAAGACACAGACTGGCTGAATGGATACAAAAATAAGACCCATATATATGCTCTCTACAAGAGACCCACTTCAGACCTAGAGACACATACAGACTGAAAGTGAGGGGATGGAAAAAGATATTCCATGCAAATGGAAATCAAAAGAAAGCTGGAGTAGCAATTCTCATATCAGACAAAATAGATTTTAAAATAAAGACTATTATAAGAGACAAAGAAGGACACTACATAATGATCAAGGGATCAATCCAAGAAGAAGATACAACAATTATAAATATTTATGCACCCAACATAGGAGCACCTCAATACATAAGGCAGATGCTAACAGCCATAAAAGAGGATATCAACAGTAACACAATTATAGTAGGGGACTTTAACACCCCACTTTCACCAATGGACAGATCATCCAAAATGAAAATAAATAAGTAAACACAAGCTTTAAATGACACACTAAACAAGATGAACCAGACTGATATTTATAGGACATTCCATCCAAAAACAACAGAATACACATTCTTCTCAAGTGCTCATGGAACATTCTACAGGATAGATCATATCCTGGGTCACAAATCAAGCCTTGGTAAATTTAAGAAAACTGAAATCATATCAAGTATCTTTTCTGACCACAATGCTATGAGACTAGATATCAATTACAGGAAAAAACCTGTAAAAAAAAGCAAACATATGGAGGCTAAGCAATACACTACTAAATAATCAAGAGATCACTGAAGAAATCAAAGAGGAAATCAAAAAATACCTAGAAACAAATGACAATGAAAACACAATGATCCAAAACCTATGGGACGCAGCAAAAGCAGTTCTAAGCGGGAAGTTTATAGAAATACAATCCTACCTCAAGAAACAAGAAACATCTCAAATAAACAACCAAACCTTACACCTAAAGCATTCAGAGAAAGAAGAACAAAAGAACCCCCGAAGTTAGCAGAAGGAAAGAAATCATAAAGATCAGATCAGAAATAAATGAAAAAGAAATGAAGGAAACAATAGCAAAGATCAATAAAACTAAAAATAGAACTACCATACGATCCAGCAATCCCACTACTGGGCATATACCCTGAGAAAACCATAATTCAAAAAGAGTCATGCACCACAATGTTCATTGCAGCACTATTTACAGTAGCTAGGACATGGAAGCAACCTAAATGTCCATCAACAGATGAATGGATAAAGAAGATGTGGCACATATATACAATGGAATATTACTCAGCCATAAAAAGAAATGAAATTGAGTTATTTGTAGTGAGGTGGATGGACCTAGAGTCTGTCATACAGAGTGAAGTAAGTCAGAAAGAGAAAAACAAATACCATATGCTAACACATATACATGGAATCTAAAAAAAAAAAGTTCTGAAGAACCTAGGGGCAGGACAGGAATAAAAATGCAGACGTAGAGAATGGACTTGAGGACACTGGGTGGGGGAAGGGTAAGCTGGGACAAAGTGTGAGAGTGGTATGGAGTTATATATACTACCAGTGTAAAATAGATAGCTAGTGGGAAGCAGCCACATAGCACAGGGAGATCAACTTGGTGCTTTGTGACCACCTAAAGGGGCGGGATAGGGAGGGTAGGAGGGAGACCCAAGAGGGAAGAGATATGGGGATATATGTATACATATAACTGATTCACCTTGTTATACAGCAGAAATTAACACAACATTGTAAAGCAATTATACTTCAATAAAGATGTTAAAAAAATAATAATTATGTCTTTGCTCACTCTTATTTCCTCAGATATATCCTTTCTGTTCCTATCTTCACTGTGATCACTCTCTACACCCTTATAACTTGCTTTTTCTTCAAACAGTGAACCATTACCCAACGTGATACTACATGTTTATTTGCATCTTTATTGACTATCTCACTCACTAAAATGTAAGGTCCACAAGAGCAGCAATTTTGTTTTGTGTTGGGATTGTTTTAATTTAAAAAATGAGGTGGGGTAATGAATGAGATAATTATTAATGTCTCCTTCAGTGCTAGAAATCTGATTCTTTTATAACTTGATACTGTAGTATACTCAATCATTAGCCTTTGTAGCAAGGCAAAGCCTATATGAAACAGTAACTTCAATCTTTTAAGTGACTAAGAATAACAATATTTCGGTCCTCCATGACTCTTTACTTTTATAATTTTAGGCAAAATAAAAAGCTGCACAGTAAAATATCATTGTGATGATACAATGCAGGCTGACATATCATACAAATTCATGATTTAAACTAGTCAGAGATTCTGCTTCCCAGTTTAAGCCTTGATTTACTGTCACTGGAACAGTGTTTTAATTATGCATATCAATTACTCAAAATATATTAGTTAACTGCCTCACAACTGTGGCAATGTTAAACACATGCAGTATTGGTTGCTTTATCTCTGTAAGCACTACAGTTCACTAAGACTTACTTAAGAAAAATCAACAATACACTGTTGAATATGTAGTTGTTAAACTGAAATGTCTAATGACAAATTTTTGTTTTGTCTGTTTGTTTGTTTGTTTGCAGTACGCAGGACTCTCACTGCTGTGGCCTCTCCCGTTACGGAGCACGGGCTCCGGACGTGCAGGCTCAGCAGCCATGGCTCACGGGCCCAGCCGCTCCGTGGCATGTGGGATCTTCCCGGACTGGGGCACGAACCTGTGTCCCCTGCATCGGCAGGCGGACTCTCAACCACTGCGCCATCAGGGAAGCCCCATAATAACAAATTTTTAAATAACACATGTGGAATCCATTAAACACTTTAATTAATTAAACTAAAAGTTCCATGTGTTAAACCCTAAAAATGTGATCAGCCAAACACTTAACTATTCACATACAGAATCCTGAAAGGTAGATATGTCACTACTCCCATTTTATAGTTGAGTACATTGAGATTTTTAAATAGGTAAACTAATTTGCTGAAAGTAACTCAGTATCAGAAGACCTAAGTCCACAAGGCCTGAAATCAAGCCACATACTTAAATCAAAAAGCCATACAGAACAAGTGGATAGGTCCTTGGGTAAAGAAATCACATTCTGTTTTGTTATGCTGTTAATAGTCCTCAAGTAGTACAAAAGAAAACAAACAAAATCCAGTCCTAGATAAAATTCTCAAAATATAACAAAAGAAAATTAGTTCTTAAATATGTTAGAAATAGGTCTAAAATTTTAAATATAATGCAGAGAGAAACATTTTACTATAAAATATAAACCCCAACAATAACATTCTTTACAAAATAATGCTACTACTACTTACTAGGTTGCTTTAGCACTGCCTTGTACTGTTACAGTCAGAATAGGTATCCAAGTTCCCCTATATTCAAATGCTGGTAGCAAAGTAACACCTCCACCAATCCCCAACATTCCTGAGTTAGCTGGTGCGGAGACAGGGCCACCTGAATTATTGTTTCCTGTTAGATAAGGGAAAGCAAGCAAAGACACCAATTTACTACTTAATTACAAATCCATAATATTCAAACACTTGGTCAAGTTTTAAAAATTATGCTATAGGAATGGATACTGCACAAATAAATGAAATTTACCAATCCTATTTTGGCTACTAGAGAGTCTCCCTGTTTCCCCAAAACACCATTTCCTTCTTTATATTAAAGGTACTAATGAGTAAAAATACTGACAAACTATGTAACATACCTTTTGTTAAATCACTTTTTAATCAGAGGTGGGATTAAAGGACAAAAGAAACCACTAATCAGAAAGTTAAAAATGGAAGAGAAAGAAGTTAAAGGGAACAAGAAGCTATACACTGATTTCCAAACTTAAATCACGTTCACCTGTTTTGTTAAAAGAATGACTAACAGACCTCCTTAGTTACTACCTTAGTAGTAACCACACTCTTTAAAGAGAGGCACCAAATGAAGATTCTTCTAAAATGAAAATTAGCATCTAAACTTTTGTTCTTATGTGATGAGAGGAACTGAAAGTATATCAGAGAAGAAAATATATTCTGGAAAGAAACATAGTTACCTCAGTGAAATCAAATTATTCTTTAAGTGTAAATCTTTATATTTATACATAAAACTTAAAATACTATAAAGAAATATAATAAATTATAAAATAAATGTATATGTTTAGGTAACCTCAATTTCTCTAGTCACAGGATTTCTGTAAATATCCTCTCAGAATACTGAATATTGTAAATTATGGCAGAATATAAAAACCAAAATATGACTAAGCCTTTACCAGCTTGGTTTGTCGTAGCAGGATTTCCAGTCGGAGGGACAAGAAACAAGGACTGGATAAAAGATCCCAGTGCATTCACAATATCACGAAAAACCTTGGTAGAATGCTGTTTCATATCATAGGACTGACAAAATGACCTGTAAAATAATTTTAAATGTTTTTGGAGAAAATATTTGATTAAAAATTTTTAACTTTTTTTAATAGCAAGTAATGTTGATAAATCAGTCTCAATGCTATACTTAAAACTTCTTCAGCACACCTGAGTGATTTTACTAACTCTGGACAAAGGTTCAGAATGAGGTCCGTGTTCTAAAAAAATTATCTTGGCCATATTAACTCAGTAAATTCAACTGATGGCAATCCCTAACCACACTTTTTGCCCACACATACACCCCTCCATATACATACAATACCCAATTTTCTTTGTTTAGAAATTATTATTATTTGAAATAAATATTTAAGCTCTTCCTGTTAGCATAAATATTAACCTATCCATTTAACAAAGTACTGCTGAGTAAAGTTTTACCTCAATAGCTGAGGCTGCACACAGAGTCTGTGTATTGATTCCACTGCAACAGCTCGTAGCCACTGTGGTTTATCTCCATCCAGAAATTTCACCAGAAGTGACAGAAATATTTCACATTCAGTTACCTAAAAAATACAACATTTTTAATAATATTTCTTTAAATCTAAGAATTATAAATTATACTCTTATTCTTACTCCTACAGACAAACCAATAAAATCTTTTAATTTTAAATAAATTATGATCCTTAATGGGGAGTAGAGAAAAAGAAAAGAAGGGAAAAGTAGTTATATATGGAAAAGATAACAGTAAAAATAATCAGTGTCTCTCTAAATATATCATCAAAAACTCACACTAATGATCTTCTAACATGGTTAATCTTTTATACCTATTCTTTAGAAAGCACTATGCACCATCATGCCATCCTCATTCCTGGAAGGCAGCATGTATCATGTACACTCATGTACCCTTCATTAATATCATAACACTTTTTCCATATGTTCTTATGCTGCTTCAGAAACAAAGAGGCAATAAGCCAAAGAATGTTTGGCATATATTTTCTAGTAGGAAAACAAGAAGGAACCTGTAGCAGTTGACAGGTGTAAGATATATAAAGTACTGAAAACAAGGCTTGGTACATAGTTTTGCATTATTAACTATTAGTTATTACCTTTGGTATTAATATAAGCCATCTCCTTTGCAAGCTCTTTATAAATAAATAACATTTAAAGCATATTCTTGACATTATTCATTAAATGTCTGATAACTGAACGAATGAACAAAGGAAAAGTCACCAGTTTATTCAAAGGTTGTTTCTGTTACATATTTGTTGAGGACACAGCAGGACCTCTGGGAGGTAAGAATTAACCTGACATTGTGATCGCTAGGCCAAACTAAATCATACTTCCACACCAAGGACAGCAGGTTATTGGACGTTTTAGCTGGGGGTCCTCCAAAATGAGTGAGCATAATGCGAGGCAAGGAATTATGAGAACAGAGGAGCCCTCAGGATTTTAGCCCAAAGTCTCAGCAGTTGGTATTTTCTAATGCCTTTTAGGTAGGTGCTTAAAAATAGGACATAATTATAAGGATAAAGTAGGAGGGATAACTAAAAATAGTTTCATCCTTAGACTGCTATGACTGGGTAAGTCATAAGGCAGAGCTTTGTCACTGTCCTAAACTTGATATGGTTGAAAAGCACTAGATCAGAATCACATGGCTCAGCTTCTTTATCCATCAACTTTGTAGATGACAACAAGCTAGGTAATCTTCTTATAAATAAAGGATAAAAGTACCTGTACCTTCCTGAGAACTCAAATGAGAAAAAAATGAGTACAAAAATCCCCTAAACATGACAAAGTGACATGCAAGTGCACAGTGCTTACTATTTTTTATAAATAAAATTACCCCTTTTAGTAAAGAACTGAAAAGAAGAGAATCATGCTAGTGACTCACTGGGCAACAGTTTTATCTACTGAAGAGTTTTAACATGAGTAGGTCCTTCAAAATGTGTACTATCTGCTTTAAAGTAAAAGCAGAATTTAAAATGGTGACAGAATTGAAGCTCACTTGTTAGGTTTTCAAGCCAGAAAATAAAGGCTCTCAGAAACATCAAGTACATCACAGACAAAGGAATTATTAATGTTATAAAACTTGCCTTTAAGAGTTTCCTTTTACTTCCTCTCCTATGAAAAAGTGACTACAGTACAAATCAATCACTCAATTTTATACTACAGCCACTAAAATCTTGTGATTTGGGTAAAAGAGAGAGCCTCTCTCCTGGGGTCTGGAGCTTTGCTCTTGCTTCTTCCCTCCTTGCCAAGTGTGAAACTCTGATCAGAGAACTAGTGTCTGAGGACAATGAATTGTCCTCAAGGGTATCTAGCAATGGAAGGTGCCTATTGTGAATCTAAGTTAAGCCTTTCCTCCAAGAGGTTGCACTCATATGAAACAGGTATCTATGGTCCAAGTCCAACTCTTGTGGCACAAAAGTACTCCGTGAACACCATTATACTAGCATGAAGGGTGATGAATGTTTCTGAATTCCTATAGTCCTTTGGTACCAAATAATAGTCAAGAGACAACTGATGTTTAAGATGAATCAAAGCCATCCTGGTGGAAATTTTCATCGAAATACCACATAGATGTCTGATAAGGTATAATGTACATAAGATAACTGTTTGCTTAGGAGACAATGAAGAAAGTCTTGTAGAATATTTAAATGCAGGAGTCTATTTCTCAGGAGCTGTTTAGTGCTAACAACCTTATAGCTAGTGGATTTGTCAGTGATAAGATTCTTTGTGAGAGAAATATATGTAAAGATGTGGAAAATTAAGTTGCACAAGTCAATTTAGCCCATTCATTCCTTTTTAAAAGCAGTAAGTCAAAGGCAGAAGAGAGATATGCTAGCCACTTACAACTAAGTTTAGTAAACTCCTTAAAGATATGTTCCTAAAAAAGACATCTGGGCATGGAGCCTAAGTGTATCAGAGAGCAGAAGAGCACCTAGCTCAGATGACAGAACGTGGAAAGAATATAGTGTACTACCTATATTATATCTGTACCTGAATGACGGGAGCATTCTAATTTCTTCTAATCACTCTCTATATATTAACAGAAGATTAGTTATCTTCTCCGCCCTGAGTTACTTGATAGAATAAGAGATAAGCTGGTGAATACTGGGGAAGAACACTGATTCTCCAGTGCAGTGGTTCCCAAAGTGTGGTCCCTCGGACCATTTCAGTACATCTGTAACATCACACTATTTTCGTAAGAAGACTAAGATATTACTTGCCATTTTTAAAGTATTGACATTTGTACTGATGATTCCAAACAATGGTGGGTAAAACAGCCGGTGCTTTAGCCAGAATCAAGGCAGTAGCACCGAACTGTACTAGTGTCATTGTATTCTTCACCATCACACACAATTAAGAAAAGTAAAAGGGTCTATTTCACCTAAGGACCACAATCACAATGGACAAAAATAAAATAACAAATAAAATACAATTATTGATTTTATTAAAGCTGACCCATATGTGCATGTCTTTGTAATTTTCTGTGTGACAAAACAGGAAGCACACATGAAGTACTTTTGCTGTGTATCAAAGTACAATGG
The DNA here is from genome assembly GCF_003031525.2 of Neophocaena asiaeorientalis asiaeorientalis. Taxonomy (NCBI): domain Eukaryota; kingdom Metazoa; phylum Chordata; class Mammalia; order Artiodactyla; family Phocoenidae; genus Neophocaena; species Neophocaena asiaeorientalis. The sequence goes on from NW_020185339.1 coordinate 19,059,590, forward strand.
CTGTCTGAAGGAAAGGCACAGCTGGGAACTGAACTAATCACTTTTTTTCTCCTATGAGAACCATTTTAACTAAAAGAGTATATGGCAAACTATGACTATTTAGACTTGTGTATATTGCAGATATTTTCTCAAAAATTAACCAAGTAAGCCTGTCACTTTTGGGGAAACAATGGACAGTATTTATTGTCAATGATAAGATTCAAGCTTTCAAACAAAAATTAGAATTTTGGAAAACTTATATCTGCTGTTGTGACCTTGACAGCTTTTTAAAAACAAAAGACTCTTCTGATAAATGGTTGCTGATATTAACATGTGTGATTTTTGGTACTGTATAAGGTATTAACATTTGGAACATTTGCTCAACCATAATAAATGATGCATGGGTAAAGGATACAATTGAAGCATCAGATGAATCAATGAATTTTAACGTAACAGAGTATAAAAATGTCATTACCATGGTTTCATATTCTACACCTTTAAGAAAGAGTCACTGGTTCAGTTTGGTATAAGATCGAAGAAGAATATATACTATTACCTGAAAATGCCATTAAAATAATTCTGCCTTTTCTAACTATATATCATTGTGAGGACAGATTTTCTTCATATGCTTTGACCGAAACAACGTATCACAAAATAATGAAAATAGAAGAAGGTATGAGAATCCAGCTATCTTCTATTAAGCCAGACATTAAAGAAATTTGCAAAAAATATAAAACAATGTGTTTTTTTTCTTTGGAAAATATAGGTATCTTTCATGAAAATAAATTTTTCTGTTAACATGTAATGGATTTTAGTATCATCTCAGATTAATTTTTAATACAGTAAATAATATTAGAAATAATCCACATAAATGAAAGGTCCTCAATAATTTTAAAGCATATAAAGGGGTCCTACAACCAAAAAGTGTAAGAAGTACTACTCTAGTATGTCCTTTAAGATGTATCATTTCCAGGTTTAAATATAGAAAACACAAGAGAAATAAGAGAGATGCATTCCACATCAATCACGTATCTCACCCCACAACAACCACACTTCTAACTTTTGCCCTTGGGAAACTAGAATGTTTGAACTGTTCCATCCTAATGAGTCAAGTCTCCATGTAACAAATTATAACACTAGGAATTAATGCCATATCTGAAGAATTCATCTTTGCAGCACAGTCCTAGAGCTGCCTTGTTATGAAGGGAAGTTTCACCAGTTGGTCATCACGCCCAATTGATAAGTGAAGAATAGAAGCAGGCTTTTCTCTTCCTTCAAACAGCAACATTCAATCTTTACTGTAGCTGGCTGTGCTTTTATCTCTCCCCATTCTGTCCCCCCCAAATCGAGGAGACTAAGATCAAAATATAGAGAATGGTAGAGGAGCAGTACAGGAAACGTGGCACTGGCAGCCTTGGAGAGAGGAAGAAATGAGAACTAAGAAAACAGTGAAGAATAAAATGCAGTGGGGTTAAGAGTGTGGGTTTTGGGGGTGTAAAAGAATTACTTAACATCGCAGCTCTGCAGCTTATAAACTGTATGATCTCAGGCAAACTACATAAATATCCTGAACCTCATTTTTTCAGCTGTAAAATAGAAATACAAAGGCCTACTTTATAGGGTTGTAGTAAAGTCTAAATGAATGAATGTAAAGTACTTGTTAGTATCCAGAATATATGCACTCAATATCAGCAATTTCATCTAAAACTGAAATTACTAAAGAATAAGATCTCTGTAGCTATGAAAAAGTCACTGGATGAACCGCTAGATAACAGAAGTGGTGAACAGAAACCAAATGCCTTAGTCTGCTTGAGCTGCCATAACAAAATACCATAGACTGGGTGGCTTAGAAAACAGAAATTTATTTCTCACAGTTCTAGAGGCTGGAAGTCTGAGATCGGGGTGGCAGCATGGTTGGGTTCTGGTGAGGGCTCTTTTTCTGGCTTGCAGGCGGCTGCCTTACTACTGTGTTGTCACATGGCAGACAGAGAGAGAGCATGCTCTCCAGTATCTCTTTGTATAAGGTCACTAATTCTATCACGGGGGCCCTACCTTCATGACCTCGTCTAACCTAATTATCTCCCAAAGATCTCATCTCCAAATACTGTCACAGTGGGGGGGTTAGGGCTTCAACATATAAATTTTGAAGGGATACAATTCAGCACCAACTATTATAAAAATAAAAGATAATTAAGTTGGTAATTCTTGATTTGGGAACAGAAACAAAATGTGAATTCTGCATTTGCCATGGTGAAGATGTAAGCATGCTGCATTATTGTGGAGAACAGAAAAAAGATGGGGTTCTCCATTTCTGATTAGTGGATATGAAAAGGAAAAGGAGAAATGTCTTCTCTTTCTATAGCCTTATGTTAATTTAACTAGTTAAACATGTATTTTAGAGAGGGAAGAGAGAGAAGCCCTCCCAAGACAACTCTGATAATACTTAGGGAATAAATAGTGAAGTGATATATATTCAGCCTAGTCACAGGTAATAAACTCTCTCGGTTTTTGTTCATCTGGGAAAGACTTCATTTCTCCTTCATTTTGAAGGAAAGTTTTGATTAGTATTCTTGATTGACAGTTTTTTCTTTCAGTACTTTGAATATATCACCCCATTTCCTTCTGGCTGGCAAGGTTTCTGCTGAGAAGTCTGCTGAAAATCTTATGAACACTCCCTTGCACATGAAGAATCACTCTTCTTTTTCTGCTTTAAAGATATTTTGTCTGTGACTTTTGACAGCTTGATTATAATGTGTCTTGGCTTGGGTCTCTTGAATTAATCCCGGTTGGAATTCTTTGAGCTTCATGAATTTATATGTCCACTTCCTTCTTCAAATTTGGGGAGTTTCAGCCGTTACTTCTTCAAATAAGCTCTCTGCCCCCTTCCCTCCCCATCTAAGACTCCCATAATGCATTGTGAAATAATAAGAAATATATATGTTGGTCTCCACCCCTGATTTTAGGAGAGCTCCTAAAACCCTTGTAAATAGGGGTGGCTAGGAGCATCCTTTGTTCTAAGAATTGACTTCTGACCCCAGTTCCTGACACATATCTCCTAAAACCCTTGTAATTTCCTGAATGATAGGAGCATCTGACACAGAGCTCCTAAATCCCTTGGAACTTTGTAGGTAACAGGAGTATCTTTTGTTCTAATGAGGCAACTCTCAATGGACTCTGGGATAGGGGTTAGTTACCAGAAAGAGCAAACCATGATTAGAAGCTTGGTACTTTCAGCCCCACTCTCCATTCTCTGGAGTGGGAAGAGGGGTGGAAATTGAGTTAATAATCAATCATGTCTACATGATGAAACCTCCCTAAAAATCGCCAAAATATGGAGTTTGGGGAACATCCAGGTTAGTGAACACATTTACATGACAGAAGGGTGGTATACCCCAGCTTCACAGGGACAGAAGCTCCTGCTCTCAGGACCCTTCCAGAATTCACCCTATGTATCTCTTTATCTGCCTGTTCATTGATATCCTTTAAAATATCCTTGCTAAGAAATTGGCAAAAGTAAGTAAAATGTTTTCCTGGGTTCTGTGAGCCACTTTATCAAGTTATTGAACCCCAAGAAGGGGTCGTGAGAACCTCCAATTTGTAGCCAAGTTAGACAGAAGTTGTTGGTAACCTGGGGATCCACTACTTGGGACTGGCATCTAAAACAGGGGACAGTCTCGCGGACTGATCCCTTAACCTATGGGGCCTGTGCTAACTCTGGTAGATGTCAGAATTTAATCAAAATGTAAGACACCTGGCTGTCAGAGAACTGGTCAGTGTGGGAAAAATATCCACGTTTGGTTACAGAGGTATTGTGAGTGTGAAAGTAAAATACAGTGTGTTCTTCCTAGACATGCATATACTGGTCTACTTGAGGTGTCCCATAGGGTCTCTTCATTCTTTTTTCTTTTTGCTCCTCTGACTTGATAATTTCAAATAACCTGTCTTCAACTTTGCTGATTCTTCCTTCTGCTTGATCCAGTCTGCAGTCTACTTCCTCTAGTGAATTTTTTCAATTCAGTTATTGTATTCTTCAGCTTCAGAATTTGTTTGGTTCTTTTTTATAGTTTCTCTTTGTTGATATTCTCATTTTGTTCATATACCATTTTCCTGACTAGTTGTCTGTGTCTCATTTTCCTGACTAGTTGTCTGTGTTCTCTTTTAGCTCTCTGAGCATCTTTGTGATGGTTATTTTGAATTCTTTGTTGGGTAACTCACTTATCTCCATTTCTTTAGGGACAATTTCTGGAGGTTTATTTTGCTCCTTTGGTTAGGCCATGTTTTCCTGTTTATTTGTATGTCTTCTTATTTTCTGTTGAAACTTGGGCATTTGAAAAAACAGCTAACTCTTTTAGTCTTTATGTACTGGCTTTGTACAGGGAAAGATCTTTACCAATCAGCCCAGCTAGAGATTTTGGGGTCCTCTCAAACCTTTTCTGTCAATGTGTCCTCTCTGGGCTTATGTGTGTAATTTCCCAGCTAAAGACGTTTGCCGATTTCTACTCAGGAGCTCTCCCTGGTGTCTGTATGTAGTACTGCAGTCTGTGGTGCTGTATCAAGTCAAGGTATTGGTGCTTCCCCTGGTGTCTGTCTGTGTTACTATAATCTCCCTGGTGCTGTGGCAAGCCACAGGGCTTGACTTTGATCTCAGCAGGCCCCCAGGCACCCAAGTATGTTGCTGCTTTTCTTTTAAGCGTCCAAGAGTCAGCTGAGACAAAAATCAGTCCCTTGGGCAGTACCCCCAAAAGTCAGGACATCGGATGCATATTTCACCCTTCTTTTCCACCTGAAGGAGAAGCCATAAGTTGGGAATTTCCCTTGATCATACCATGCTGTGCTGTGCCAGGAGTGGGATGAGGTACAGCGGGTAAGTGCAATGGGTTTTCCTACCCACTCTAATGAACCTTTTCTTGGCCTTGGACTTGCCTGGGGTGCTGTAATTTCTAAGCTGGTTTCTAAAGTTCTCACAAGGGCAATCTGTTCTGTATATTGTTAAGTTGGTGTCTCCATGAGGGGTAGAGTGCCTGGAGCTTCCTATTCTATCATCTTGTCACTCTGCTGTACATTTTTTTAAAAGTTTCTTTGTGGATAGAAACAGACTATAAATAAACACAATACAGAAAATATAACAACTGATAGGTAAAACCTTTCCATCTTTAGAGAAACTAATCTACCTTTCTTTTTTTTTTTTTTTTTTTTTTTTTTGGTTTTGGGGGCCTCCCCTATCGGCAGGCGGACTCTCAACCACTGTGCCACCAGGGAAGCCCTAATCTACCTTTCTTAAAAAAGAACTTTAAAAGACTCTTAAACCCTTGGCACCAAGCCCTGATAGTTTACAGTTCCCTAAATAGCAACACATTCTTTTTTTTTTTAATTTAACTTTGTTTTTCTTATATAGCAGGTTCTTATTAGTTATCTATTTTATACATATTAGTGTATATGTCAAACCCAATCTCCCAATTCATCCCACCACCATCACCCCCCTCCCCGCTTTCCCGCCTTGTTCTCCATACGTTTGTTCTCTACGTTTGTGTCACCATCTCTGCCTTGCAAACTGGTTCATCTGTACCATTTTTCTAGATTCCACATATGTGCATTAACATACGATATCTGTTTTTCTCTTTCTGACTTACTTCACTCTGTTTAACAATCTCTAGGGGCATCCACACCTCTACAAATGACCCAATTTTGTTCCTTTTTATGGCTGAGTAATATTCCATTGCATACATGTACCACATCTTCTTTATCCATTTGTCTGTGGATGGGCATTTAGGTTGCTTCCATCACCTGGCTACTGTAAATAGTGCTGCAATGAACACTGCGGTGCATGTGTCTTTTTGAATTATGGTTTTCTCTGGGTATATGCCTAGTAGTGGGATTGCTGGGTCATATGGTAATTCTATTTTTAGATTTTTTAAGGAACCTCCGTACTGTTCTCCATAGTGGCTGTATCAATTTACATTCCCACCAACAGTGCAAGAGGGTTCCCTTTTCTCCACACCCTCTCCAGCATTTGTTGTTTGTAGATTTTCTGATGATGTCCATTCTAACTGGTGTGAGGTAATACCTCATTGTAGTCTTGATTTGCATTTCTCTAATAATTAGTGGTGTTGAGCACCTTTTCTTGTGCCTCGTGGCCATGTGTATGTCTTCTTTGGAGAAATGTCTATTTAGGTCTTCTGCCCATTTTTGGATTGGGTTTTTTTTTAATATTGAGCTGCATGAGCTGTTTATGTATATTGGAGATTAATCCTTTGTCTGTTGACTTGTTTGCAAATATTTACTCCCATTCTGAGGTTGTCTTTTTGTCTTCTTTATAGTTTCCTTTGCTGTGCAAAAGCTTTTAAGTTTCATTAGGTCCCATTTGTTTATTTTTGTTTTTATTTTCATTACTCTAGGAGGTAGGTCAAAAAAGATCTTGCTGTGATTTACGTCAAAGAGTGTTCTTTCTATGTTTTCCCCTAAGAGCTTTATAGTGTCTGGTCTTACATTTAGGTCTTTAATCCATTTGGAGTTTATTATTGTGTATGGTGTTAGGGAGTGTTGTAATTTCATTTTTAGCAACACATTCTGAAATGACTTGATTTCCTACAGTATTGCCAAACAGTGTATTAAATATATTCTAGATATACCTCACGTGGCCAGAAACAATTATAACTACAGTGCTTATAAAGACTAGTTCTAAATGCATTTTACATAAATAGACTTGGAATAGGAAAAGAACATCTATGACAAGTATAACATAAATATGGAAAAAACCTTTTTTTAAAAATAGTCTCCACAGAATTTAGTATAAACTACCTATACGGTCTAATAGTTTGTTATGTTGTTGGTTATTGCTAACATGTAGCAGATTGACTTTTCAAAGATGATCTATAACCAATTTTTTTTTTTTTTTTTGCAGTACACGGGCCTCTCACTGTTGTGGCCTCTCCCGTTGCGGAGCACAGGCTCCGGACGCACAGGCTCAGCGGCCATGGCTCATGGGCCTAGCTATTCCATGGCATGTGGGATCTTCCCGGACCGGGGCATGAACCCACGTCCCCTGTGTCGGCAGGCAGACTCTCAACCACTGCACTACCAGGGAAGCCCTCTTTTTTTTTTTTAATTCTTTTTTCTTGTGATGAGAACTTTTTTAAAAAATTTATTTATTTATTTATTTTTGGTTGTGTTGGGTCTTTGGTTCTGTGCAAGGGCTTTCTCTAGTTGTGGCAAGCGGGGGCCACTCTTCATCGCGGTGCATGGGCCTCTCATTATTACGGCCTCTCTTGTTGCGGAGCACAGGCTCCAGGCACGCAGGCTCAGTAGTTGCGGCTCACGGGCCTAGTTGCTCCGCAGCATGTGGGATCTTCCCAGACCAGGGCTCAAACCCGTGTCCCCCACATTGGCAGGCAAATTCTCAACCACTGCACCACCAGGGAAGCCCTAACCAACTACTTTTGTTAATTAAAATTAAGGTAAAATGCTGAATTTGACTTAACATAAAATTAAAAAGAAACATACCATCATATACCATTTTCTCTGAAAAATATTTAAGAATCAATCATCACATTGAAAGAATTATGATCTGGAATATCACAACATACCCTGCATCCAAAAATTTATGCAAAATAGATACAATATTAGACTGAAAGTAAAAATTGATTTCTTAGGCTAGAATTCACCAAATCTGATAATAGGCCATGACTCTTCTTTACATACATTAAAAATGCCACATAAACATAAGAAAGGGAAGAATGAACTTTTGAGTACCTAAGAGAATACCTATAGGTACTCGAAAAAAAAAGTTTGCTTAACTGAAGTGAAAACGCTAAATACATCATCTTCTCAGAAGAGACTTCATGCGATTACACACACAAACACATATAAAAATTAGCACTTACCAAAAGACTGTAAAATTGCTTAATCAGAACAGATACTACTCTCAGCAAACGCATGCAGATAGGAAAATATGGTTTTTCAACTGGTGCTGGAGAAGATGAAGTGCTGGAACCTTGTCTGAACTTTATATTTGGAGAAAAGAGCTTTATCACAAGAGGACATACCCTTTCTTTGAGGAGGAAACTAAATTCCTGATGCTATTTGTAAAGATTAAAAAAAAAAAGAAAAAAAAGAAGAATTAACTTAGTTTGTACTTAATGCTTATAAAACAGTCTCACAATTAATAATAATCTTTAATAATCAGTATGAATAATTTACCTTTATTATAAGTTTATACAGTTTATTATTTTACCATTTTACACACAATTCTGAAGTTAGTATTGTTCTTTGAGAATATAAGATCAAACAATATTTCAAGAAGTTTTAAAAAGAATCTAAGTTGAACATTTAATAATTTTGGAATTAAAATGATGTTTATTACTAGGAATTTTAATTTTAGTAGGACACTAGCAATTAAAAACATAAAGAACAAAAGAAAGAAAATACATTACACAAATTCAAACAGATAAAGCATTTAAATAGGCAGCTTACAAAAAATCTGATTAATAAAGTATAATAAATTATATAATTCAGATTTTATTTTGCAAAGATAATTCTATTCATGCATAGAAGATTTACTAATTAATATTTTGTTCTACTTAGATTGCTTGAACAGAACACAAAAAGCTGATAAAAACACAATGACAAACAAGCAAAATTATTTTAAAGTCTGGGAATCTTGCAAAGAATTCTTAAATTTTACTTAGAATTATGGCATATTATGCAGAAAAGCTCCCTTAACCTATTAATGCCTTGACTATATTAGCCAAAAGTAGTCCCATTATACTGACAATACAAAGTCCAGTCTACATTTAATGTCTAACCTCAAATATATATTATTCTGTTGTTTTAAGCATCTCAATTTCATTGAAGCCACAAACAAAGAAACAGTAATAAAAATCTACCAATCTAATCCTTTAATCTTACCAAAAAAAGGAAAAATAAGGCATAGAGCAGTTTATTTGTTCAGAATCACAAAATTTGTAAAATGTATTTTTAAAAAAAAATCAGGTTCATTCAAGGAAAAAAATCAGCTTTACTAGAGAAAAAAAAAGAAAGAAAACACAGATAAGTAAAAAATAAAAGCTTTGCTTCATCTCACCTTCCAGAGATAAGTTAGTGAGTCATCATTGTTGACTCCAAATATATATCCTTCTTGTCTTTTATATCCATTTTTTAAAACATCTTTACTGGAGTATAATTGCTTTTATATCCATTTTAATGTACTTTTAATTCTTCCCCCCAAAAAATGGGATCTTAAGAGTAAAGTGATTTGAAATTCTAATCTCAAATCTACAGTAGTTTCACTGACAAAATGAAAAGCATAGTTAAGTCCGTTTTCATACTTTATTAAATAACCTTAGGTATTGGTTAATTCATAAATATTACAGACAACTCTGAAAAGTTTTATCTATTCACTTTTCCCCCTCACTATTCAACTAGCTGCAACTGGGTTTCCTCCACAACCCCCATCAACCACTCCATCTCCACTGAAACTATTCTCATTATACTCATGATCACTGTGGACAAACATTGCCCTTTCAGTCTTACCAAATTTCTTTGAAGCACCTGACATAACTGATTACTTGGTTCATCTTGAAGCTTTCTCTGCTTTTGTCTTTTATTATGCCACAGTCTCTCAGATACATTCCTACATTTCTGGCCCCCATGTTCTTAGTCTCTTTTGTATGCTCATCCTCTCATGCCCAACCATTTAACAATGAGGTTCCTCAGAGCTCCAGAATATCAGGTCCTCACTTCCATATGTTATCGCCATAGGTGATCTCATTCACTCCCATATCTTCAATTAGCAACTATATGCCAGTGAAGTTTAAATTTATAACTTTAGCCCAAAACCTTACTTCTGAGCTCAAGATGCATAAATTAAACTACCATTTTGTGTACACTCAGGTGTCTCAAAATGAGTAAGTTCAAAACTGAATAAACTATCCTTTCTAGCAAAAGTTCTGCCCATAGAGTATTCCACCTTAGTAGCAAGCAACACACTGCTCAAGCCAGAAAGCCAAAAGTCATCTTTGATTAATAAGTATAATTAGTCCTATAACTCACTGATTTTATTTTGAAGAAGGTAAAAGACTGCTTTTTTTACTCACATTTCAATGATTTATTCAGCATTTACTTGCTGACTGTTTAATATGTACCAAGCACTGTGCTAGGTAAAGGAATTCAAGGTTAAGTTCGATTTTGTCCCTGCCCTTATAAAGCTTATTTTCTAAAAGAGAAGACAGATCCTTTCTTAGAGCCACTGCTCTGGAATATTCTTTTCCTATACTACCTATTTCCCCCAACTAACTACTCTTTATCTTTCAGGTGAAAGTTTCATAGCCTTCATTCATCACCAACTCTCCACCAGGTTTGGTACCTATGTTACTCATTTCCATAGCACTTTTTACACTTTTCCCTCACAGCACTCATCATGGCTTATCATTCAGTTAATGTTTTTCTTCCAATTAGATTGGTAAGTGCTGTAAGGGCAGGAATTTTATCTGTCTTATTTAAATTCTGTATTCTTGGCACTGAACACATGGACTAGCATATTGTAAGGGATTGGTAAATTTTGATTGGATGAGTGAACAATGAGTGAATGAAAGCAAATATTTCTCTCTTGAAGAAAACTTTGTAGGTGTAAATTTTAGGATCTTACACATAATAATTCTTTTTTCTCCTCTGCATTATAGCAGGAAGAATAAAGTAGAATACATTTATTATGGGTACAATAAATCTGGAAACATTTTTTCAAATCTTTTCCTACAAAATTAAAAAACATAATCCAAACTATAGACATTTCAAATTCAAATTCATTGTCTATGGCCATACCACCCTGAATGCACCCAATCTCATCAAATTCAAATTCATTTACAAATTCATTCACTCATTCATTTAAATATTTACTGAACACCTGTCATATGCCAGGCACCACTATAGGCACCTATACAACAGTGAACTAAGTCCCTGTCTCATAGAGCTTACTTTCCTGTAGGGGAAGTGAGATCAACTAATGTACAAATACATATGTCAGGAGGAAATAAGTGATACAAAGAAAAATAACAAGGAGTAAGAAAGACAAGGGTGCTGCCATGAAAAACAGCCGCCATTATACACAGTGGTGAGGAAAGTTTATCCGGTAAGTTGACCATTGAGTAAAGACCTCAAAAGAGTAAGAGAACAAGCCATATGGGAGAAAAGCATTCCAGGTTCAGGAAGCAGGAAGTACAAAGGCCTAGGAGCAGGAGTCCACCTGGGTCATTTAGGAACAACAAGAATGACAGTGTGGCTAGAGGGTGAGGGCACTTACAAACTATGAAACCTTAGACAAATTATTTAACCCTCTTAAAGTCTTAGCTTCCTCCTGTGTAAAGTAGGAATAACTGGTACTTCTCAGGCATTTGTGCAGCTTAAAGAGAGTATGATATATAAGGAATTTAGCAAAGTCACAGCATGGAGTAAGCAGTCCAAAGTGGTAGCTGTTACAGCTATCAGTTTATACAAGATGATTAGTCGAGTTGTAGCTAAACTTATCCTATACTAATATAAGCAAGGGAATCATCAGTTAATATTGTTATCATTGAAAGCACTGAACAGTTGTCTAACACGGACCAAAAATTATGAACCATGTAGTAAAAGTTTCAGTCCCAACTCTTGGGCTAAAGGACCTTCTACTTTTTTCTCACTTGATTCACACATTTTTAGGTAAAAGCAAGGATAAAACAGATGACTTAGGGAGGGGCAGCATGGTAGGGAAAGGAGCTAGAGTAGTAGTTAAAAGTTCTAAGTTTTTGTTCAAGATTTGCTAATAACTAAAGAACCCCATGTAAATCACTGAATCACTTTTGGACTTTAGCTTCTTAAAGTAAAATGAAAAGTTTGAATTCTTTCTCACTTTTTCCCCTATTAACCTTCTGCTTTGAAATATTCTGTATAGCACATTAAATTTATTAAGCATTGACGACTTCTTTTTTCCATTTAAATTATGTTAAAGCACAAAGCTGCATATAAACAAGTAAAAAAATTAGTGACAATTTTTTAAGGCTTTTAAATATTATAAAAATAGCTCACGTACCACATTCCTCTGTACACCCTTAGATTGGGAAATGCTTGACTAGACACTCTAGGAATTCCTTCTAACGTTAAAATTTCAAACTGCTTGGGCACAACAAAAATTAAGATATCAGCAAATTATTATATGTCTAAAGTCTAAGGTTATAATTTTTTGCATTTTTTAATGTGGGGGAAAAATACATGTTACTCTCTTGAAAAGTATCTGTGAAAAAATTAAAGATTAATTTTGTTGCAAGATACTACAAATGGCTTACTTGTAAAAAGACTTGTGGAAAATCATTCAAGACTGACTCAAGTAATTCGAGGCCAAATGTTCGGGTCATTTCTGTCATGCCTACTAGCCAGTAAGGGGCATCAGCATTAACCAACTGACAAAGGTCCTGGGAAAATAAATCAAACAATGAATAAAAAATAAAATATTTCACATGCTGGAATGAAATGTCCTTTCATTTTATAGTTCACAAAAATTTTTTTAAAGTATCCCTTCTTAAATAATAGGTTTTACTCCTTAGAAACTAAGTACTGGTAATTCAAATTTTGATTAATTGTATAGTTGATTATGTAAGTAAACTAAATATATAGAGTGCACAGATAAGTGGTTATTCTAACATGGTTTTAATGAAAAACCACTTAACCCTTTAACCAAAATTAATAAAATTTTCAGTGCAGGTTAATCTTATTTTATTCACGACAAGTAATGTAAAAATCAGGTATTTGCATATCAAATTACATTAGGTAGAACAGAAATTTAGTACTTTAATTTTCCTATTAAAGGAAGTATTTTATATGACTAGTCATCCCTAATATATCTAGTTCAGGGTTTAATTCATTTTATTTCCTTAAAGTGAAACATAACATTTCATCATGTTAATTAGCTATAGATGCTCTTTAATGTTTTAGAATTTTTTTTAAATACAGGTATCATGGGCTTTTCAAAAGTTCGCTTTACCACTTAGCTTTTACAGAAGACCTACGTTAGCACCTGTTTTCTCTAACCAGAAGAAATCTGAAGAGGATTTTCATTTTTACAGAAAAAAAAAAAAAAAAGGCAAAAGTGAAAATCGTGTCAGCACTTGCTTTGCAGCGAGCCCATAGTAGAGGCAGCACACACCCCAGGCAGCAAGAGTGGTACCGCCAAGCTCTTTCCCCGGGAACTACACTCAGCATCTCAGCATCAAGCTGCCATAGCTTTGAACTGTGTCTGTGAGCATCTGTGCTTTATCTCGATCTATTTTGTGCATTCGTTAGGTAATTGTGTACTAAGGTAATTGCTTTTTCACTTTAGGCCATTTTGGCTTATGAAAGGTTTCACAGAAATGTGCTACTGTCAGATAGTGGGGGTAACCTGTACCTCTTTGACACTATAAAATTGGACAATTAAAAAAAATGACGCTTAAAAAATTGAATCAGATACAAAATTGCAAAATCAAAAATTCATACAAAACTATACTGTATAATAAAAATTATTCTTATCAACTGAAATACCTGGAAAAGCATATATGCATCTTTAGCACAAGGTTTGAGGGTACTGACAGATCTTCTGTTACTATTTCCTTGGACTAGTACTGGTTGTTCTACAACATCTGCAATCAAAATTAGAGGGGTTTTAGGAGTTCATAATGACCGTTAATGAATCATATATACTGTCTAAAAGGTATCCTTAAAATCAATACTTATTTATAGAATTATAAACTTTAATAATAACTTCAGAACCATGCCTGCAAAATGGGAAGAAAAATTGGGAATCCCATTTTTATACAAAATGCCATAAAAATCACTCTTCACTATCTTACATTCATTTTAATAAACTTAGTATCTTTATACATACATTTGATTTTCTCAATACCCCTTTCTCCAGTCTCTTTATTTCATGGATTTAAAATCCACATGATCTTTGAATGTACCATTAAATATCAAACATATAAATATTTATCACATGGTTAATTTCTCTATCATCTCTCCATCTTCAAAAGAATTAACTGCTTGATCTGCCACAAGTACTATGTCAGTCACAGGTACTGACCAGCTAAGAGTTAACTAGAATGGGGCTTCCCAATTTCTTTGAATACTAAGAAGGTATCATTCCCTGTAAGCTATGACAGCCTGTTTTGAATAAATGTTGACTCAATGACTACTTGAAAAGAAAGAGGTTCTAAGTATTTTCTACCTTATTAGAAAGTATTAAATGAGATATTAGTCTTTAGAGACACACAGGCAAAACTACCAATCCAGAACTTATACTGAGATTATGAATATACAAGACATTCAAACTGGAGAACTGCCCTGTTTTATCCCTTAAGTTTAATTCCTTAATATTCCAAACTGCTAGAATTCCACCTGCATTTCCCCTAGGAAAAGTGACACAAAAGTCAATGGGAATATTCTAATAAACCAACAGACTAAATGTCTGAAACTGAATGTGAAAAATCTGACCAATGGTTAATTTCAGGAAAAGTGAAGCAATTATTAGAGTAGGCACCATTATCATTACTTACTAGTATTGCCGTTTTTTACCAGTATTACCAAAAAAACACCAAATGATACGAAAGATTGCTAATATCAAGAGTTTAAGGGGAGGGCTTCCCTGGTGGCGTAGTGGTTGAGAGTCCGCCTGCCAATGCAGGGGACACGGGTTCGTGCCCGGTCCAGGAGGATCCCACATGCTGCGGAGCGGCTGGGCCCGTGGGCCATGGCCGTTGAGCCTGCGCGTCCGGAGCCTGTGCTCCGCAACGGGAGAGGCCACAACAGTGAGAGGCCCGCGTACCGGAAAAAAAAAAAGAGTTTAAGGGGAAAGAAAAAACTATGTAAAAGGAAAAAAAAGTTTAATCTTTTGTTTCTTGACTCCATAAAACAGAGAGGTTGCTCTTGGTAGCACCTTATGATCTTTTCAACTGATCATGGGAAAAAATTTACTTTTCATCCAATAAGGGTTAACAAATGAAAAAAAGGTTAAAAGTTATCAAATTATAAAAATTATAACAGAAGCATAGTATCTGTAAGCTCTGTGACAGGACATGTTTCTAAGTTTTTAGGAAATGTTGTAAATCACAAAGAAAAAGATGCTAAAAATTACAAATATTTGATGAAAATATGAAAATATTAAACTTTACATTATATAAATAATCTTGATTAATACATGTTAAAAGGCAGAGACAAAGATTCACATGAAGGAAGCTCACTCTTGGGAATTTACCCTAAAGAAATAACTCATATGGAAATATATATGTAGGAAGACACTCAAAACAATACTAAACTATTGAACACAAGTAGTTCATTAAATTATAGAATAGCCACAAAATATAGTGCAACCATTAAAATTTCAATTACAAAAATAACATGAAAAATTCATATAATGTAATGTTTGGCTGAAAATACTTATAATGCAACATCTGGTGTGTAATTATCATCTTCGATATGAAATTATGAATATATTAGAAATAAACATGGAAAATAGAGTCCACTTCTTAGGGTGATAAAATTATGGGGGATTTATCTTTTGAATTGCCATTATCAATAATAATGAAGTTAAAATGAACAGGCTTTTTAAAATTTTTTTGTGTGGTACGCGGGCCTCTCACTGTTGTGGCCTCTCCCATTGTGGAGCACAGGCTCCGGATGCGCAAGCTCAGCGGCCATGGCTCACAGGCCCAGCCACCCCGTGCCATGTGAGATCTTCCCAGACCAGGGCACGAACCCGTGTCCCCTGCCTTGGCAGGTGGACTCTCAACCACTGCGCCACCAGGGAAGCCCTAACAGGCTTTTTAAAGTATTCTAATTTTTAGGTAGCCTAAGTTCATAGGGGAATGGCTGACAATCAATAAAAGAGAAAAGCATGGATGTTAGAGCCACCCACTGTCAAAAGGAAACAACTTTTTTCACTTTACCTCTGTGTCGTTCATCTTCAGCAACCATCCTCTCAAAAACAACAGTAACAACTTGTCGCACTGTAGCAGCAGCTGTATTGTTTGTAATATTATCTTTTGTGAAGTGTAGTCGAAAACAAAGAACAATTGCCTGAAAAAACAATTTCCATTTAGTGTGAAATAAGATTGAGGAACATGGTTATTATCTTTATTTCATCTGATGTAACCCAAAATTAAATAATTTGTTTCGCTGCTTCAATCACCTACACTAAAAGTCTCACTCTTTCATATAATAAAACTACAAAAAGCTCAGCATTTTGAAATAATTCAAACTCTCAGTAAATACACAGACACATAAGATTGACCAAGGTAATGTGAAATACTCCTTTCACAATCTGGTCCTTTTAACATGTATATAATAATGTGTTGTGCTTTTATTTTCCCAGAACTGTTTCTTTTGCAAATAGCAAGTACTCAAACTTTGTTGTATCACTAAATCACCTGGAGAAATACTATATAAACTTGCTAAGCACATAAATGAATAAAATAATTTTTAAAAAAGGAATCATTTTTTCTTTTAAAATCAACTTTATTAAGGTATAATTTATATACAATAAACTGTATCCCTTTAAAGTATATGATTTTATGAGTTCTGACAGTTATATTCACCTATGGAACTACTGCCACAATCAAGTATAAGACATTTCCACCATCCTAAAAGTTTCCTTGTGCTCTTGCAGTCCATTTTTTCCTCCACCCTTGGCCCCAGGTAACCACCAATCTGCTTTTATCACTATAGATTAGCTGGTATTTTCTATACAAATAGAATCATTCAGTATGTGCTCTTTTCTGTTTGGTTTCTTTCACTTGTAATATTTGTGAAATTCATCTACGTTTTTCTTTGTATCAGTAATTTATACTTTTTTATTCCATGGTATGACTATACCACATTCTACTTATCCATTCATCTCCTGATAGACATTTGGGTTGTTTCAGTTTTTGGCTACTGTACAAAAAGCTGCTGTGAACATTCACATACAAATCTCAATGAGGACATGTATTTTCATTTACCTGGGTAAGTAAACACCTAGGAGTGAAATGGACAGATCACATGGTAAGTATAAGTTAAAATTTTAAAGAAACTGTTAGTTTTCCAAAGTTGCTTTACAATTTTATATTCCTGCCAGCAGTATGTGTGAGTTCAAAATTATTCCATGTTCTCAACAACACTTGATATGGTCAATCTTTTTAAATCTTAACTATTCTAATGGGTGTGTAATACTATCTCCTTGTGGTTTTAATTTGCTTTTCCCTGATAACTAAAGATTCTGAGGCACTTTCCACGTATTCATTAGTCAGTTGAATAGATTATTTTGTAAAGTGTCTGTTGAAATCATTTGTCCATTTTTTATTGGGTTGTCTTATGAATGAGTTGTAAGAGTGTTTTCAATAAATTCTAGATAAAAGTGCTTTGTCAGATATTTGTGAATATTTCCCCCCATTCTGTGGCTTCTTTTATGATTCATGGGTTTGTGCCCTACCTAAGAAGTCTCCACCTACCCCACCCAAGGTCACAAAAATTTTCTCCTATGTGTTCTTCTAGAAGTTTTACAGTTTTAAAAGCCATTCTTGGAGGAAAACATAATAATGGTATTTTTAAATACTATGCCTTATCATATTAATTATATTAAACATTTAAAAGAAAGCAAGCCTTTGATACCACTAACACTTTTAAAATTTCAACATAAAGGAAAAGTACATGTTATAGAGAAGCTTTCCTATTACCCAATTTTATATTATTTCTTTATACTTCATTTTTCATCCCCAAATATTACATTTCCAAATTAACCAAAATACCAAAATAAATCCTATATTTATTTATAAAACTATAATCAGTTCTTATTGCTTGGGTAGGTCAAATGATAACCTTTTATAAAATTTTAAATATATGTATCAGAACAATAATTTGATAGCTAGAAACCAAGAGGAACTATATACAACAAACATATATATATAAATACATTAAATATTTTATAAAGCAGGTATGGGGTAAAAGAATAAGCTATTTGCAATTAAGTAAAATCTCATTATATCCTAAGAACATCAAATGAATAACTAGAAAAGAGATATAGTCTCTATACAGTGTACTGTGATGGTATACTTTGCTACTTTACAAGTCAACCATTCTTAAAGGCATACAAATTATAATACAACTATTACTAAAACTCCAACAATTTCCCTAAATAGTAAATCATTAAGTAAAGACTGGTTTTTATATTACTTGCTGTACTTTCTGTTCTTTAGAAATATTTCTTAATTTTAAAAAACTTTTTAAAGAGTGAAACAAATAATAGAACAGCTGTTATATGTTCCTAAAGAGGGTGGGAATAAGAAAGGAATGAGAAATAGCCATCATACATGCAGCCTTACCTAGTATCAATGTATCAATGCCAAAAGGACATTTTTCCAGATATTTAAGGGATAGATTTAAACTATCTGGCTTACATAACATATATATGTGAAATTATTTTTAAAAGGGGGAAAGGGAGAGCTATCAGGAATACCCAAGGTAATTGTGGAGAACACTGATACCTCAAAACACATTTTTTTTCTTTTCCTCTTTCTCTATTCCTTTTCTTCTGCCACATCCTATTCATAACTAAGCCTGTCAGCTATATCCAAGGGGCTCTGCTTAATCACCCTAACCTAATTTCACTTCTAACCTGTGAAAAATAAAGCACCGATGGCTTTTAACATGCAATGTGCATTACTGCAATAGCTACAGGAAAGGTGCTGTTCAAACAGCACCAGGCTTTTCTCTTTCAGTCAGCTTATTCAAATACTGTCTCAAAGCACTTACGAACTTTGACAAACAGGCTTCCTACCTTTGAAAGTGCCTCGTCATGAACTACTGTATTGGTTGTTAAAAGAACAAGAACTGTTTGAAGCAGCTTAAGTTCTTCAAGACTATTTTCCATTAGCTGCCAAAGCATGTTAATTATATTTCCAGCTGCAGTCTGTAAAACAATGATTTTAATTATTGTCAACAAATAAAATATAGGTGTTTGGGTCCTTAAATAAGAAAAGTGATGCAGATTCATAGTGATGAAATATTTTTCCTTATTTTACTGTCATAAGGTCAGATACAAACAATAGCCTTAAGTTAACGAACAACAAATGATCAGTTCAGATAATCTAGCAAACAGTCATGATTTTCTCTCCTACCTTTTAAAAAATAATTTATGAATAATATTCTCCGTCAGTGATACTGAAAACTTGCTTGGCTCTTAAGATTTCATCTATATTAGTGAACTATGAATTCTTAGATTACAAATGACTTGACAAAATGTACTTCGTTCTTTATTCTGAGTGTTTAATAATGAGACAATTTGGTAACCTTTTAAAATTAAGCCAATGTCCTTCAAGCACTATTGTACATTAAAATATCAGGTATGTTTTATTCTCTCCTTATGAAAACTCATGATTTGATTTGTAAGTGCACAGTTCAGATAAAATCTTCACATTACCTCAGACACAACTTCATGGGACATGAGCCTCTGAATGGCGGCTAAACATAGCTGAGTGATCTTCGGTTCCTTGGTTCCACAACCCATTAGAAAAGGCTGAACAACCTCTGAGCTGTTCTCTTTCAATGCTTTATTTGGAACACATATAAAATAAAATTTTAAACATAATTCATAAATAAGAATATTTTAATATAATTACAACCAGTAATGACAATCTTAATAAAAAATCACTTAATGTAAAATAAATACCAAAATAAAAATCAAGCAGTAAGAGTTAAAATACTTCACATAAATACTACAGACTCTGTATCTAATCTACTCCCCCTTAAGTTCAGCTCTCCCATGCCTTTCTCCTGACACTCCTTTGGTTCTCCTCCATCTTCTTCTATAAACTCTTTAATGGCAATTTCTCAGAAGTTCTATCCCACATCAGAGAAAGACTCTATTTCTTCAATAGTGCAAAAGGGAAAACAGGAATAAGAATTCATATTCTAGAGCAGAAAAGTAATTAAAAATAGTATATACATCAACCTCACCACATTTCTGAATGAATATTCAGAAAATCCCTAGAATTTTATTATATGCCTTGAATTCATTGGCTCTAATTTCTTCTTCAAGAAGTAAACTCATTAAAAACAATAACATTACTCCTCTTATTACTGAAATATTGCTTTAAACTAATTGGATGCACATGCTGTAATTCCAAATCTTAAAATAACTCCTTCGACCAAACCACTACTTTCAGAAGTTTTAAAATGTCAACAAAAATGTAAAAGATTAGAAAATGCACAAACTGAATTATACATAATTAAATTTACAAAATGAAATTAAATCAATACACACTTACTGAATGGCTACACAAAGATGAACAAGACAGGTTTGTCATCCTCAGGGAATTTGAATAAATAACATAAAATTCCAAGTCAAGAGAACTTTAAACTTATGTGTTTGGTATTTGTTTCCAAATGTACTACATCCATCAATTATTTTTTGATGTTAAGAATTGTAATAAAGACACAGAAATCTGAGTTTTAACATGTTTTTCAAAAGAAATTGTGAGAAAGTCATCCAGAATCACCTTTAAAAGTGTAAAACTAGTGTTAACATTAATTTTATCACTTAAATCCCCTTCTTTCTTCTCCCAAAGCTCCCTTTATGGTATGGCAAATAAAGACTACTATTTACTACAGCATGCTCTGCAAAGTCCCTCAGTATGCCAGTATAAATCACTGATTTAGCACAGCTAAGAGAAGGCAAATATGACTGGCAAAGAAGTGTTTTCTAAAAAGCTCCCCTGCCTTATTTCCTTGTTTTCTTGTTCATAAAGATTTTGAATCAAAACCAGAGACATAAAATTTCCATAACAATGTCACAAAACATTTTACATGAGTGATTAAAAGATGACAATAAAGCTCAAAAAATACTATTCTGAAGCAGTAAATATCCTGCTATATTCAATTCTGCCAGAATCAATGAAGTATGAGGCCATCCTTAACTCTGCAGAACATTCCAAATTATTAAATCTTGTTCAGGCAAATATAAGTTTTCAATACTAACAAGTGGCACTTATAATTTTTATTACATTAACATGTGTTTCTCATTTGAGTATCACAATACTCATATAGAGTTTATAGGGTATGATTTGGACCAAGTAAAACAATAAGTAGGTGGTAAAACCAGAAACTGAAAATGTCTTCTAATCCCTGGTTCACTATTCTTCCCACAACATTATGCTGCCACTCTTTAAGGTAAACAGCATTTGATGCAAGTGGAAATTAAAAGAGTCAAAAGTGTCTAAGAGAAACCAATTGCCTGAAGTCTTCAGATGAATGAAGAAAAAACAATGTACTTTCATAGAGGCTCTGATGACAATGATTTTTAAGACACACCCATATCGCCAGAAAGAAAATCAGTGCCAACTACCTTTGCCAATTAAACTATGATACGATGCATTCTAATCACTTATACTTTTTCCTCACAATTTCATACTCTAGGCGAAGAAGGCCATTGTTATTTCTTATCTTTTTGATAATAGCCATTCTAACAGGTATAAGGTGATATCCTTATTGTGGTTTTGATTTGCATATCCCTGATGATTAATGATGTTGAGCATCTTTTCATGTATCTGTTGGCCATCTGTATATCTTCTTTGGAAAAAATGTCTATTTAGATCTTCTGTCCAATTTTTAATTGGATTGTTTGTTTAGGATGCCTCATTGCTTGAGAGTACTTCACTACTGTCTCTGAGATATTCTTCTAAGCTTATGACACCCATTCTGCAGGCTTTGATGGTGGTGCTTTTTTTGACCTTACCATAAGATGTTAACAGAAAGTTTTTGCACAACAACTAGGGTGACATTTCAAATAGCAATGAAACTTACGTGATACCAACAATGCACGTTAACTCAACTGATGTGACAGTATGAACAAGTTCACACATGCACTGAAAAAGACAACTACAACACTATCTGGCCCACAGTGATTCTAAGATGCCATTAATTGTAAAATGCATACCAATTTGGGGAATATTAACATGTGAAAAAACTGTGTATCTTAGAATGAATAAAATAAGGTGAGTTACACTGAAATATTGTATACATGTCAGTCACAGTTATCCGGATCTATCAAGCTGAGTTAAGATAATAATAATAGTAATTTTTAACTCGATTTTAATGTAAGTCAAAGGTACCCTTCCTACTTTCTTTTTCTCCCAGTTTATATGAGAATATAATGGTCAAAGGAAATTTCTGTTATCCAGAATAGATGATCAAGAACAACCAAAAAATAAAACCTACTGAACTATTCTATTTTTTGAAGCATAATGTGAAAAACGGAAACATATCTACCATATCTAGATCACAATGAAGTAATATAAAGATCGTTTTTTAGAAGTTTCTAATTATTTTTCTCTTCTGTTAAATGTCATAATGGTCCTAAGAAGCAGAAATTAATTCTACTCTTCTAATTGAGCAATTGCTGCTTTCTCTTTATAAACAATAATTTTAATTACATGCACTTAAAGGTGGCTTTACATAAAAAGCTTCCTACGGGTTTAGAGTTTAGAAACCACATTGAGGAAAAGGCTGTGCAGCAATATAAAGACATCTTGCCTTAACCATTTTTAAAAAAATCATTCCATGGAAAAAAGAGGAAAAGGTCAACTCTTTTTAATCAAAACTTGGCGGGTGGGCGGTGGGGTGGGGAGAAAAAAAGTTTAATTTCTACCTAAGTCCCTTAAGAAGCACAACTCCTTTAACAGAATATAACTGTGTGTTTGATAAATATATTTTACTTCCAAATTTTATAACTGTGAGATCAAATGATGCACTTTCACACACCTGAAAGAGGTCCAGCAGGTCCCCATATCCTAGGGGTTTCCTTGCTCTGAGCAGTTTCACTGCAAAATTGCAGTTTTTATCCTGGAAAAAAAGAATTAAACTAGGATACCCCACTATGAATCACACTAATAGGGGTTAATAAAAGTTTTATTATAAATTTTAACAGTCATTAAATAACATATTATAATTCTTGTGAAAGAAATAAAATGTGATGCAGACATGATTGCTACCCTCAAAACCCTTAAAATCTAGTTATGGGAAACACTGATATTTCTAACAGTAAAAAAATTTTAATGGTTCAAAATGTCTGAAAATATTTTAAATGATTCAATATGAGGACAAATAAAAGTATGAGCAGCTTCATCTTAAAAGTACATTACAGGAAAAGGAAGAATGATGTTGGTACAATCGGTTAGTAACTTTGCAAAAGAAAAAAAATCTAGGTCCTCATGTCACCCCATATATTATAAAGAAAAAAATCAAACCATAGAAAAACTAGAAGACAATGAAAGTGATTATCAACTATGTGGAAGGAGAAGGACTGCCTAAGTGGAAAGCAACAAATAAGAAAAATTAGTTAAATTATGTAAAAATTAAAAGCATCTAGATAAAAAATTAAAAGGTAAATGATGCAGAAAATATGATATAAACATGATGAGAAGTTAATATTTTTGCTATATAAATAGCTCAATTTGATAAAGAAAACACAAAAACTCCAAAAAAAGTAATAATAAAAAGAAAATAATTTAGTAATTCAGAAAAAAATGTTCAACATTAAAAAGAAATGTCAATTAAAATGAGAAGCCATTGCTTGTTCAATTACCAAAAAGATTTTTTACAATAATAACCTGGCAAGGATGCTATAAAAATATACTCACATACTGTCAGTAAAGGCATAAACTTTTACCTTTTCAGAAAGCGGTATGATGACAAATTCTAAGAACATGTTCATGCCCTTTAATTTAATAATTTCATTTCTAGAAATGTATCTTAAAGAAATAATTCTAAATATTGAAACATGTCTAACATAAAGGAATTGTTAAATAAACTACAATCACTTGATGAAATATGGAACAATTTAAAAAATTAGAAAAGATGGCATCAAAAAAAGTATATATACGGGCTTCCCTGGTGGCGCAGTGGTTGAGAGTCCGCCTGCC